>NC_137771.1:157290422-157890422 GCF_963455305.1 Plecotus auritus | reverse complement strand
CTGATTCTCCTATTTCAGTCATAATTAGTTCCATGCCATCTTTCTAGTACAGATTAATCACTTGCTCCATTTTTAGCTTGCTTTAAAAAGCATTGCTCTTCCTGTTTTGATATGTGTGTTGTCCTTAACCCATGAGCCTCTTCTTCTCAGGAATTTTATGTCAGCATTGGCCCAGGTTGGACTAAGACTGCTGTACCATTTGATGTGTGGTCTTCCTAGTGTTGTACTTTTACTATAGTCAGTGATGATGGACAAAGTAAAGTGAACACACTGTAGGTAAACTCTCTAAGGTTACAGTTTTATAAGGTTGCTGGGCTTACATGATTTATGAACACATATCTAGCTGAGCAACTCTAACTAAATTTAAGTCTTTGTTATTACATGGATCTATTTTTTTATAAGTCACTTCTTGCGGGAGAGAGTTTAAGGAAAAAGATATTATAACGAGCTATAAGGATTAGAACAGTTGTCATAAAAGTAGTGGCAAGTGAGTTTGGCCTTGATTTTTCTTAAGTGAGTGTGGTCAGTTTTGGGGTGTGTGCTAGTTCAGATACTCAGAGAAGCAACAACAAGAGAAAATTCGATGTGGGAGAGATTTATTGAGTAAAATGCCTGTGGAGGCTGAAGGGAGAGGTATCAATAAGAAGTAGGAAGAGACTTCAGAAAATGTTGTAGGTCAGATACCTATAAAAGGAAAGAGAGTAAGTCACAGATGAGTAGAAAGAGACTCAAATTGAGCAGAAGCCCGGAGAAATTCAGAGTCAGGCTAATGGGGAAGCCTCAGGCAAGGATTGTTCATTACAGGACAGCTGCTATCAGTCATTGGCTGGGAGCAGCCCAGGAGGGGCATTGTACCAGGTTCCAAAGAAGTGACAGCTGGAGGCTGCCAGCACTCCTCACCTCAAGTTCTCTCTTCAAGGGAGATCTGAGAAGGGCATGCCCATGGATGTCACAGGTGGATAGAAAGCATTTCAGGGGAAGGAAATATGGCTCAAGACATGGGGTACATAGATAAATCTTTGGTAGCAAGCATTAGGATGACCAATGAGGCACCATGGGCCTCTATGCTAAACAGTAACGGCAAGCAACTTTCTAAATCTCGTTGCTATTTTATTTATTTCTTTGTTTAATTTTTGAAAGTTTGTTTATACTTTCACTTTTTTTCTCTCTTACATGAAAGAATAGGTCCGTTGTGACCTTCTAACCATGGTTGAAGAAAAGATAAACAAAAAGCCAAGGGCACTTTTTTTCCTCACAAATGGCACTCAACCACATCAGTCTTACCACTTTCTTATTCCCATAACTCATATGCTGGGACCACCTCACCAAAAAATGTGAGGCTCTCAGCCATTTTCTTTGCATGCTCTTTTTCAATATAATACATTTTTAGCACAGAAAAAGAATAATTCCAAAATAGTTCACATATGGGTATGTTGGTAAAATATTTGATGCTGCATCTGTGTTCCAGTGCTTATCAACCTTATAAAGAAAATCAGGCTTTGACAGGTGATTTATGTGTTCAGTTGGAAATAGCAGCCTTTCCTGAAAGACGATAAAAAGCACGTGGAAAGATGTTCTAAATACTCTTCGTAAAAATTTCTTGGCAATAACTTACCTGTATCAGTTTCAAGTAGACCTTGTGATGTCTTGGCTGTGGCAATCTGACCAAGAGTACACACTAAGTTGCAATTTTGTTATTTCTTTCAGCTTCTTTTGAAAATGTGCTCTGCACTCTTAAAGCTGTAAAAATTATTTTAAAGGTACAAGTAGCAACTGTATTGATGAAATGAGAGACTTTGCTTCAATACCGCCTCCTGTAACTTCAAAACCTACTTCTGGACTTCGCCCTCCTGTTATCTGTCAGCACCAGAACATGCTTCAGGAGGACAGACATGTATCCCTTTAACATTCTTACTATTATTTAATGGATCAGAGATCACTAAAATAAAATCAGCAGGAAACCCAACAGAAGCAAATGATTTCTGATATGACATCTCATGCTACCACGAGATGGCCCAGAACGTAGAAAAGGGGAAATGGAGGGAAAGGTCACAAGTTCCCTCAGAGGAAAGGTGAGTGCTGGAGTACAGAAGTCTGAATCGCTATGTATAGTCTGTAACCACCAGGTTCAGGATCTAAGTCCTCACTGAGCATTTCAACATGTCTCCTGAGCTCTCCTGACTGGGGGAGTCAGACAGAAATGGATTTATTGTAGACTGGAGATGATGAAGTAGGAAAGCATGTATGAAAGAGCCAAGGTGATTACCTGCCATAAAAACATTCTCCCCACATTGGCATCTTAGATATATCAGACAACTTATATTAATACATGTTTGGGGTAAAGGTAAAAAATGAAAGGAGGAGATGACCCCCTAAACAAATTCTTTATATTGTATATGTTTATGTAAAGGAGTTTTGTCTCTCTTTAAAATGTTCTCTTGTTTAATATTTTGTTTTTTGCTATGCTTTTGTGCTGTTCTATATCATCTATAATAATCTACAATAATAAAAGCATAATATGCTAATTAGACTGGATGTCCTTCCGGATGACCTTCCGGGTGAAGCCAGGGCTGCGATGGAAGCCCGGGTCCCGAGTGCCAGAGGGAATCCAGTGCCAGCAGCTAGGGGAAGGAAGGCCTACTCTTGCACAAATCTCATGCATCGGGCTTCTAGTTTATTATAATAGTTGTTCATTCTAAAACCATTTACTAGAATTATACTTGACAGTGAAAAAATTGAAACTATTCCAATAGTCCCCACTTTGTAATGTTGGGTTTAGAATTCTGCTCTTTTCTAGGAATACTTTTCACTGTCTAAAAGGAAGCCGATCTCCCTCTGCTAGGCCTTGAACTCAAGAGCTTCAGATCCCCAGGCAGCTACTCCTTCTTAGAACCTCAACAGTTTAGTTGGAATAAATGAATCTCTGACAAATCAAATTTATATTTTAAAAAACAGCACATATGTGTTCTGAATTTCTAAGAGAAGGATGATTTCATTGTCATTATAAAAGCTGCATTTTTTAGGCCTTCACACTCAGAGCAAGACCTTTGCTCACTGAGGGATAAAGTCATACTAATTGTGTAGCATCCTGTAAGATTTAGGTGAAAATGAACTATTTATTTTCCAGACTTTTTAAAGAGGTGTTATGATCTTATTTCCATGCTTCTTAACATTGACAGAACAAAGAACTGAAACTAAATGGATTAAAGTTCGTGAGAAGTTCCTATGAAATAGTCATATATTCCCCTTTTATTTTCCCTCTTAATATTTGTACGTATTATTCTATTTGCCTTTGTGGTCTAACACCTTCTTTTCCGAGGGGGTCTCTGCTTTTAAGATTATCACTATATTGACTCTAGAATATAAAATCCTAAACAATAAAAGATTCAATTTTGAAATATTTTGGAAGGCAGCTATGATCACCACTATACCACCAACGCCTTAACTTTGATATATTTTGAATATTCTGTCCTCTTATTAATCACACACTTACTATTCCATGAATGTAGTTACTCTCTTTGTTGACCAATTGCCTACCATTACTACCTTCACCACCATTACCACCGCCTCCCAAAATTACTCTATTAACGTTTTACCCTTTGTATACATCTTTCTTTATATGATAAATAGTAAGATGTTTTATGATGTTTATGAATTTTTGAGGCTCTTGCACTAAACTGACAAATAGATTCACTTTCCATTGAAAGGTAAATACATATCCTTGTCCTTTGCAATTTGCTGGTTCTGGCTTTATATAAACAGTTCTAAAAACAGCTCCAGAATTAAATTAAGAATATTAAATATTCTTCACTTGTAAATTTTTTTAATCTCTAACTTTGATATATAAAGATTAGATATCAAGAAAGTGTACATTTCTTCTGAGGTAGCGGTTCTTCTAAATGTTGAACTGAAAAGGGAAGCAGAGAAAATGGCAGTAGACTCAGTCAGCGGCTTAGAGGGAAAACCAGGTGCCAGGAGGGTTCAAGTGAAGGAGCAGTCAGTTCCCGTTGGGGAGATCAAGCAAAGTTTCCTGAGGAGCTATATTTTGGTTTGGTAATTGATAAATGGGTAGAGTTCAAATGTAGGACATTGGGTAGTCCTTGGCCAGCTCCAGATTTCTTGAAGCTGCTGGCAGGAATGGTATTCTCAGAGAGAAATGAATACAAGAACAAACTGTGAAACAAAGCATAGTGGTGCGGAATGTTAACCAACAGTCCCATTCAGACACCCAGAAGAATAAATAAATCCTGGTTGCTATAATGTACAAGTAACTTTTATAGACTGCAGTCAACTCATTTTAATTTAGGCTTAAAATGGAATTAAGTTGCATAGTCATGAAAACTTGTTATTTTTTGTTTTGTTTTTGGGTTTTCTCCTCTTTTCCTTGTTAAAAATGTCTTACGAGTAATTATTCTGAACCTTGACATATATTATAATGTAATGACATTCATTCATTCATTTTTGGCATATATGTGTTGAGTACCTAATTGTTTCTGATACATTTTAATAGAGAAATGTTTTAAAAAGAAAATAAATGTAATTTAAACAAGTGTACTTGAGTTTATTCTTTATAAACTAATCATCTTCTACACCTCATATGACAAAACACATAAGTGTGTTGTCTGTGAAAAAAATTTTGTTAAATAGCTGAAATTATAGTCTGATATTTAATAAATCTGTTTCATATATCCCCAATAAACCTAGAAGTATTTAGGCAAATTGTTTCATGTTTCTTTTTTCTTTATCAAAGAATGTTGTTTGTTTATTCTTTTCTCTTGGAAAATTGAAATAAAAGAAAAATGAGGAAATATTCAAGTAATTGGAAAAAATATCTTAATAAAAAATCCCAATTTATAATATTACAAAAGTATTTTAGAGCACAGGATACAAAGTTATCATTTTGAATAAGAAGAAATTACATATGCTTCTTAAAACTGGTCAATGTTGCTTCAATTTCCAAAAGAGATCTTTACTTTTGAGGGGAAAAAAAAAACTTAGAAATATCTTCCCCAATAACTATGGAAAAATAATACTTTGATATAGTGGAAAACAGTGTTTATAATTCTAACTGGAAGGAATCAACTTTATACCACTTGTAACACAGATTTGACAATTGGCTATAGCAGCATGCAAATAAAATGAAAGTACTTAGGTTGTTTCTATTTTCTGAATGAATAGCTTTCTCACTGCATAAGTCTGAACTCTTAGTTATAAATGTTGGGTTCCTGTGTCTGGCATTTATTACTTGAGATAATTGGAGATAAAATACCTACTTTTCAGATTGCTGTGAGGATTATAAAAGTCAATGTATCAGCAGGATGGCATGTGGAATAAAAATGGCATAATTCTTGACCTACCCTATCATCACCTGCAACTCTAGGAGTCTTACCTTCAAGAAACGGCACAATTGAACTCAAGGTGTGAGTAAATTTGAAAATCGGGAGGGGATCTCATTGTATCCACCAAAAAGAAGTCATAAAAGACAAAGAAGAGCTGTGGAAATGTTTCAGATTAAAGGACACTAAGAAGATATGACACCTAAGTGTGATACTTGTCACCAAACAAAATTTTTTGCTAGTGGGAGAAAAAATTCCTATAGATGATATAATTGATAATTGATTCAACTGGCAACATTGGAAAACAAATGGCAGATTAGCTTAAAGTATTATATCATTATTTAGTATATTAAAGTTGATATCTGCACTGTTTTTTTGAAAGAATATAACTATTCTTAGCAATACAAATACACACTGAAGTGTTTAGGAGTAAATAACCATAATCTATACTAATAAAAGGGTAATATGCAAATTGGTCAGGACACCCTCACAGTAATGACCGAACAGCAGGCTGCATGGGGCAACAAGGCTGGCATGGGGGGTTAGTGAGGGACAACCAAACAACTGAACAGCAGGCTGTGTGGGACAACCATGTCGGCAGAGGGGGACAGTTGGGAGTGACCAGGACAGCAGGGGGGGTCATGAGGGGCAACCAGGCCAGCAGGGGGAACAGTGAGGGACAACCAGGCAGGCAGAGGGGGCAATTGGGGGCAATCAGGCTGGCAGGGGGGGGCTGTTGGGGGAAACCAGGCTGGCAGGGGGGGCAGTAAGGGACGACCAGGCCGGCAGAGGGGCAGTTGGGGGAAACCAGGCTGGCAGGGGCAGTGAGGGGCAGTTGGGGGTGATCAGGCTGGCAGGGGGGACAGTTAAGGATAATCGGGCAGGCAGGCAGATGATCAGTTAGGAGCCAGCGGTCCCGGATTGTGAGAGGGATGTCCTGAATTGGAGAGGGTGCAGGCTGGGCTGTGGGGACCCTGCCCCCATGCAAGAATTTTGTGCACCGGGCCTCTAGTGTATATTATGAAAAATAAAACTGTGTGTGTGTGAAAAAAGAGATCAAATGATAAAACAAATAACAAGGGCAAGAATAAAAAGTAGTAGGTGGATCTGGATAAAAGATAATATTTTTTACTATCTTTATTCTAGCAACTTTTCTGTAACTTTGAAATTATTTACAAATTAAAAAATTAAAATAAAAGCAAAAAATAATTTCCAGGAAAAATGCATACACAAAAAACACTAAAAGAATTCTTTCAAAAGAAGAAAATTATTTGATATGAAACTATATAAAAAAGCTTCCCACTTGAAGATCAGCAGAAAATATAAACATGTGGGTAAATATAAAAATATAAATGACTGTACCAAACAAATAAAATTTTCCAGAGTATTTCAAAGTAGAATTTTAAAAAGTAGTATTATTCATGTAGAATGAAAACACATAAGAATTATAATATAATACCCCTTGAGACAGCATGGAGAAACCTGGAGAATATTATGCTAAACAAAATAAGCCAGTGAGAGAAAGACAAATATCACATGATCTCACTCATATATGGAATCTAATGAACAAAATAAACTGAAGAACAAAATGGGTCCAGAAACACAGAAGCATGGAACAGACTGTTGAATCTCAGAGGGAAAGTGAGGGTGGGTGGGTAGGAGGGAAGAGATCAACCAAAGAACTTGTATGTATACATGCATAACCCATGGACACAGACAATAGGGTGGTGGAGGCCTGGCACAGGGAGTGGGGATGGGATAGAAGGGGTCAATGGGGATAATAAGGGGACATATGTGATAATTTCAACAATAAAGATTTAAAAAAAAGAAAATGGAGAGATTCAGGAGAGAAGAGAGATACCCCCCCACTACAAAAAAAAAAAAAAGATTTAAAAAAATAAACAATTAAGATTTAGGATATAGATAATAATAGAAGCTATATGTATAATTTCTAATTTGAATTTATCCAATCTTTCACTTTGATACATGAAGTGGTAAAGGTAATGCTTTATATAGAATCTCTTATTTCAAGAATAAATATTGTCATCTAAGGTTGCTAGCAAATAAAAAAGAAAATAATATAAAACTAAGAACTTAATAGAAGAGCTAAATAGGATGATAAAATTCCTTGTTTAATATTAAATAAGGCAAAAATATACTTAAATAAACATGTATATCAAATATAAAATAAATAGTATTCTGGTAGATATAAACCCATAATATTAGTAATTATACTAAATAGAGGTAAACATATATTATTTTTTAGACCTATTAATATGCTGAAACCTATTAATATATTTTTATAATATCAAAACATCCCTACATTCTTGAGTATAAACTTCACTAGGTCATGGTGTACTACTTCCTTACTTTCATGGTGTATTAGAGTATTTTTACTACTATTTTACTTATACAATTGTAATATATATTTTTTCTATAAATGTTTTTATTTTGCCTTCATTTTTGAAGGATATTTTTTTTGAGTATAGAATTCTATGCTGCTACCTTTTTTTAAGCTTATTGATGATGTCAAAATATTGTCTTCTCACTTTCTGAGTTTGGGTTGAGAAGTTATTATTTTCACTGTGTGCACTGTGATAGTACTATGTTTCTCATCTAACATGTCACTCTGCCTCTCTTACCCCTCTGGTTTTTACAGTTTATTCTCTGACTTTGATTTCTACCAGCTATCCTATAATATATCTGTGCTTATGGTTCATAGAACTTCTTGAGTCTGTGACTCCAAGTCTTACCTCTCGTTTAGATCCTTCTTGGTGGATATCACTGCAAATATTGTTTTGTCTCAATTTTTATCCTCTTATTTGGGGACCATACGTTAACTTTCTCATTTTATTATTTGTCTCTTTTATTATTTGATTATTGTCTTTTGTATATATTTTAGAATTTTATATAGACCTTTTTCTACTTTACTAATACCCTTCTCTAATATGTCTAACATACTGATAAACTATCTATTGACTTCCTAGTTTCAATTATTACATTTTCAGTTAAGACTTCTCATTTGATTTTTTTTAATGAACCAAATTCCCTGGTGATATTTTTAATCTTGTCTTTTTTTTAAAGATTATTAACGAAGGTTTTACAAAAGACTATAGCTGATCATTTCAATCTGCGTCAGCTCTGGGCCTGTTTCCATTGTTGTGTAACCTTTTGTGTTTTTTTTGTTTGTTTATTTTTTTGGTCTTATTTTTTCTGTCTTCTGGCTTTCCTGTCAAATTTTAACTGAATGCTTAGTGTTCTGTATAAGAAATTACATAGATTCTTTTTAATGTTATAGTCTTTCAGAGAGGATGTATTTTTATTTCTGATAGATAATTAAAATACAGAAAAATCATAGTAATTTCCATCTGGTATTGAGCCAATTTGAAGCTGAGGACTTTTATATTTCCTATTCATATTAATTTTATATGGTATGTCTAATTGGGAGTCCAGTACATTTTCCACAGGACTGCTCCATTGTGGTTCCTAAAGGCCATTTTTTTGGTCTCTCAATAGTCTTGCTTGTCTTCTTAGCCAGTATGATGCCTCTTTTTTCTCTTCTCATGTTCAATTTAAAAACCTCCAAATGCCCTGAAAGGAAAAGCCCTGGGTAATATCAGTATTTTTCCTTTCTCCCCTAGATGTTGGTCCCTAAAACTTGGCTCTTTTGAAATATCTGAATACCACATTTTTGTCTCCCCAGTAAGACAAAACTACCAAAAATTTGGCTCAGTTTTCTGGTCTTTTATGTACCTGTTTCTACTCAGCTTCTTTGACGTTTTGGCTTAACACTACTTATTCATCAGAAAACATGGCACCTTCCAATCTCTACCTTCATTTTCACATGACATCTTATGTGTGCAACTGTTTCCAAATTTCCTCTTCCTTAAAGGATATAAGTCACATTGAATTAGGGGCCAACCCTACTACAACTTGAACGCATCCTAACTTAATTATATCTGTAAGGACCCTCTTTCCAAATAAGATCACATTCTGAGGTATTGAGCATTAAGACTTTTATATATGAACTAGAGGCCCAGTGCATGAAATTCGTGCACAGGGGGTGTCCCTCAGCCTGGTCTGCACCCTCTCCTATCTGGTACCCCTCGGGGATGTCCGACTACCAGTTTAGGCCCGATCCCTGGCTCCTAACCACTCACCTGCCTGCCTGCCTAATGACTCCAACTGCCCTCCCCTTCAGGCCTGGTTGCCCCCAACTGCCCTCCCCTGCTGGCCTGATCTTGCCCCCAACTGCCTTCCCCTGCTAGCCTGATCTTGACCCTAACTGCTCTCCCCTGCTGACCTGATTGTCCCTAACTGCTTCTGCCTCGCCCTCCCCCCCCCCATGGCTTTGTGCAGAAGGAAGTCGGATATCCAGAAGATGGCCAGTTGACCTCATCTAATTAGCATACTACCCTTTTATTAGAATAGATTTGGGGGTGGGGCACATGTTGACTCCACAACACTAACTCAATGCTCTGGGTTCCTTAAGGTCTTGGATATGTCTTCAATATTTTCAAACAGATATTTTGTCTTTCTATTCAACTTTTCTAGCTGTTCTCAGAAGAATGATTGGACTGATACCTGCTGGTCAATAGATGTTCAGAAGTAGAAGTCTCAGGTTTAATTTTAAAATCAGTAATCAGTTATAGATATTTCACAACCTCAAACTACTCTATAAAACTTTTCCCAATTGAGGGTGAGCAGAGAATTGAGAACATCTGCCCAATGTCTCATTCGTTTCCATTTTACTTGATAATTCTTTCACCACCTTTTTTTTCTTTCCAAAGCAATTTGGCCTTGCACTCAATGTTGATTTCACTACTTTTTAAATTTTATTTACCTAAGTTAGTTTGAGGGCCATACCTGAGGGTTTTGCATCATGATCACAGAGAAAAGAAGATGACCATAATGACATCCCAGAGGGTCTTCCTATCTGTTACTTGTCCTTTAGTCTGTGCACTTGCAGAAAAAATATATATTTCCTAGTTATACATCCGGTCTAAATGTTAAGGCTGTAGAGTGAGTGACAGTTGGAAAGCTTTCCAAAATTCTCCCAGGATTTTGGGGTGCCAAAGATTTTTATATAGTTTACAATTTTTATCATTATAGAGATAAACAGTAAGCAATGTCAGTTGAAGCACATGCAAAAAAGACAATGCAATAGGCCCACTGCATTGTAAAATACTCCATTTTTACATTCTAAATCAGCATTACAATGGCTGATACATATAAGTGACAGAAACATCGGATTCATCATTTCCTTATTTTTATATTTTATTTGGTTGTACCAGTACAAGCCTTTTTTATTTGTTGTATTAAAAAGAAGTCATTGTAATACTACTTTGTTGTAATTCCTCATAACAAATTGTTTTCTTGTGCGAATTGCTCCGGATGTTTTTCAAGAAGGCAGTGCAACATCCTATCTCAGTGGTCAGAAAACTACAGCTCATGAGCCACAAGCGGCTCTTTGGCCCCTTGAGTGTGGCTCTTTCACAAAATACCACGTGTGGGCGTGCACGTACAGTGCGAGTGAAACTTCGTGGCCCATGCGCAGAAGTTGGTTTTTGGCTCTCAAAAGAAATTTTAATCATTGTACTGTTGATATTTGGCTCTGTTGACTAATGAGTTTGCTGACCATTGTCCTATCTAATAAAAGAGTAATATGCAAATTGACCATCACTCCAACACACAAGATGGCTGCCCCCATGTGGTCAAAGATGGCTGCCCCCATGTGGACACAAGATGGCTGCCACAAGATGGCCAGCAGGGGAAGGCAGTTGGGAGGGACCAGGCCTGCAAGGGAGAGCAGTTGGGGGCGATCAAGCCTGCAGGGGAGGGCAGTTAGGTGTGACCAGGCCTTCAGGGGAGGGCAGTTAGGGGTGATCAGGCTTGCAGGGGAGGGCAGTTAGGTGTGACCAGGCCTGCAGGGGAGGGCAGTTAGGGGTGATCAGGCCTGCAGGGGAGGGCAGTTGGGGGGGCCAGGCCTGCAGGGGAGGGCATTTAGGGGTGACCAGGCCTGCAGGGGAGGGCAGTCAGGGGTGATCAGGACTGTAGGGGAAGGCAGTTATGGGAAATCAGGCTGGCAGGGAAGCAGTTAGGCATCAATCAGGCTGGCAGGGGAATGGTTAGGGGCAGGCAGAAGCGGTTAGGGGCAATCAGGAAGGCAGGCAGGTGAGCAATTGGGAGCCAGCAGTCTTAGATTGTGAGAGGGATGTCCTACCAGGATCGGGCCTAAACGGGCAGTCGGACATCCCTCAAGGGGTCTCATATTGGAGAGGGTGCAAGCTGGTCTGAGGGACACACCCCCTGCGCACAAATTTTGTGCACTGGGTCTCTATAATATTAATGTTTGATATATGTTACTTCTTTTCCATTTTCCTTTTTCTTACATATAAATTTACCTTTTTGAAGATGTCATAGCACTTGATTTATTGCTGCTTCACACTGAACAAAGCTCTGTATTGAAGTGCTTAAGAAGTCAGTTTTTGATCAGTTAGATTGGCTTCAAAACCTAACTATTTGCCCTAGCTAGTATGCTCAGTTGGTTGGGCATCCTCCCATGCACCAAAAAGTTGCCAGTTCAATTCCTGGTCAGGGCACATGCCTGGATTGTGGGCTTGATTCCTGGAGGGGGACGTGCAGAAGATAGCCAATCAAAGTTATACTCTCACATTGATATTTCTCTCTTCTCTCTTCCTCTCTCTCTAAATATCAGTAAACTGTTCTAAAAAAATAAAAAAAACTTAACTTTACTAATGCTAAGTGAGATCATGGGTAAGATTCTTCCTATTCTATGCTTTAATCTATAGGTATAATTAATATCCTGTAGATTTGTTATAAAGTTGAAGGAGATAATATAAGTGAAGTTCTTGGTAGGGTGCCTCCCACACATTAATTGATAGAACAACTAGAATTATTATTATTAAATAGATATAGCTTAAATCACATTTTATACTACATTGCAGGATGAATATGCATTCCAGAAGCTTTCTTAATCTCCAAATACACACAACTCATATATATATACTGAGTGGCCAGATTATTATGATCTCTGAACATATATTAGAGGCCCGGTGCATGAATTCGTGCATGGGTGGGGTCCAGCTAGCCTGGCAGGGGGAGGAGACATGGGCAGTTGGTCGGCCTGCCTGCTGGTCGAACTCCTGGTCAAGGGGACAATTTTCATATTAGCCTTTTATTATATAGGATATACACTGAGTGGCCAGATTATTATGCGTTCAGAGATCATTATCTGGCCACTCAGTGTGTGTGTGTGTGTGTGTGTGTGTGTGTGTGTACATATTCACTGAATTTTATTACATTTAATTGAATTTAGAAGAAAATCATAAGAGACTTATATTGGCTATGAAGTTAAAGATTTTAAGGCTGTCTAAAATGATTATTTTAAAAAGCAGAATTTTTAAAGTTTAAGGATTGGCAATATCCACAGGATAAATGTTAGAGAAAGCAGGATTGAGAATGTCATGCTGAGAGAATATTTTATAATGAAATTTCAGTTTCACTAACTTTATTGTGTGATTCATTTTTTTTACCAAAGCATAGATTTTTAAATGTTTTATTATTGCTAATATTTGGTGTACCACCAATAATGTATGCAAAGGTTATTCTTGCTTTATAATGCATTATTTTGAGATTTGCTGATTCCTAAAATATTGAATTTCTATCTTTATTCCACAAAATGGATTAGAGGCAGGAATCCTTTAATATAATGAAATAGAATGGGCTGAATTTAGACTAATAAATCTCTGGGAAACTATTTTGCAATAAAAGCCACTTAATATACAGAAGTGAAGGCAATGAGTGATAACCACAAATAATTTTTTGTCTGTGATAATTATTTTGCAAAGAAAGATATTATAGTTATATACTCACTCATCACTGATATACCTTAAATTCTTATTGTCTATGATTTATAATTTTTATTTCAAACACCTTGTATAAGTATAGTGTTCTCAGTTACTTGGAAAGGAAAAAAAAATAAGGCACAGTGAGGCAATATTATCAGCTAAAGATATATCATTGATCAGTGATCAAGCCTAATTTAGCATTCCACCTCCCACTCCAGGAATTCTTTGACATATATTAACATTTCTGTTTTAAGCTTCCCTGACAATAATATGAGTAATCGTAATGATAACTGTTCTAGGGAAGGGTTTAAAAGGATTTATTCCAGACATATACTCCCTGGATTCCTTTAACAATGGATATTTCAAAACACATATACCTTTGTCTCAAAGTTAGCCTCAATTTACTCATCCTGATGGCTTTTGTAGCCTTCACAATTTCTTTTACTTTCTCTGCTATAGAACACAAGTGAGGTTCTCAAGTGTGGCACAAAACTACCACTTCAATTTTCTCTCTCCTCCTCTTCCAGCAGTTGTTCTACTTGGAAATCGCCTCCCTATATCGAAACTCCTTTTATAGAAGTTTGAACCAGCAATTTTAAGCAATACATATCTGAAGTTTATTAGATGTTTTTCATTATAGTTTTTTGACCAGACTAGCAGATGGTATATAGAAACATCTGTGTGAAATGTTATGTTTATTGCATCATCAAAAGCAGATACTAGTTGACAGGACAGCCCATCACTTGTCCTGAGACCAGCCTTTTACCTAGGAGTATTGAAAGATAACCAGCAGGTTCAGCTCAGAGCCAGTGGATCCAAATAAAGAAAAGAGAGGAAGCAACAAATCTGTTCCACAATAAGAGCACTAATATCGTGAATATTATGCTAGTAGCAAAACTCAAATGAGGTCTATTACTTCTGACCAGTGAAACAGCTGACTGGAAACCAAGATCTCCTTTGATGTACCAGCTTTTGTGTTTTTATTTTTTTTACTTACTATTATGAAAGATGCACATTTAGCTATCCTACACACCTCTTCTCTCCCCGCCATTCTCTCAATATAGCTGTTTAAAACCATAATCAATGTATATATTATTATATCTTAAAACCAAATAATGTCTGTGATTACATTTTTTTTACCTGTGTGCCTTTCTATTTCCCCTAAATGAATAATTGCTAACCTTTTCATTTGCTATATTCAAGTCACTCCACAGTCATATAATTTTCAACAGGAACAAACTGTGTTGAATATATCCATTCTGTCTGTTTCATAGAATCCCCGCTCTTGGAGAATTTTCTTTTCATAAACCAAGCAGATATTTTCTCTCTAGAAAGTTTTAATATTAGAAATTTTCTCCTCTTCTCTGTTGTGTTTCACACGTTATCACAGATCCCATTTCTCCCTTTTTCTTGTTCTACATATTTGCTTTGGCTGAGCCCATCCTCTAGTAGATTTCTTTTTCAAAAAATTGAATTTATTGGGGTGACATTGGTCAATAAAATTATATAGGTTTCAGAGGTAAAATTCTACAATACATCACCTGTATATTGTATTGTGTGTTCACCACCCAAAGCCGTGCCCTACCATCATTTAATCCCCCTTTCCCATCTCCTACCTCCCCCATTCCCCTTTTCCTCAGGTAATCGCCATATTGTTGTCTGTGTCTATGAGGGTTTTGGGTTTTTTTTTTTGCTTAATCCCTTCAACTTTTCCACTCAGCACCCTATCCCCTCCCCTCTGACAGCTGTCAGTCTGTTCTCTGTATCTGTAAGTCTGTTTCTATTTTGATTGTTAGTTTATTTTGTTCTTATATTCCACATATAAGTGAAATAATATGGTATTTGTCTTTCTCTGACTGGCTTATTTCACTTAGCCAGTGATACTCTCCAGATCCATGCATGCTGTTATAAAAGATAAGACTTCCTTCTTTTTTATAGCCAAGTATTATTCCAGTGTGTAAGTGTACCACAGCTTTTTTATCCAATCGTCTACTGATGGGCAGTTGGGCTGCTTCCAAATCTTATCTATTGTAAATAATGCAGCAATTAATATAGGGGTGCATATATTCTTTTGAATTAGTGTTTCAGGTCTCTCAGGATATATTCCCAGAAGTGAAATCAGTGGGTCATAAGGCAATTCCATTTTTTTATTTTTTGAGGAAACTCCATACTGTTTTCCACTGGCTGCACCAATCTACATTCCCACCAACAGTGCACAAAGGTTTCCTTTTCTCCACATCTTCACCAACACTTGTTGTTTGTTGATTTATTGATGATAGCCATTCTGACAGGTATAGGGTGATATCTCAGTGTGGTTTTAATTTTCATTTCTCTGGTGATTAGTAATGTTGAGCATATTTTCCTATGTCTATTGATCATCTATATGGTCTATTTGAAGAAGTGTCTATTCAAAACCTGTGCCCATTTTTTAATTGGATTGTTTGTTTTTTCATTGTTGAGTTTTATAAGTTCTTTATAAATTACCCAAATCAATCTAAGGATTCAACAAAATTTCCATCAATATATCAATGGCACATTTCACAGAACTAGAGCAAATATTCAAAAAATGTATATAGAACCACAAAAGATCTTGAATAAACACAGTAATCTTGAGAAAGAAAAACAGAGTTGTAGGAATCATCTACCTGATATCAAACTATACTACAAGGCCATAGTAATCAAAACAGTATGGTACTGGCATGAAAAAAAGTTATATAGATCAATGTAACACAATAGAGAGCCCAGATATAAACTCACACCTTTATGGTCAATTAATATTTGTCAAAGGAGGCTAGAACATGAAATAGGGTAAAGATAATCTATTCTATGAATGGTGCTGGGAAAATTGGACAGATATATGGGAAAAAAAAGAAACTAAACCACTTTCTTACACCATACACAAGAATAAACTCAAAATGGATTAAAGACTTAAATGTTAGATGTGAAACCATAATAATCCTAGAAGAAAATATAGGCAGTAAAATCTTGGGCATTTCTCATAGCAATATTTTTTTCCTGATAAGTATATCTCCTTGAGCAAGGGAAATAAAAGAAAAAATAAACAAATGGAATGACATCAAACTAAAAAGTATTTGCACAGCCAGGAAACCATCAATAAAGTAAAGACAAACCACAGAATGGGAGAACATATTCACCAGTGATACATTTAACAAGGGTTTAATATCCAAGATTTATTTAGTAGATTTCTGAGAAGGTATGCAAGAGATAGGAATGTTTTCAGTTCTTTCTTCTCTTGAAATGTCATTATTTTACTCCTCCATGAGATGTTGGGTTGGCCAATTATCAAATTATCTTTAGAAAACTTTCAAGGTATTGTTCTACTGTCCTCTAGTACCTCAAGTTGCTATGGAGAATTCTGATTCCATTATGATTCCTTTTATGTTTTAATCCTCACCCAAGGATATGATTTTATTGTTTGTTTTTGTAAAGAGTGAAGAGACACACAGATGTAAGAGTCAAACACTGATGTGAGAGAGAACCATTGATCATGCACCATAAGTGCCCAATCAGGGATCGAAACACAACCTAGAAACTAGATTCGTGCTCTGACCAGGAATTGCACTGCCACCTTTCCATATACAGGGACGATGCTCCAACCAACTCAGCCACCAGGCCAGGGCTGATTTCCTATTTCATTTTTATATGCTTCTTTTTCTCCCTAAATGTTTTAGGACCTTTGTTTTATCCTGTATATCCTGAAATTTTACCACAATATTTATCAAAAATGTTTATTCACTGTTTTCATTAAGACATTGCCGATGGAAACATATATCTCATATTTTCTGATTTTCTCGTAATACCTTTGATCATTTTTTCTTTTCCTAGTTTTCTCTTCTCTCTTTGTGAAATGCCTATTTGTCTGACATTGGACCCACTGGACTGATCCACAGTTTTATCTTTCCTTTATTTGTTCATCTCCTTACTTTCTGAGAAAAAATTTTTAATATGTTTTTATTGATTTTAGAAAGAGAAAAGAAGAGGGAAAGAGTCATAGAAACATTGATTGGTTGCCTCCTGCAGGCCTCTGACTGAGGATCCAGTTTCAATCCTGGCATATGCCCTGACTAGGAATTGAACTGTGACCTCCTGGTTAATGGTCTGTTGCTTAACCACTGAGCCACACCAATCAGGCTGAAATTTCTTTTATAGTATCTCCCAATCCTTTTGCTGGATTTTCTTTTTTAGCTGTCATATATTTAATTTTCAAAACTTTTCATTGCTCCCTGATTGTTCCTTTATTCTAACATCATGTTTTCATTTCAAGGTTGAAATACATTCTTTTATCTCACTGAGAATAAGAGCTATGCTTCCTATGTAGATTTTTTCCTTTATTGTCTGTTTCCTTTCAGTTTCCATTATAAGCTTAATTGGTTTTGCTCTCTAACCTGCTCTTGAGGCTTTCCATCAATTTCTGTTGATTCTTGACTATATATTTATACTAAAGAGTGAGGCATTGAAGATCTTTTTGAATAGGCATTGCTCATCAACTGCTAGGGTTGACTGTAGGGTAATCAATCTGGTGGCAAGATATATTTGTTCCTCAAATTTTATTATGTTCTGCTGTGTTTTATTATGTTTTAATTTCTCAAGAAATAAAAACACTCTCCTCCCCTACCTGCATGGTTTCAAGCTTGTTTTCTGGCATTTTTGGATAATAGAAGGGGGATAAAGAAAAAATGGCGACTGTAGTCAATATGCAGATCTACAAAAGTCCCTGCATAAACACATGAATATTGGATCATTATTTTTCTTCTTTTAACGTTCTGTGGTTCTTACATAGATGTAATTACTGTTCCTTCTTTGAAAATAAAATTACTTTGTACATACCAGAATATAAATAAAATTCATATAAAGTAGTTGTTTCCTTTTTAAATTGTTAAAACCTATAAAAATGTATGTCAACCAAAACAAATTTTACCTTAAACTGTTTTTTTAATGAAAATCGTTTCTTAGACTAAGACAATAGTCAATATTTGTTTCTCGAGCAAAACGCTCCATTTACAAGTATAGAAATTAAATTTTTAATTTAAAAAATTTTTAAAAATATATTTTATTGATATTTTTACAGAGAGGAAGGGAGAGGGATAGAGAGTTAGAAACATCGATGAGAGAGAAACATCTATCAGCTGCCTCCTGCACACCTCCTACTGGGGATGTGCCCACAACCAAGGTACGTGCCCTTGACCGGAATTGAACCCGGGACCTTTCAGTCCGCGGGCCGACGCTCTATCCACTGAACCAAACCGGTTTCGGCTTAATTTAAAATTTTACAAAATAAAATTTAAGGCCAATTCTTCCACCATAAGTCTCACATATTAAGTCCCCTATCTATTAGTTTGAGAAAAAGAGAATGGGACAATTAGTTATTGACTTGTTTCTTTTTAATATCATTTTCATTAAAATGGCTATGGAGTATAGGAAGAAATACCAGTAACCAGTACTATCTATCAATTATAAGATATAATCTAAAAAGTTGCATATATGTTAAAGGGTTTCTCCAACAATAAACTGAAAATATTATTCAGTAATAATATAGAAAATGGGATTTCCATAACCAACTATGTACTGCTCAATATTTAACAATTGTCTCCCCAGGGAAGTAAAATCCCTGATTTGCAGTGTTTTAGTAACATGCGGTTGTAAATACTCCCACCATTACTCATTTTACCACTAAATTGATGTTTATCAACTCACAAAATTTTTAAAAACTTTAACAATTGATTAACTCCATCATACCATTATATCCACTCTCTGGACTAAGGACACAGTATGAATTTCTCCTATATGATAAAGTACAAAACCTTAATCTATATATATAAAAGGCTAAGTGACCATACGACCAGTAGCTATGATGTGCAATAACCACCAAGGGGCAGATGCTCAAAGCAGGAGCTGCCGAGGTGCAGTGACTTGGCAGTGGTGGTTCTCAGGTGACACACCCCAAAACCAGAGAGGAGGGAGCCCAATTCTGGGTGTGTCATCCGAGAACTGCCCTCTCACATTCCGAGACCCCTTGGTGTATGTTGGAGAGCAAGTTTGGGCCCGATCCCACTGGCCAGGCTGAGGGACCCTACCTGCTGCAGGGACCCCGCTCACTCCACAGACGCCCTTCAAGATCCTTAGCCATCCCAGGTGCGGCTGGCTGGGGAGGGACTGCGGGCAGTTGGCTCCAGGGTGTGTCTGGCCCGTCTCTCCCAGTCCCAACCCGATGGCCACCTTCTAATTAATTTCCTTTCAATGTGCATGAATCCGTGCACTGGGGCACTAGCATACTATAATATAGGTGTACTTTGACAAGGTCTCTAACATTTGTTCTTAAATATTTATAGTTTAATTTCATCATATCTATTATAGATGGTCAATGTATTATTTACTATATATTTTACAGTTCAGTACTCTACCTTTGAAAAAAGTCATTTTACCAGATGTTATAATTTTGTTAGTATCTCATTTGTCATGAGTGCACTTCATTTTTGTACTTATTAATTATAAGCATCACTATGCATGCATGCCTGTGGAGGGCACTGTGAGTAATTCTGCTATTCACAGGTAATTACAATGAAAGATGAGATGAAACATGAGTTGTGATTCTATCTATGTTTTCTCATCCAAAAATGCCGCAAAGTAATACCCATAAAATAAAATTTAATCTCAAAGCAATTCAAAAACACTCTGGAATTAAGAGCCAATTCCAAAGTTACTCACAATAATATTTAAATCCACATTTCATTTAATAGATATTGAATTGGCTAATTAGCTGCATGATATGCCTTGGTTAAAGATGAGTCAAAATGTTTAATTCATTCAAAATCACAAAGTTACTATATTTTCATTAAAAGTAATATTTGCTCAAGAATGTCTTTCTTCAAACCTAAATTTGTTCTTTTCTTTCTTAATTTTCCCCCTCTTCTTCACTGATGTAGCATCTTCCTGCTGATTTGCTTATTGCTTGTGTACCTATTTGATTTTAACACTCCTCAAAATTATCTCTTAAATGCATTCTGCATTATCCCATGTATTCTTCCTTTTAGGAGATCACATAAATCTAACCTTTGTGTTAGTAATTCTCTAAAATCCTTACTTTACATACACAACTACTGGATTCCAAAATTGCCTTATAGTAATTTGAAGTGAGAAGTTTCCAAATCTTTGTCATTCTCCGCCCATGTCTCAGACATCTCTTAACATTTTGTGCTGAAATTAATCACTATTTAACTTGAATATGCATGATGCTCTACATAACTTTCAATATCAAATGATTTAAACTTTACAAATGGTGACAGCCTGATTGTAATAGTTAAAATGCCAATTGATTTCAAAACTGTACTTGAAGCTTTAGATACATTATCTTAATCAGTTTTCAGTTATCTGACAAAGTGGGTATACCGGTACTGCTCATAATTTACAAAGAAATTGAGACATAGAGAAATCCAGAAATGACATAGCTAATAAATGGAAAAGCTAGAATTAAATAATATTCTGTCTAAATCGGAGCCTATTTTCTTTCCACAATGCCATACTATTTCATAAATTAATAATTCAGTGATGCCTGTATTATAGCTATGCTGCCTTTGTGTAAAAAGTATTTCTTTATAAGAAAATTTGAACCATCAGAAAAAAATATCCCCTCTCTCCAAGACAAAATTTAGATTTTATAGCAACAGTAATTGCAAAGTAGAGAAATGGGATTTTTTGATCTGCCAATAATTGTACTAAGTGGAATTTTTGACAGCTTGGATTTTTGGTTAACCAAGCCAAGGTCCTGCTGTTTCCTTAGGAAGAAAAAAAGAATAAAAAGAAAAAAAGAAAAAAAGGAAGGTTTAAATTGGGTTATGATATAACAGGCATGTGATAGAGCCTTGGAAGACACTAAAAATGAAACGAAATACCATAATCTCATCAAGGTTTGAATACTAATAAGGAAAAGTGTGAGAGAAAGACATTTCTAGTGAGTGTTGCTCATCCAGGAAAGAAAGAAAGAAATGCAAAGAATGGTCTCAGACTGGAGAGTAGGGGCTGGCAGGAGTCAGCTCAGTACAATGCTCTGCAGTCTGAAATGAAAGGATCATTAAGATGAAAACAAATAAAAAAAACATTTTAATATTTTGGTGACAAGAATTCTAGTGGAACATATACTAGGGATACTTGGGCATTTAGAATGGGGCTAGAGGATCCACCTCAAAGCTAGCTCAACTACAAGGCTTGAAAATTATTGCTGTCAATTCCTCTCCATGTGGGGCTGTGGGGCTCCCCACAGGTGGCTTCAGCTTCCGCACAGCCTATGGCTGAGTTCCAAAAGCACAGGTCCCAAGAGATAAAGAGGAGAAGCTGCCAGCTTCTCAAAGCCAGGGCCTGAGAACTGTCCTAGCCTCACTCTTTTCCACAGTCTGCTAGTCAAGCAGTCACAAAGCCCAGATTCAAGGGGAGACTCCATGAACCACATCTCAATAGGTTTGGGGGTTATATTTTAAAACAGCCAACATTAATCTATATTTGAAGACTTTCAGTGGGACTATACTTTCCAATGCATTTCATTCACCTTGATAATTGTTCTGTAATTTGTTTTCTTATCACTTCTTCACATTGTCTCTAGTTCTATCTTGAGACTGCATAGGACAAACTATCATTTAAACTATTTGAAAATGAATTCTATGACTCTGTTCGCACTCTGACTCACACCCTAACTCCATTCTGGAGTATTCCTGGAGTGTAAGATCACACATTTCTGGCTCCTGCAATTGTTCCTTTGCCATCTTGTCAAACAGACACTAGAACACTTGATTTGTGTATGTCCATTCTCAAGCTTAGCTCGAGGAACTGCCTACAACACTCCAGGTGTTGTCTAACTAGTACAAAAATAGAGCAGAAATCTCATCATTCTTTCTTACCTATATTTTACATTTCCATAAATGCAAATTAGCTGTTGTGGCAATTATGCTATCCTATAATCACTTATCAAATATGTCTTTACCTAATATCTGTAGATAGTTTTCATTCATTCACTTGCTTTGGTATATGTTTATGCAATCTCTTTAATCTTAAAACTAAACTTTTTTTTCCTGGCCAACAATTATTTTCCCAGTTATTTCTCATATTTTTTTATCTATTATCCACTTCAATAAATCTTAAAGAATATTTTATAAAGCAAAATATTATGTGAACAAAATATAATTTCAAAATTTAATTTATTATTAAATAACTAGTGCCCCAGTGCACAGATTCATGCACATTGAAAGGAAATTAATTAGAAGGTGGCCAGTGGGCAAGACTGGGAGAGACGGGGCAGAACTGGAAGAGATGGGGCAGGCATGCCCTGGAGCCGACCTCCCACGGTCCCTCCTCAGCCGGCCCCACCTGGAGCAGTACCGGGGCTCAAAGGGCATCTACGGAGTTAGTGGTGTCTCTCTGGCAGGTGGGGTCCCTCTGCCCTGGCCTGCAGGGATCAGGCCGAAACCAGCTCTCCGACATCCCCCGAGGGGTCCCAGAATGTGAAAGGGTGGTTCTCTGGTGGCACACCCCAGAATTGGGTTCCCTCCTCTCTGGTTCTGTGGTGCATCATCTGAGAACCACCACTGCCAAGTCACCACAGCTCCGCAGCTCCTACTTTGAGTGTCTGCCCCCTGGTGGTCAGTGCGCATGATAGCTACTGGTCGGATGGTCACTTAGTCTTTTATGTACATAGACTAGAGGCTTGATGCACGAAATTCGTGCAAGGGTAGGCTCTCGCAGCCATCCCAGCTGGTGCCTCAGTCCTTACAGCCCCAACTTCATCCAGAAGGTCATCCAGACAGTCGTTTTGCTGTTTGGTGTAATTAGTATATTAGCTCTTTATTATATAGGATGTGCAGATATAGTACACATAGCAATTTATAATAGCTACTGAATCTCTCTTGTGTTATTCTTCCCTTTTTCTTTTTTTTTTTTAATGATTTTTTTAAAAAAATATATTTTATTGATTTTTTACAGAGAGGAAGGAAGAGGGATAGAGAGCTAGAAACATCGATGAGAGAGAAACATCGATCAGCTGCCTCCTGCACACCCCCCACCGGGGATGTGCCCGCAACCAAGCCACGTGCCCCTGACCGGAACCGAACCTGGGACCCCCCAGTCTGCAGGCCGATGCTCTATCCACTGAGCCAAACCGGCTTTGGCACTTCCCTTTTTCTTTTAAATCTGGCCAGTTGTTACAGAATCTGAATTATATCAATATTGCATATTTATATGTCCTATACCTGTTAATAATTATTAAATAATTGAAATGTGATATTAGACTATGTATAATTTTAAGCTCTTAAGACACAGGAAAAATGAACAAATTTAATAAATATAATATAGAAATGTTAACTTAAATCAATGGGTAACATAGTAAGCTGAATCATCTCCATTTTTCCCTTCTCAAGTTCCTGACATGTTATCACTTCAGAAGAGTTGGATGGAAATAAGAGACATGGTTCTATTGGGAATATCCAGGCCACAGGTATAAAGATATTTATCTCCTGAGACCTTTTCTCCAGCATTCAGACTCAGTCGTAATAGAGGGAGGGATAGGACATTAGTATATGTTTGTGTAATCCTGCCTCTAATAAAGTCCAATAGTCTTTTGTGGATCATACCTAGAGAAGCACAACTCCAGCTACCATCACTACCATACCAGTACCTTTAATATAATGTACTATTTATATCACCATCCCTGGAGTTTGTAGGCTGAGTCACTTATTGCTGTGTGTGTGTGTGTGTGTGTGTGTGTGTATGATAATGAAACAAAGTGTTTTAGGTTGCTTTCCAAACATCAATTCTCCTTAATATCTTGCATTTCTCATTTCATAAACATGTTCATTTATTAATTCAGTGTACCAGATACTTAAAGAGCTCTTGTGATGTTTATATGATATAGGGGGTGGGGATTAAAAAGATTTCTAATATATTATCAAGTAGTAATTTTTTAAAAAGAAAAATAATGCAGGATAAGGCTATAAAAGAGGTGGGCAAAGGTGTATTTTTTATTGGGTAATAAGGGAAGGTTTTCTTGAGGAGGTGCCATTTGAGCAGAATTGAATGAAGTACTTACTCACTGACTTTAGTACTATACTTTACCTGCCTCCCCAGATTTCCTGTACTCTTCAACTTCAAGACTTTCATTTCTTTTGCCTCTCCTTCCTGATTGTTTTTTGTTTGTTCATTTGTTTGTTTCTAACACAAATCACTGGTGTTCCTTCACATATTGTTTCATTTATCCTCTAGGCCTCTAGAATTATAACTTTTCAGACTCCTACTCTTCTCTGTTGTACACTATATATCAGTGGTATATGTCTTCTACTCTTGTCAGTAATAAGGTAAAGGGTAGGATGAGACACTCTGGATGGAACAATTAGCGTGTGGTGGGCCTTCTCCAAACTAAAATTCTTAGGCCTACTTTCCTCTGACGTAATGGTATACCAGTAATCTGACTCCTTAGCAAAAGCTATTTTGTTTTCATGAAAAGATAAAAAATATAAAATATGTTTTATATAAATACTAGAGGCCCGGTGCATGAAATTCGTGCATGGGGGGGGGTGTCCCTCAGCCCAGCCTGCACCCTCTCCAATCTGGGTAGGTTCAGGCCTAAATGGGCAGTCGGACATCCCTCTCACAATTCAGCACTGCCAGCTCCCAAATGCTCCACTGCCTGCCTTCCTGATTGCCCCTAACCACTTCTGCCTGGTAGCCTGATCACCCCCTAACCACTCCCCTGCCAGCCTGATTGATGCCTAACTGCTCCCCTGCCAGCCAGCGTGATTGCCCCTAACTGTCCTCCCCTGCAGGCCTGGTCACCCCTAACTGCCCTCCCCTGCAGGCCTGATCACCCCTAACTGTCCTCCCCTGCAGGCCTGGTCACCCCTAACTGCCCTCCCCTGCAGGCCTGGTCACCCCTAACTGCCCTTCCCTGCAGGCCCAGTCGCCCCCAACTTCCCTCCTCTGCTGGCCTGGTCAACACTAACTGTCCTTCCCTGCAGGCTTGATTTCCCCCAACTGCCCTCCCTCGCAGGCCTGGTCCCTCCCAACTGTCCTCCGCTGCTGGCCATCTTGTGGTGGCCATCTTGCGTCCACATGGGGGCAGCCATCTTGTGTGTTGGAGTGATGGTCAATTTGCATATTACTCTTTTATTAGATAGGATAGAGGCCTGGTGCATGGGTGGGGGCTGGCTGGTTTGCCCTGAAGGGTGTCCCGGATCAGGGTGGAGGTTCCCTTGGGGTGTGGGGTGGCCTGGGCAAGGAGCCTATGGTGGTTTGCAGGCTGGCCATGCCCCCGGTGACCCAAGCGGAGGCCCTGGTATCTGGGATTTATTTATCTTCTATAATTGAAACTTTGTAGTCTTGAGAGGAGGCCAGGGCCAGCCAGGAAGCTTGGCTTCCTCCATCGCGGGGGGAAGCCCAAGCCTCCTGCTTGCTTCAGCTCTGTGGCCACTGCCATTTTTGTTGGGATTTATTTATCTTCTATAATTGAAACTTTGTAGCCTTGAGCGGAGGCCAGGGCTGGCCAGAACGGGCAGGAAGCTTGGCTTCCTCCATTGCTGGGGAAACCCAAGCCTCCTGCTCGCTCCATGGCCACAGCCATCTTGGTTGGGTTAATTTGCATACTTGCTCCTGATTGGCTTGTGGGCATGGTTTGGGGGTGTAGCAGAGGTATGGTCAATTTGCATGTTTCTCTTTTATTAGTGTAGATATTGATCACATAATTTGCCCTTTAAATTAATAAGCTAATTTAAATTAAAATATAAATATTTGTAATACAAAAAATATTTCTAATATAAGCCCAGATTGCCATGGTAGATTACACTTTTATACATTGCTACATTCAGGTTGCTAATATTGTTCTTCTCTGAAGGTCTTTGTGCAATTTAGAAATATCTCTCATATAATGTTTAATAGAGCTCTCTATAAATTCATCCAGGAGTGATCTTATCATTGTGAGTTGTACAACTACTGATTGACTATATAAAGTGAAGAAAGAAATTTAATCAGGTTTAGTATCTTTTTCTAAAAAAGTGACTCCCACATTTTAAAATTGATTGGTATAATGTTGTCCTTACTTTTTATTAACTTTTTATTTATTTATGCATCTTACTTTTATTCCATTTTTCACCCCTACTGTTATTTATTCATGTCTTCTTTCTCTCTCTATTATTATTATTATTATTATTATTATTATTATTATTTTGTATTCTGAAAACTTGCCAGAGTTTGGTTAATGTTATCAATTTTCAAAAGAACAAATCTTTGTTTATTTTTCTAAAGTAGTTTGTGGTTCTTATTTCATTATTATTAACTCATTATTATCACTTCACTATTTTTTTATTTTGTTGACTTTAGACATGACACTCACTTTTAGTCTCTCTTCTAATATTGATTCAGTCACTTTAAGTATACAATTTTAGCTTTATACAACAAATTTAGATATAATGTTTTGTTATTAAATATTAGTATTTAAATTTTTCTATTATGATATTTTTCCCACTTATGAGCTATTAAAGTGATTTTGTCAAACTACATGCTTTCTAATATTCCCAATTTGCTATTTTTAGTTATTTTGTTGTTAATTTATAAGTTAGCTGCATTATAATAAAAAGATGTAAATTATTTGACTATCACTAAGATCTGTTTTATAGCCTTGAAAAGAGGGTGTATTTGCTTATTATAGTATTATACATAAATAGATTAGACAACCTTTGTTCCTTATGTTGTTAAAATAATCTAGATCATTACTGCTTTATCTATCAACTAGAGGCCCGGTGCACGAAATGCGTGCACAGAGGGGAAGTCCCTCAGCCTGGACTGCACTCTCTCCAATCTGGGACTGCTCAGGATCAGGCCTAAACCCCTGTGGGATTGGTCCTAAATTGGCAGTCTGACATCCCTCTTGCAATTCGGGACTGCTGGTTCCTAACTGCCCACCTGCCTGCCTGCCTGATCACCCTACCTGCCTTTGCCTGCCTGCCTGATAGCCCCTAACCACCTCTGCCTGCTGGCTTGATTGGCCCTATCTGCTCCCCTGCCAGTCTGATCACCCCTAACTTCCCTCCCCTGCTGGCCTGGTCACCCCTAACTGCCCTTCCCTGCCGGCCTGGTTGCCCCTAACTGCCTCTGCCTCAGCCCCCGCCACCATGGCTTTGTTTGGATGGATGTCCGGAATATAGCCAGTCTAATTAGCATACTACCCTTTTATTAGTGTAGATTATACAACATAAGCTTTAAGGTAGAATTGCATTAGTAGAAATGAAGAGACATTTCATTAAAAAATGTATATTGGTGTGATATGATTCAAATCCACTTGTTTTTGACAAAAATAAAGTCCTTAAGAATAAGATTGCTTTCCCTAGCTGGTTTGGCTCAGTGCCTGGAGCTTCGGCCTGAGGACTGAAGTGTCCCAGGTTCGATTCTGGTCAAGGGCACATGCCTGGGTTATGGCTTGATCCCTAGTCGGGCATGGAAATGCCCAGTGCCTGGAAGCACCGGAGGGTCTGGGATATGCAAATCTGCTGGGGGCAGGGTCAGGCCCTGCACTCCAAGAAGTTAGGTCTAAGGGAAGGCAGGGGTGTGGTTTTGAGAATCCCCTTTCTACGAGGCTCCTCCTCCTCTCCTTAACCCCCTAACCTGTCTATTTGGATGCAGGGGGTGGGAAGCAGATAAGCAATGCCTGGGCAGGATGCCACTCAGTCCTGGGGTGGGAGAGAGGTGGCTGCATTGGTTTATTTGATTCTTTTTACACGTTGAAGGGGGTGGTAGGGGAGCCGTCTGCCAGACATGGTTTCCTTCTGCTTGCTCACCCAACCTGCCCTGCATGATGCCTTTTTCCTTTCTTCCCCACTGCCCCGAGCTAATGTGCATGAGATCGCTGGGAAGTTTGCCTGATCCAGGAAGGGTTGGGGTCATTCACTGTGGGAAAGGCTCGATTTAAATGAACCCACTGCTTAGATAGGTGCCGGCTGAGCCACTTGCAGAGGGTTTATCATCCCTTCTGGCTGTTTTCTTGGAAACCACAAACTCAAGATAGCAGTGGAATGAAACCCTAATTCTCTAAGCCAGTGACTTAGATGCCCCAGGCAAGTGTGGGATGTCCCTTTCTTACTGATATGATGGCACACAGCCACATTTTAGATAGGCTAGGATTTAGGCTCTTACCTGAGCTGGAGCAGAGGGCAGGAATGCAGCCTGCTTATCCAGTCATTATGTAATGATGTAGTGGAAAATTTGCATATTCCTCTATTATTAGTATAGATTGCTGTGAGAGATATGTGGTACTCTCATATAGTTTTAGGGGCATCTGTCAATTTCAATTTTTCTTTATATATAGGGTGTCCCAAAAATGTAAATAAACACTTTGAATAATTATAAAGGCAGTGTTTATTAAAATATATTTAGTTTTTAAAATTGAGCTATCAGCTGTTAAAGTGTATATACATTTTTGGGGACACCCTGTATCTTAGAGATGTGTTATAGGTTGCATGTGACTTCAGAATTTCTTCCTGGTAAGTAAAACCACTTTATTCATAAATAATAAAACTATATTTCTGACAATGCATTTGAGCCTAAATTATTTTGTAAAATATGTTTTATCTAGGTAACTTATTTTTTTGTTGTTAACTTGCTTTTTATACTTGGCATTTTCTTGGCATTTTTTCTATACTTTTCAAACATTTCCTATTTTTAATTTAGGTACATTTCTTCTAAACTTCATATTACTAAGTATTTAAATTTATTTGACAATATTCAGTCTCTCAATTGCTGATTTGTTACATTTTTATTAATTGTGATAATTGATGTATTTGGATTTACAATGTTAATTTATCCTGTTTTCTACTTTACATTTATCCATTTATCTTTTAGACTTTCTCTTATAATTATTTGCTTTTTATTAAACTTTTATATTGAAATATTTTTCTCACTCTATTTTTCTCTCTTTACTAGCTTGTGTGGTATTTTCATCATTATTTCTATTACTGTAAAATTAAGCTTAAATTTTAACTTAATTATTTATTTACCCACATATTAAGTTGATCAAAATGTTTACTGCCTAAAAATTTTAAAACTTTAGTGCCATCAACGCCCCATTCAATCTTCATAATTTTTGTAATGACATTGGTATGTTACAATTAGAGTTATTCAAGCCTCATAAAGTCCTATATTCTGAAAGAATTGGTGATATATCTTCTTTAAATGTTTGATAGAATTCAGCAGGACACTCATCATTTGGTCCTGGATTGGTGTGTGTGTGTGTGTGTGTGTGTGTGTGTGTGTGTGTGTGTGTGAGAGAGAGAGAGAAAGAGAGAAATAAATATAGAGAAATTCAGATATTCTGGTTTATATTGTATCAGCTTGTGATTAGTTGTATTTCTTCAAGGAATGTGTTTATTTCATTTGAGTTGTCAAAGGTTTTGCATAAATTTCTTCATTATATATCTGTAGGACCTATATTGACAACCCTTCTTTATTTTTGATGATGATTATTTATATTCTTTCTTTGCTTATCTGTCTGGCTGTCTATTGACTATCATTTTTTTAACTTCCCAAAATCCATTTTTTTACTTTGTTAATCTTCTCTATTGTTTTTCTGTATTCTATTTAAGTGATTTCTCCTTTAATCTTTGTCATCTCCTTTTTTCTACTTATATTTGATTTTCTTTATTCTCCTTTTTCTAACTTCTTAAGATGCTACCATATGTCATAGATTTAGGATTTTCTTTTTACTCAATATGGACATTTAAAACTATAATTTCAATCCAAACACAGCTGTGGATTCTTCTAACACATGTGATATGTTGTATTTTCATTATTATTGAGTTTTCAAAATAGTCTCAATTTCCCTTACCTTTATGAAATGGTTGTTCTTATTTTGTGTATTTTATTTTTAACCTGAAAATTTTATAATTCATATTGTTTAGATTAATCCACATGCATACACTTTCTTTTGATTTTTGTTGTTTACCATACCTTCTCAAATCTCATATCTAAATTCTGGCATCATTTTTATTTTCCTTGAACTCAATCCTGTCTGTTGGGAATGATGTCTCCCAATTTTCTAATTTTAAGTTCTTATTTTGCCATTATTCTTGAAAAAGTAGTTACATTAGGTAAACAATTCTATGTTGTCAGTCTTTCTTTTGTTGTTTGAGTATATCAAGAGAGGCATTACAAAGGATTACACAAAAATGAGGGGTGGGAGAAGTAGATGCAGAATGTATAATATACCTGCATGTGTCAAAGTCCAATATCTATTTTGTGGCCATTTTTCACATAATTTCCTAAAGCTTAGGCTTCAGACTTGTCATTTTGTTTTGCTTTTGGCCATTGGGCCAATTATTTTGACTGTACAATCTTAGAATCCAAAGATTAAATGATATAAGTAACAGAATGTATGTTATATTTTTAAAGAGTTCATAACATGAGAAAATGTAACTGCTATTTTTTACTGGTGGGAATGCAGACTGGTGCAGCCACTGTGGAGAACAGTATGGAATTTCCTCAAAAAAATAAAAATGGAACTCCCATTTGAACAAGTAATCCCACTTCTAGGAATATATCCCAAGAAACTAGAAACACCAATCAGAAAGGATATATGCACCCCTATGTTCATAGCAGCAGAATTCACCATAGCTAAGATTTGGAAACAGTTTAAGTGCCCATCAGCAGATGAGTGGATTAAAAAACTGTGGTACATCTACACAATGGAATACTACACTACTATAAAAAAGAAGGAATTCTTACCATTTGCAGCAGCATGAATGAACCTAGAGAGCATTATGTTAAGTGAAATAAGCCAGGCAATGAAAGAAAAATACCACATGATCTCACTCATTTATGGAAAATAAAGAACATTATAACCTGATGAACAAAAGGATAGATACAGAGGCAGTAAAGCATCAAACAAACTGTCAAATTACAGCGGGAAGGCTGGGGAGTGTTGGGGAGTGGGGCAAAGAGATCAACCAAAGGACTTGTATGCATGCATATAAGCACACCAATGGACACAAGACACTGGGGGGTGGGTGGGATGAGGGCATGCGACTGGGAGTAGGGGAGGCTGGGGAAGGTCAATGTGGCGGGGGTGGGGAAAGGAGATATGGCGGGGGGGGGGAAGGAGATATATGTACTACTATATGTAATACTTTAAACAATAAAAAAATAAAAAAATAAAAACACAAACAAAAGAAAACAAAAAGATGAAATGAGCTTTTATCTAAAGTGATGCTGAACATGGACGGACCTCCAAAGCTAAGTGGTGCTCATTGTAAACAGATGCCTCGGAAGCTTACATATTTTAGTAAGAACATGTACACTCTGAGAAAATGTCTCTTCTTAAAACTGATGCCATATTAGCAGTAGTAGAAATTATTGTAATATAAATTTTCTTTATCCCTTGAAAAATATTCAATTCTTCTATGGAGAGCAAGAAAACAAATAGCATGAATGTTAACTCATAAAAAGAGATAAGCCAAGATAATAAGTAAACTGATAGATTTTGAGATACAGGCAAAACTCATATGTTAAATATAGATGATAAGTAAACAAGTAGTATGTGAAATACAGGCAGAATCCATAAGCTGAATTAAATGTGGATAATAATTTATAATAATAGTAAATAACAATCTATAAGGAAGCTAAAGATAGAATAATTGCAATGCATGCAGAAATAAACAAAAGTATTATATAACAATAAAAGGATGGAAAGGTCATCTATTAATAATGCATCTTATAGTCTAAAAGCTATTTCATTCCTACATCTGTCACCCATTGGTACAGTTTCATTATGGCTGTAGTTTTATCAGCCCAAGAAAGGCAGATAACACGCATGGCTATTCAGCAGACTAATTGGCACCTACTTGTCTCTGCATCTCTCTAACAAAACAATGTGTGTCATAGGCCCTGGCATCATTTTTTAAATTTTATTTTATTGATTTTTTACAGAGAGGAAGGGAGAGGGATAGATAGTTAGAAACATTGATGAGAGAGAAACATTGATCAGCTGCCTCCTGCACACCTCCTACTGGGGGATGTGCCTGCAACCAAGGTACATGCCCTTGACCGGAATCGAACCTGGGACCTTTCAGTCCACAGGCTGACACTCTATCCACTGAGCCAAACCGGTTAGGGCACCTGGCATCATTTTTTATGAGCTCCTGGCACACACTTCAACTCTGCTTCTCAAAATCACAATATTAGCAGGGAAGGACATGATGGGCAAGAAAAAGAGAGACGGAACATTTGAACTTTTTAAGACCCAGGATTCATGTAGCAGACCCTTTCTCCCACATACAACCTGTCTTCACAGTGTTAGCCTATCTCATCTCTCTCTTTTGCTTTGAATTTAAATATGTTTAGTAAATTGTGATTTGGTATGTAATAAACTATGACTTTCTGGTGTGTGACCTCTGGAGTAGTTTGTCTACTAATGTACTCAGAGGCTATCACTGTATCAGACAATGGCCTATATCATCGACAATACAATAAATAGAACACTTTTCTAATACTCTTTAAAATGGATATTTGGACCAATTATTAAGAAATTTGGAATATAATATATGTGAGGATCAAAATTATCTAATTGTTCTTATTATATCAAATCAATATTTACCTGTGTGATAAATATTTTTCTAGCCTTGACCAATATCAGATATTTCTAAGGATGAAAGGAAAAGTAAATCCTCCATAAAGCTGTTAAGTAACCTGGGGATTATCTTGAGGGGCATTTCTTTTGATATCATCTGGACATGATCATATGTCCCAGAGAATGAGAGCTTGTGGTTCATATCATTGTAATCTCTATTTATGTAATTACAGATAGTTTGCTTCATGTGAATCTATAATCCTTCCTAAAATCATGTTCTACCCCAATGCAATCCACATACTGATAGCATATCAAAAGCTACATTCCAATGATGTCTGCAACATTTCACTAACTGCACTCCTGTCTGTCTTGTATCAGTGCCCCATTTATCATATACTCTGTTGTCAGATCAGTGTTGCCAAGGAGATGTTTTAAGTCACTCTTATGTTTAAAATGTTTCCATGAATCCCAGTTTGAATTCAATAAAGTCCAGGTTTCTTTTTCTGGCATTTCAAAATCTTAAAGAATCAGGCCCTGTCTTCTGTCCCAGATTTATCTTTTCTATTATTGTAAGTACAAGCTATGGTTGCAATGCTTGAATGCTTGGTTAACTTTCCAAACCCAACAAATCCCAAGAAAATATGGATTTGGAACTACAAGTGCATGTCTGTGTACTGTAACAACCTAGTCATTATTAAATGTGTGACCAATAGTCATCATCTACAAAATGGGAATATCATAAGTGTAATTACACTAATAGCCTTAGTTATATTATCCATACAAAGCTGTAAAAATTAAATGTGTAATATCGCCTAGGTTTTAGACTGGCAGAATATCACACAAGTGTTATATACCAGAATAGTACTGCAAAACTTTGAAACAAAATTGCTATTTGGTTATAAGCTACAAAATTAGAGTAGGACCTGAATTCTGAACCTAAATAGGTGGACTGCCTGCTAACATATAAATAATTCATAAAAGTTGCAGAGCACAATCTAAAATGACCTGTCATACCAAGAGCCAGAGACCGTTCATCTTCAAATAGAAAAGCAATCAACAGGTGTCAACACTGAGATAACACAGATAATAAATTACTGGTTAGGATTTTAAAGCAGCCATCATAAAAATACTCCAATAAAATTACAGATCTTCTTGAAATAGCTAAATAAATGGGACATCTTAAAACAATAAATTAAATAAATATATAAGGAACAAAATTAAAATTTGAAAATAAAAAAACAAAAGATAGGTTTTCTGGGGAAAAACATGGTCAGTATGTTTGACAATAGATCAACAAACAGAAATTATCTAATTTGAACAACAAAATAACATACTTTTAAAAAAGTGAACAGAGGCACAAAAATCTTTGGATAACTATAAAATATCTAATATTTCTGTCATTGGAGTCCCAGAAGAAAAGAAAGAATAGATGACTGAAAAAAATATTTAAAGACATGAAGACTGAAATATTTTCAAATTTGATCAAGAAGATTAAGCACCCCCCAAATCTATACACTAACACATCAAAATCAAATATTTTGTCTCTAAACAGAAGACAGAAAAAAATTTTTTTTAAAGTATTCAGAGATGAAATGTTTTACCTCTAGGGCAGTGGTCGGCAAACCGCAGCTTGTGAGCCACATGAGGCTCTTTGGCCCCTTGAGTGTTCTAACACCACTTCTTCAAAATAGACTCGCCCAGGCCAAAAACCGACTTCTGCACATGGGCCACGAAGTTTCAATCGCACTGTACGTGCGAGCCTGCACGTGGTATTTTGTGGAAGAGCCACACTCAAGGGGCCAAAGAGCTGCATGTGGCTCGCTAGCCGCGGTTTGCCGACCACTGCTCTAGGGGAATAACAATTTAAATGACAGCAGAGTATTTCATTAAAAACCGTGGAGGACAGAAGGAAGTTGTCCAAAATTTTCAAGTGCTGACAAAAAGAACTAAGAGCCTTAAATTCTGTATCCAGTAAAATATTCTTCAAAACATATGAGAAACACAAACAATCTCAGACCACAGAAAACTGAGAGATTTGTCACCAGCACACCTGCTATAAACAAAGTGCTAAAGAAAGTTCCAAAGAGAGAAAATAAATAATAAAATAAAAGGCGGGGGGGGGGGGGGGGAGGGAAATGTTGTATATCAAAAACAAAGAAAAAAATAGTGGAATGAAAAGAGTTAATATATGGTCAAACATAATAGACTGTAATTCTCTTGAGTTTTTTTGTTTTTTCTCTTAAAGATTTTTTTTTGATTATTTTTTTTTTGAGAGAGAAAAATTGATAGAGTGAAACATCAGTCTGGCTGCCTCTTGCACATCCCCTACCAGGGATCAGCCCACCACCCAGAAATGTGGCTTGACAGGGGATTGAACCAGCAATTTTTTGGTGAACAGGCTGATGCCTAACCAACTGAGCCACACCAGCCAGGGCTCCTCTTGAGGTGTTTTGTTTTTTCTTTAATGAGAGAAATATAACATCTGATATGGTTTTCAATGTCTATGGAGGTAACATCAAAGTGAACTATATCATAAGAGGTAAGAGGATATCAAATATAGTAAGGTTTCTACATTCTACTTATAGTAATAAAATGTTAATAGTAAAAGATAATGATAAGTTAGTTATGTATCTTATATTTCCTAGGGAAACCACTGAAAGAAAAAACTGTACAAAAAAATATTCTCAAATACTAAAAATAACCCACGGGATAGAAAAGAATGAAAAAAAAAAAGGAATGAAAAATAGAAGAAATAAACAGAAAACAAATACTTCAGTAAAGATTTAAACCGTAACATGTAAAGAATTACATTAAATATGAATAGTTTAATATTGATTTAAAGACAGATTGGCAAACTAGATCTTAAAAATTGATCTAATTATTTGTAATCTGTATATAAACTGATTAACAAAAGAGAACCAGAGGCATGGATACATGGAACAGACACATGTCAGAGGAAAGGGGAGTGGGGAAGACTGAATAAAAGAAAGTAAAGAGATTGGCCAAATAACATATATGCATAGCCCATGGACACTGACAACAGTGTTGAAAGTCAAAGGGAGGGGGAGAGGGGGCTGGGTGGAGGTGGGCAAAGGGGAGAAAAAGGGGAACATCTATAATGGTGTCTACGATATAAAAATATTTCACTTCAGCCGAAACCGGTTTGGCTCAGTGGATAGAGCGTCGGCCTGCGGACTGAAGGGTCCCGGGTTCGATTCCGGTCAAGGGCATGTACCTTGGTTGCGGGCACATCCCCAGTAGGGGGTGTGCAGGAGGCAGCTGATCGATGTCTCTCTCTCATCTATGTTTCTAACTCTCTATCCCTCTCCCTTCCTCTCTGTAAAAAATCAATAAAATATATTTAAAAAAATATATATATATTTCACTTCAAATATAGGGTTAGTTAAAAGTAAAAGGAATGGAAGAATAACATGGAAACAATAATCAAGAGAATGTTGGAATGTCTGTATTATTTTCAAGCATGATTTCAGAGCAAAGAAAATTACTAGGAGAAAAATAGTGATATTACATAATAATGATGGGTCATTTATCAAGAAGGGATAATAATGTTTTCTTCAAATAATATAGCTTCAAAATATATAAAAAGATATCTGAAAGAACTGACAGAATAAGTAGACATTGTAGCTGGAGTCTTCAGTATCCTTATCTCAGTAACTGACAGAATTGCTAGACAAAATATTAGGAAATATATAGGGTTGAATTAACATTTATAGGAAATTATACCAAATAGCAGCACAATACAAATTTTTTTCTAGCACACATTGTACAAACCTTATTCAGGGCCATTAAACCATCAAGAATTTAAGTAATTAAAATTATACAAAGTTTATGTTTTGCATATTAAATTTAGACTAGAAATAATAAAATATACTTGTAAAAACTAAAAATATTTAGAAATTAAACAACATAGTTCCATTTAAGTAATGGATCTGGAATAAGTCTCAAGAGATTAAAATATTTTATTTTTTTCTTGATTAAGGTATTACATATGTGTCCTTATCCCCCCAATGTTCCCACACCTCCCCATTCATGCCCTCACCCCGCTGGTGTCTGTGTCCATTGGTTAGGCTTATATGCATGCATACAAGTCCTTTGGTTTATCTCTTTCCCCTTACCCCCATCCTCCCCTACCTTCCCTCTGAGGTTTAACAGTCTGATCAATGCTTCTCTGTCTCTGGATCTGTTTTTGTTCATCAGTTTATGTTGTTCATTATATTCCATAAATGAGTGAGATCATGTGATATTTACCTTTCTCTTACTGGCTTATTTCACTTAGCATAATGCTCTCCAGTTCCATCCACACTGTTGCAAATGGAAAGAATTCCTTCTTTTTTACCACAGCATAGCATTCCATTGTGTAGATGTATCACAATATTCTAATCCACTCATCTGCTGATGGGCACTTAAACTGTTTCCAAATCTTAGCTGTGGTAAATTTTGCCACTATGAACATAGGGGTGCATATATCCTTTCTGATTGGTGTTTCTAGTTTCTTGGGGTATATTCCTAGAAGTGGGATCACTGGGTCAAATGAGAGTTCCATTTTTAGTTCTTTTGAGGAAACTCCATACTGTTCTCCACAGTGGCTGCACCAGTCTGCATTCCCACCAGCAGTGCATGAGGGTTCCTTTTTCTCTGCCTCTTCGCCAGCACTTGTCATTTGTTGATTTGTTGATGATAGCCATTCTGACAGGTGTGAGATGGTACCGCATTATCGTTTTGATTTACATCTCTCTGATGATTAGTGACTTTGAGCATGTTTTCATATGTCTCTTGGCCTTCAGTTCTGGAAGTGCTAGCCATAGCAATTAGACAAGAGGAAGATATAAAAGGTATCCAAATTGGAAAAGAAAATGTAAAACTGCCATTATTTGCAGATGATATGATACTGTACATAGAAAACCCTAAAGACTCCATCAAAAATTTATTAGACTTAATAAGTGAATTCAGCAATGTAGCAAGATATAAAATTAACACCAAGAAATCTATGGCATTTTTTACACCAATAGTGAACTTACAGAAAGAGAGATTTAAAAAACAATCCTATTTACCATTGTACCAAAAAAATTAAGATACCTAGGAATATACTTAACTAAGGAGGTAAAAGACCTATACGCGGAAAACTACAGGACACTGAAAAAAGAGATAGAGGAAGACATAAACAGATGGAAGAACATACCGTGTTCATGGATTGGTAGAATCAACATCATTAAAATGACCATACTACCCAAAGCAATCTACAGATTCAATGCAATCCCCATTAAAATACCAACGGCATATTTCACAGACCTAGAACGAACTCTCCAAAAATTCATCTGGAATAAAAAAAGATCCCGAATGTCTGCAGCAATCCTGAGAAAGAAAAACAAAGTAGGAAGGATCTCAATACCAAATATCAGGCTGTATTACAAAGTCACTATTCTCAAAACTGCCTGGTACTGGCACAAGAACAGACATATAGATCAATGGAATAGAATAGAGAACCCAGAAATCGACCCAAACCACTATACTCAATTAATATTTGACAAAGGAGGCATGAACATACAGTGGAGTCAAGACAGTCTCTTCAATAAATGGTGTTGGGAAAATTGGACAGATACATGCAAAAAAATGAAACTGATCCCCAACTTACACCATACACAAAAATAAACTCAAAATGGATAAAGGACTGAAACATAAGATGGGAAACAATAAAAATATTGGAGAAATCCACAGGCAGCAAAATCTCAGACATACTAGTATGCCGAAGCAATATCTTCAATGATACTGCTTCTAGGGCAATGAAAAACTAAAGAGAAAATAAACAAATGGGACTACATCAAGATAAAAAGCTTCTACACAGCAAAAGAAACCATCAACAAAACAACAAGAAAGCCCACTGTGTGGGAGAACATATTTGCCAATGTTATCTCCGATAAGGGTTTAATCTCCCAACAGTTATAGGGAAGTCATACAACTTAACAAAAGAAGATAAACAACCCAATCAAAAAATAGGCAATGGATCTAAATAGATACTTTTCAAAAGAGGACATAAGGAAGGCCAAGAGACATATGAAATTAAAATATTTTAAAGTAAATGAAATGAAAATGCAATACATGAGAATATCATATATGTTATGCAGCAATACTTATCAGGAAATCTGTAGCATCACATACTTAATTTTTTTAAAGGGTAAAATTTAAACCAATACTCTAAAGTTTATTTTAAGAAATTTGAGAAAAAAATTAAAGCCAAAATAAATAGAAAGAAAAAAATATTAAAAAGCAGAAATAGGTATAATTGGAAAACAAAACAAAAAAACAGTAAAAAATAAATTTAAGTAAAAGAAAGTTATTTGACTATATAAATAGATAGAAATGTTTACTCTTTGTTTTTTGTGAGGATTAGATTACAAAAAGCAGCTAGAGCCCAGTGACTATCATAATACATACAGTATGCAAATATCATTTTCATGCATTTTACTTTAGTAATTTGAAAATAATCTAGAAGACATTTTCAAAGAGTTCTAATTTATTTTATATTTCATGAAATTTAGCAAGAGTATCTGATTTATTCTCTTTCTTTTAATAGTAATATAGAGATTTAAAAATCTCTATCAGCCCTGGCTGGGTGGCTCAGTTTGTTGGAGCATTGTCCTGTACACTAAAAAGGTTTCAGGTTTGATTCATGGTCAGGGCACATACCTAGGGTGCAGTTAGATCCTAAGTCAGGTGTGTACAGGAGGCAATCAGTTGGTGTCTCTTTCTCTCTCCCTTCCTCTCTTTCTAAAATCAATAAAGATATCCTGGGGTGAGGATTTTAAAAGTCTCTATCAATGTACAAACATGTAGAGTCATCCAAAAAATTTTGCAGCAATAGAGTGGTCTGGAAATACATTACCTTTCTTTATTTAACTTAAAGAAAAACTGAAATAACACTGGCCTAATTTTTCTATAGGAAGCAGACTAATTTTTAGACTGTATTTCAGTTGTGTCTTGTGTTTGTAGGAATGCTTAATATATTGATTGCACTTATTTTTTTCTGAAATATGCTATATTTTGGGTTATTTAGTTATTTTTTATTTAAGTATAGTTGCTATGCTTATATTGGTTAATCTTATATTGGTTATAGTAGTATCAGGTGTACAACAGAGTGATTTCACATTTTTATATCTTACAATGTGATCACCCCACTAATTCAAGTAATCATCAAACACAGTGTAAACTTATCACAATATTATTGACCATATTTCCCTCCCCCTTTAATAGCATTTACATTTGGAGGTTATCTTTGTCTTGTGTGTTTGGTTTAGTTGTGGTCAATTCAGTATATTCAGGATGTAAAAATATTTGTAACACTATAAAAATTACATTTTCAAGTTTAATTTTTCACAGATTTGGAGGAGTTTTGATATAAATTACATGCAATTAGTTTAGCCAAACTTGGGTACAAACACTTCATTATCAAGCTGAGTTTTGAAATCTCTATGGATATATAAGTTGGTGGATTCTTTTTTCAGAGTCTAGGAAGTAGTTTTATATTGGTTCTGATGTCCTTTGGTGACTTTAACTTTAAGTCAGATTTGATTTATATAATGCAGCAATGTTGAGAATATATTTTATCTTTTAATTCAGGCATACTACCCCAATATGTACTAAATAAGCAACATTATCAATTCTGAATGTTTCATAGGAGTTATAAACATATTTACAATATGAACTCCGGAGAAATGGATATTTGATGCTCATAATTTCTAGAATAACTTACATAAATGAACTTTTAACCTCAGGAAAAAATGCATGGGCTCAAATGGTTACTTTAGAAATTGGCTTATATTCATGGGTTTTAACTTTCTCTCTAAAATAAACTCAGTCTTTCTTATTTAATTCATTATTCATTCTTGATTAGGTAACAAATATAATAAACAGAAAAAAGTATGTCAATGTTAAAATAACACTCATTGTTTTAAATAATTAGCAGTACTCGGAAATCTATATGAAATGGGCATTGAGGTGTTTTTGAGGGATGAATTTAGAAGATTTTTATTAGGAAAAAATTAAACATTGTTTGACATTATACAGATAGCATCTGAAGACCTTTGCTAGTTGCTAGATTTGCCTTTCAATGCTATGGCAACAGTATCCCAGGAGAGTACTGCAGGAGAAAGTCATGTGACTAATCACCATGGACTTCAGGTACTTGGGGTTGCAATACCAAAACTGAATTTTTTTTATATTAAAGAGTTTGAGTTCTGACAAGTATTTGTGATACTTTTCTGCTTTATCTCACTCCTGTCTATACTATTAAAGCATTGCTTTATCTAGAACAAGAAACAATAATTGCTGCTTTAAAAATCAGGTTTAATGATATGGAGAATAGAAATTATCAGGTGTTTGAATATATCTATATATACATATACATATACATATATATGTGTATATATATATATATATATATATATATATATATATACAAACCAGTACATGTATGTAAGAAAATGTTTATAATAAAACATCTCAAATATTAAGTGAGGAAAGTGTCAATAGTGTGAATAATGGAAGAAAAAAAGAAATCAATTTCACTGTTTGCTTTCTACGACACAATGGAAAATATTGGCATGAATAGAAATTCATTTTGGAAATATAAACACTCTAGGGAAATGGAATTTAAATTACTTATAGGTTCTATTTTCTTCATAATATATTATCGCTTAAAAAGCAATAAGAGTTTACATAGGAGATGGATGGGCAGTTAAGTTAAACAACATTGGTTCAAAGCCTGAAAATGGCAGAGATGAAAGTACTACTATTTGATTAAGAACTGGCCCTTGTTACTTAAGAGTCTGCCAGAAAGTTTGAATCTTATCCAAAGCAGTCTATTACGGTTTCCATTTGTTTTAAAGCCCTCAAAGCAAGGAAGACATAAAATACACATGCATTGAATAAACACTGAAAAGAAGCAATTAATTTGAAACAAGTGCCCAATTCATGGGATAAAATCAAATTCCTAAAATGAGCCTGGTGACAGCTTCTAGGTGTTGTATTTCTACCTCCCCCAGGCATATAATTGCTTTTGAAGTCTTTTGTTGGATAAAGTTTTTCAACTCAAGAGACTTTTGCTTTTAAAGTTTGAATGTTAAATTTACCCATGTTCACTTAGTACATTATCAAATTGGCATCAAGAAGGTCTGTAATACAAGCTCCAGAACAGCAGTTTTTGCCTTTTTTTTTTTAATCCTCACCCACGGATATTTTCCCATTGATTTTTAGAGAGAGTGGAAGAGAGAGCAAAAGACAGAGAGAAACATCGATGTGAGAGAAACACACGCACCCTGACCAGGGCCCAGCCAGGAAGGAGCCTGCAATCAAGGTACATACCCTTGACCAGAACTGAGCACAGAACCCTTCAGTCCTCAGGCCGACGCTCTATCCATTAAGCCAAGCCAGATAGGGCCAAAACAGCAATTTTGACTTTCTCAACAGAATTTCAAAAATAATATATCACAGTCTAAAAAAGGGGAAAGAAATTACATAAATTTGTATTTAATTTATTCTTTATAAAGAGAGAGACAGTGAGATTTGGATGAGGCTAATAAGTATTAAATTCTATTAGCCACTGAGACTGTGCTTTCTACATTTTGGAGGAAACCATAAGACTATGTTATAGATATACAAGTAAATGTAATAACTTCATTTTTCATCAATCATATTTCATGTAGTTGTCCATACTCTCTTAGATTTATATAATATTTTCTATTAGTCTACAATTGACATTTAAATACTTTTTACATTTTAATATTTTATGGTGTAATCACTATATAGAGCAGATTTAGGTGGCACCATAAAAATATAGAGTTGCAATATCAAGACAAAGTATGTTACTTATTTAAAATTATTTTAATTAAAAAATAATTTACTTTAGAATAATCAGAAAATAAATATAAAGGAAGAAATTTTGAAATACTCATAATACCAGAGGTAACCATTTTTAACACATTAATATAACATTTTTCAGAGGCACATGTGTTATTTATTTAAATCTATTTATATCATTTCAATATACTGCAATGGAGACATTTCAAATAGGGAGAGCTAAAAATGCAATTATTTTTTAGGGTTCTTGATTATTTTTATGTTATGGTAATTTGGGTAAAATAGATGCAGGGTTTCTGACGATCTTACCAACTCTTAGTACATTGAAGGTGCTTAATAAATTGTAGTATACACTAGTGTAAGGTAGACATCATGCATGTATGATATTTAGTGTGGACTTAATATGATGGATGACACAACTTTGGGATTGAAAAAAAAAAACTGCATTGGAGATAGCCTTTCAATTAGGTGGTTAGGTTATTAACATAGGTCTAACCTGAATATTTAAGAAGCCCACATAAAAATATTAGTTAAATAACAGCTAACCCATTGAGCACTCACTATGTGTCATCTGCACATGCTCTATCCTGTGCATGAGGTGATTATAATTATCCTAATTTTATAGGTGAGAAGTGAAAAGCACATAGAGAATTAAAACAACCAGGCATAAAATAAAGCAAGTGACAGAGCTAGTTCTTCACATATACCCAACACAACAGGTTATCATCTTAACCATTCTGCATTATAAACTCACAATTATAGCTGAGGAGTCTAGGTGTTACTAATGGTAAAGTGATTCAATCCCCACCTCCTGGACTCTGAGATACATTTTGGACAGTCTGAAGTTACCTATATTTAGTCATTAGTAAGAAGTAAATCTTTTGTAACTATTACTATAAAAGTCAAACCATGGTTCAACTTGGGTAATCTAACTACTGGCACTGTCACATTTATCAACCAATTTCAGTTGGCAGACGAACCTTTTGGAATTGTAAGAAATTAAGACAAAATTTTTAAGTGGTCAAAATTTCAATTTGCTGTATGAATGTCAATTATAGTCTCTCTTTTTTAGGGGAATGGGAATTGTGCAGTTGGTGGGTCCAGTTAAAAATAAAATAAAACATATTGGGCTTCCTAAAACTTACACTAAAATTGATTATGTTGTTTTCATTTTATTACTTATTTCTTTGTACAACTTTCAAATATGCCAAACACAGAAAATACTATATGTACAATCAGCCACAGAAATAAAATGATGAGTTCAAGTCACTGCACAGGTGTTTTGTTGGTGCCCGAGAAATGGGATCAAATTGGATTTGGCAAATGCTATATAAAGAGTTTTCTAAGTGTGAAATCCAATAGTGCAATAATTGTTACCTATAGGGTACTTAAAAAATATATAATAACAAAATCCCACCACAAACTAATGCAATTATGGATCTTTGTTAAGGCAACTCTAGCTAGCATTGGTACTCTTTTCCACTTTTCAGGTATAAAAGCTTGATCTACCAGGTGATTCAAGTAGGCATAAATCTGTGACAAATTCTACCCAGAAACTTTGTTGCCAAGACAAATGTTTTCTTCTAGGAGTTTTGTGCTTTCAGGTCTTATGTTTAAATCTTTAATCCATTTTGAGATCATTTTCGTGAATGGTGTGTAATAAGGTCCAATATTATTCTTCCTCATGTGGTTATCCAGTTTTCCCAAGACTATTTATTGAGGAGACTATCCTTTCCCCAATGTATAATCTTGGCTCCCTTGTGAAATATTAGTTGATATCATATAAAAGGGCTTATTTCTTGGCTTTCAATGCTGTTTCATCTATATATGTGTCTATTTCCATACAAATGCAACTTTGATTTCTATAGCTTTGTAGTATAGTGTGAAATCAGAAAGTGTGAATCTTGCAGCTTTGTTCTTTTTTTCTCTGTAATGCTTTGGCTATTCAGGATTTTTTGTGACTCCATACAAATTTTAGAATTATTTTCTCTATTTCTTTAAAAAAGCCATTGGGCCCTAGACAGTTTTGCTCAGTGGGTAGAGCATTGGCCTGTGGACTGAAGGGTCCCAGGTTCTATTCCGTCAAGGACATATGCTAGGGTTGTGGGCTCAATCCCCAGTAGGAGGCATGCAGAAAGCAACCATTCAATGATTCTCTCTCATCATTGATGTTTCTATCTCTCTCTCCCTTTCCCTTTTTCTCTGAAATCATTAAAAAATATATTTAAAAAAAGCTATTGGAATTTTTATAGAGATTGCATCAAATCTATAGATGTCTAAGTAGTATGAACATTTTAACAATATTAATTTTTCTTCTTCATTTGTGTCTTATTCAATTTATTTCATCAGTAGCATAGTTTTCAGTGTACAGATTATTAAACTCCTTGGATAAATTTATTCCTCAGTATTTTATTCTTTGTGAAACTACTGTAAATAAAATTGTTTTCTTAATATCTCTTTCTGATAGTTCATTGTCAGTGTATAGAAACATGGCTGATTTTTACATATTGATTTTGTGTCTTGTAACTTCACCAAATTCATTGACTAGTTCTAACAATTTTTTGATGAAGTCTTTAGGATTTTCTATATAAAAAATCATATCTGCAAAGACAACTTTTCTTCTTCCTTTCTTATCTGGATGCCTTCTTTCTTTTACTTCCTTGATTGCTCTGCCTAACAGGGGTCCTCAAACTTTTTAAACAGGGGGCCAGTTCACTGTCCCTCAGACCGTTGGAGGGCCGGACTATAGTTTAAAAAAAAAAAACTATGAACAAATTTCTATGCGCACTGCGGGCCCGGGGACAGTCAGCTGCTAAGCAGGACAGGCAGCAGCACCCGGCGGGCCCGATAAATGTCCTTGGCGGGCCGCATGTGGCCCGCGGGCCGTAGTTTGAGGACGTCTGGCCCTAGAACGTCCTCTACTATGTTGAATAGGAGTGATTAAGAATGAGCTTAGAGGAAAGATTTTCAACCTTACAGCTTTGAGTATAATATTACCTGTGAGCTTGTCATATATGACCTGTATCATATTGAGGTATGCACCTTCTGTACACAATTTGTTGAACATTTTCATCATGAAAAGCTGTTGTATTTTGTCAAGTATTTTTTTCTGCATCTATTAATGATCATGTGATTTTCATCTTTCGTTCCTTTAATATGGTATACCACAGTTATTGATTTACATATATTGAAACATCTTTGCATCCCAGGAATAAACCCTGTTCATTTATGGAGTGTAATCCTATTAATGTGCTGCAAAATTCAGTTTGCGAATGCTGTGTTGCAAATCTTTACAACTACATTCATCAGGGATATTGGGCCATTTTCTTTTCTTGTAGTGTCCTTGTCTGGCTTTGATTTCAGAGTAATGGTGGCCTCATAAAATGAGTTTGGGAGTATTAACTCTACTTTAATTTTTGGGACAAGTTTGAAAAGCACTGGTGTTCATTCTTCTTTAAATTTTTGGTAGAATTTGCAAGTGCAGCCATCTGGTCCCAGGCTCTTCTGTGTTGTGAGGTTTTTGGTTACTGTTTCATTCTCCTTTCTTAGTATGTTTAGATTTTCTATTTCTTCATGACTCAGTTTTGATAGGTTGTATGCTTCTAAGAAACTCATGTGTAGTGTCAGTTAATAAATATTAGAATGGGGTGTGTAGGGTTAGAGTAGTGAGGAAGGAGGTAAAAGGCCCAGAAACATTTTTATCCTCCCATATGCAAGAAGATACACATTTTCCCCTCCCACATGTAAGAAGATACACAGAGAAGTATCACATACTAGTAGTCCTTGAGGAATGAAAAAGTAGCTTAGCTTTGTGGTTCCCAAATTTACATTCCAAGAAACCCAGCTGTACTTTCCTTCAAGTCTTTGGAATCTATGAATTTTGGTTATTTCTTTGTAGTTTCCAGTTTTTTATTTTCTTTCTGGAGTATGTTTTCTGATCTCACAATTAGAAGTGTCTCCTACTAAATAATCTTCATAAGAGTATTTACATTGAAAAACTTTTCCCAGATTAATCTGTCAACATGCCTTGGTTTTGCTAGTTTCTGTTTGACCCAGTTCCTTAGATCCTGTTTCTTTGATGCCCACAAGTGCCTTCCCAAGCTCATCTCAATGTTCTAGTCAGTGCTTACAAAAATAGGACAAACAAGATTTCCCTCCCCTTACCTTGCATTGTATTCATTCTCTCATGTACCTATAGCCATAGCCATTTAGAACACGCTCCTTCATAGCTAAAATTCTAGATGTAATTGAACACTTGCTGTCCCAGAAATGCCTCTTGGCTCACTCACATCTTGTTTTGACCTGAGGTACAGCTTCTCAGAACTAGATGGTGCTTTGGTGTTTACTCATCTTCATCATGTTTTTGGTCACCAGCCCTACCCTTCAGCAAAAACAAAACAAAACAAAACAAAACAAAAAAACAGAGACTGGGGACTCACAAAACCACAGATGTGAAATGCTGCTGCCACCAGGGATGATATTTTAAATCAAAGAGGGACAGAAAAAAAATTAATAAAAATCAATCAATCGATCAATGAGGGAAAAGACTTTCAGCTGGGATTCTAAGTAAAAATATTGTGCTGTGCCCCTGTGATATGGACTTAAAATAACTTTCCAGATACCACAGTTCACACACAATAATGACCAAAGCAAAGGGAAAACATCGTAGCAGTTAGTACTCAGGTAGAATACAGAGACCTAGAACTGCAGAAACATACAACCATTCCAATCATTGATAAGGCCACCCACGTACAGAGCTGATAAGGTGAGACTGAAACTTCCATAAAAATTAAGTGGTGAACTGAAAGACTATCCTTCAAACAAGTGCACAAATAAATATAAAAATGCAGAAATCGGGCTTCCAGGTTAGAATCTAGTATCCCTGGGATATATAAGAAGATTGCTTAAAAGTCTAAATAAGAAATCCAGAATAGCCCTAACTGGTTTGGCTCAGTCAATAGAGCGTCGGCCTGCGGACTCAAGGGTCCCGGGTTTGATTCCAGTCAAGGGCATGTACCTTGGTTGTGGGCACATACCCGGTAGGGAGTGTGCAGGAGGCAGCTGATCGATGTTTCTCTCTCATCGATGTTTCTAACTCTCTGTCCCTCTCCCTTCCTCTCTGTAAAAAATCAATAAAATATATTTTAAAAAAAATCCAGAATAGAAACCATTCTCTGATCTCAAGATAAAATAGAAAGTGCCAGCCCACTGTTTACTCTTTGTAGCTCTGAAGTGTAACTATTTAAAAATTAATTGTATAGGATGGGCTTCACTTATTCCCAACAAAAGCCTTTGCTCTTTTCGGTTAATCCTGGGTGAAAAAATAACAAACAAAATAACATGGCTGGGCTTGCTAGGACCAGGAACCTGGAACAACTGTCTCACCTCTGTCTCTTACATTCATGATTGTAACAGTCAGAATAGAAAAAAATAAATCTGGAAGCAGCTCCATTTAATAAAAGTGTTTGTTTCTATCTGGCATCCTCATTTGACCTACAAATTACACACACACACACACAATCTGGTTATACATAAAAATCACTTGCATAAATATAGAAATGGGGGGTGTGGAGTTAGAGTAGTGAGGAGGGAAATAGAGGCTCAATGACACAATTTAGAAATACATGAGCATTCATTTTTGATTTCTGAAAGATTCTTGAGTGGAATCAATTTAACTGCTGCAAAGGGGACATTACAAGAATCCAGAGAATGGCTGTTGCACAAGAAGCCCTGGAGATTGGCTGCTCTGGAATTGGACATGGTTATAATTTGATTTCCTTTCAAAAGAAACATTCCAATCTTTTCTTCAAATAAATGAGCAAAGCAATTATGCTGCCTCTAGAATAGCATTATTGTACCCACAGAGGACACTATAAAATGTTTTCTCATCATTCCATAACTTATTGATTTTAGAAAATAGTTCATGCCTCTTTAAATAAGCCTCATTCCTCAATACATGAAAAAAACCTGGTCAACCACTCCATAAGTACAATTTTAAAGAAGTTTGCCCTGCCTCATCATTTACCAGGGATTTCACCACTTATTTAACTCTGAGGCATTATTGTAAATACTGGCTTAAATTCTACTACAGTATTTATTGCAATCAGCTAATACTTTAGAATGCATTTGAGATTACTTACAGCTTGCTCAATTGCTAATTGATTAGTTACAGTAATCCTCAGAGATCCTCACCTTTGAGAGTGTGAAAGGCTTATCCTTATCTTGCATGATTGTAAAGTGACAGTGATGAATAAGTTGGAAAAGGGGACCATCCATCAAGTGAGCAGTGTTATAGACTTGAGAACTTGATATCTTGAAAAATAAATACAAATAAAAAGTGATATGGGCTTAGGAAAAACAACAACATTTAAAACCAAAATAAAACAGGGCATTAACACTTGAAATCATGAAACTCAGAATAGAGAAAGTTTAATATTTTTCAATGAAGGATGGACAGTTTCAAGAGTAGAGTGAAATAATTTTTTTTTTTCTGTTCAGGATAGTAACTTTATCACCCCAATCCACCTTTGATAGCTTTTTATTTAGTCCTTTTAATAAAAACTGATATTTTTCTAACTGCTATTTTTATAAGTATGTAGACATTATGCAAAGAGGAAAAATTACCAATAATTCAGTTTTTCAGAAGTCCCTATAACTATTTTAGCAGATATATTTCTAGAAGTGTTTTGGCTCATTTTATATCTCATTCCTTGCTGCCTTAATACACAGGTATCCTATATAATAAAGAGGGAATATGCAAATTGACCATCACACCATCACAAAGATGGCAGCGCCCATAGCCACAAGATGGCGGCGTCCAGTCCCCTCATCCCAGTTGGAGTCCCACAGTCCTTTCAGCCCAGCCAGGGGGGTGGCAGGTGCATGGTGCAGCCAGACCTGCCCTTGACCCCCCAGGCACTAGGGCCAGCCCGAAGCTCAGGCAAGCCTCGGATGTCAGCTGCCCACCTGCCTAGGGCCAGCACAAGGCACAGGCATGTCTCAGATGTCAGCTGCCCACCCAACTAGGGCTGGCCTGAGGTGCAGAGAAGCCTCTGATAGTGACTGCCCAGCCAATGCCTGAGGCACAGGCAAGCCTCAGATGGCAGCTGCCTGGCTGCCCAGGGCCACCTGAGGCTCAGGTAAACAGGGTCAGCCAAGGCTTATGCTACTGGCAGTGGCGGCAGCAGGGGTGTGATAGGGCGTCACCTTCCCCTAATTACTGGGTTGCCTCCCACCCCTGAGGGCTCCCAGACTGTAAGAGGGGTTAGGCCGGGCTGAGGGACCTTCCCTCCAGTGCATGAATTTTCATGCACCGGTCCTCTAGTCTATATATATAAAAACCCAGTAACCAGAATGGCAGAATGACCACTAGCTATGATGCGCACTGTAGCAGCCAACCATCCTGATCTGGGCCCAATCAATCCCCCCGCCCTGCTGGCCCTGCCCCCGATCTGCCCCCAACACCCCAATAAGAGGCGGAGCTGGCAGCCAACTGCCCACGGCCCCTCCCACCACCAGCCCTGCCTGATGGGTCCCCATTGGGGCAGGCTGGCTGGACCCACCCATGCACAAATTTGTGCACCAGGCCTCTAATAATACAATAATAATAGAAAAACACAAGTTATAAATGATAAAAACACAGGTTAATAAAATAATCTGGAAACCCTAAATCAAGATATAAGCACTGTTAAAAATATTGATGCATGTTTTTCTATAACAAAATAACTTCACAGTGAGATTGAACACCCATGTTATTTGAATCTTGGCTGACAGCATGAAAAAGATGAACCAAGTGTTGCATTGGCCCACACAGGCTGCACTTTTGTTGCCCCACTTACAAAAAGTAGACTGTTTCTACACTTCTGTACAATTCGGTTGAGGCCAAAAGATCAGACTGCTGTCCTGTACAAGAGCAGGCTTTACATTACAAGAGCAGGCTTTATATAACAAGAGCAGGCTTCACATTTCAGTGACAATTTAATTGTCAATCATCCTGGGATAATTGTAGTAATGTTCTCCCTACCCCAAGGGCAGAGTGGGGGTGGGATGCTGAATTTAGACAGAATTTAGATCAAGGTAACTAGAATTTTCTTTTCTCTTTGAAGGAATTGATAAGTATCTGATATACCTTGCTTTAAAACTCTCTAACATATGAATTATGTAAAGCATTAAGCATTTGAAGTTGTATTTTTAAATTACTCAAAATATCTTATTCAATATCTATACCTATAAAATATTTCTTAAAAATAGCTTAACAGTCTCTCCCTTTCTCTCTTCACTGCTCAACATGTTAGTTATATTATGAGCATCAGTTTGTAAGATCCATAATATTTGCACTATTTTGTAATCATAATTTCTGAAGATGGAGAAAAAAGTACATATATATTAATTATAATAAAATAGTATGCAAATATGCAATAAAAATTAAATATTTAAAATGTTACTAAATTGTCTTATTTCCTGTAAAATAAATGTTCAAAATTGATTCAAAATGTAATTGCTAAAAAAATAGTATAATTAAAATGTATTAATTTAATATTAAATTAATGTTAAATGTTTTAATTTAATATCCACCAGTAAGTGCTTATTATTGATTCTTTTAACATCTCAGGAAATTAATAATCTCCATATTATAAAAATATTCCTGAGCATTAAAAATATGATATACTTCAAAATTAATTTTATGGATCTTGTGAAATGAATCCAGTGTATTTGTCTGATTGAAAGTTCTAAGTTTAGCAGAAGAAAAATCACAAACACTGAAAGATGCAGGAATGCATAAACATAAAAACACTGGGCATTCAAATCAACATAATGAACCATTAATTTACACAAGCAAGTAAAATATATCCTTATACTTTTTTGGTTTAATATTAAAAATTGTTTTCATGTTCTATATCTCACATTAGTAGTAGAAAACCAGCACCTCAATAGATGCAGAAAATGTATTTAAAATGTAATTTGACATCATTCTTAATATTAAAACAACTAATAATCTAAAAACAAAGTACTAATTCTAAATACTACTAATAATACATTTTAAGAATGTAGCAGAGAACTACTCACCTTTATAAAATAGTTCCTGGTGTACTATGGGGTCCAAAGAAGACAAAATGTCATAAAAGCAAAATGTAACAGACAATTAAGGAGATGGTTTTATTCAGGGGATTGCAATGGGGAAATTTGCATTAGTCAGAAATACCTCAAAGAAAAGTGACCTGGGATTAGATACAAGTAGACAAATGAGTCATGTGTAAGTCTTATGAAAGTGAAAACAACTGTTAGAGATGAGACTTATCTAAGACATTAAAGAGAGTTGGAGATGGGTTTTATCTTAGACTATGCAAGATCTGCATTATCCTTGGTCATTAGATGCTTCCTGGAACACAACAGGGTGGGAAGATGTCTTAACCGCTGAAAATTTCTTGGAACAAAGGGCTTAGATAAAGTTCAGTGTAGGTATTTCTCTCTTTCCGCGTCCTGTGCGGCTAGAGAGCGGGTCCAGTTCCTGAGTAGGGGCAGCTGGAGATTGAGAAATAAAAGAAAGAGACAAGACAAGGAAAAATCTGGGACTGGGTGGGACCACCGTCCTCTTCTGATGGAGAGACAGGGACAGTGACCCAGAGCCAATCCAGTGAGTTTATTTTATATCCCAAATATCAGGAAGCTTCACCAAAAGTTCAAAACAAAAGGAGATTATTTGCATTCTTGAGTTGGCCCTGGGCATTCCTGGTGCTAGGCTGGATTTAGATATCAAAACCACTTCCCCACATCACAGGCTGAAATGAAGGTCAAGCTGACAACACCCTTGCCCTTTTGGCAAAGCGTGTTCCCAGGGCGTGGCTTTGCCTGTTGCTTTGGGTTCAGCTGACAATAATTAAAGAATGCCCATGTGCCTTCCCAGGCACTCTCTACATCTCACTCTTTTTTTTTTTGTTTTTAAGCTACTATAATAAAAGTAAAATTTAAATATCAAGAACAAAGCTCTAATATTAAAACAATTGCAAACAATGCCAATGCAAAAATCAAACTACATACATGTTATCATTTTAAAACTTGAACGTCAAGAGCAAAACTCTGGCTATTAAATAATAAAACAATGCCAATACAAAACAGCAATAAGAGAGAAATCAAAACTACAGACGTGTTAACATTTTTAGCTACTAAATGAAAGAAAGTTTCTTTTGCTGCTGGTGTATATTTACTCAGAGTCCTTGGACTTGGCTGCGAAAGACTTTGCAGAAGACTGGCAGCTAACAGATACTAGCATAAGCAGGAACATGATTGAAGAAGTAGCTTCCACTTCTTGCTTTTCCACAATCTGCTGTGCTTCAGTTGTTAACATCTTCAGATGACCCCATGTTGGCACCTCAGTCCCTTGCATAGCCTTTAGTTTTCTTCTTCCACTTTGCTCTCATCAGGGGAACCCTCAGTCTTTTTGAGTGAAGGGACAAGGAGCTTGTCTGGGTCTATTGTGGTGATACATGTATCGCTCTGGCACCCAAATTGACTGCGTTGCTACTTCTGGAAAGATATAAAACACAAACTCTTCCCCACATTATTACTGAATCTGATAAAACTCTTTTCTGGTTTATGCTTCTTTCCACCTAACTAACTCGGTGGAGACTATTGTACAGGAGGCCTGATGGCTTTCGGCTGCTGTACGATCCTCTGCATCACAATTCAAAAAATTTAAAGTATAAAGAGCATGACTGAGTTTGTTTTGAGGTGACACATAACATCCGTCTCCCCCTTTTTGTTTTAGTAATTGCATTTTAAGAGTATGATTGGCTCTTTCCACTAATGAGTGACATCCATTTGCCAGATTTGATTAGGTTTAAGTCCTCTGGGATTTACCCCTAAAGTTGGCACAGAGAGGTGGATAACACTCTGAGGACATTGCTTCCAATAAAACATGGAAATTGTCGTTCTCAAATAACATTTTGAAGGCTGAAAAATAATTGAAAAAGTTCCTCTGAATTAGTGTGCCCTATAGTAGCTGTTTCAATAATTTTGGCCATACTTACCACATAAGCACTATCACTATAGGTTGATGGGCTCTGTAGCAAAATCTGTTAAGGCATAAATAAGAGCTTGTATTTCTACTGAAATATAAGGGGTTTGAAGGACCTTTGCTCCCCTGATGCAATAGATCCAGCCTTTCCAGAACTGGATCCATCTGTAAAAATGGTTAATGCCTGAGGTAATTTTAATTTTTGCACAGAAATATGACTGCTTTGGATTCATTGCATGTTAAGCAATTTTACTATGAGATGAACTATGAATAAAAATTTTAGTTAATACTTCAGGAACAGTTTTTTGTCCAGTACAATTAAATTTTCTTAAATATTCATTTATTTCAAGTAGCCAATTTTAAATAATTTGAAATAAGGTTTATTTTTTAACTTAACTTGTAAACTTCTACAATTAGTCTTTAAATAACTTTAACATAAACTTTATCAGGGAGGCAAAAACACAAATTATTTACTTCAGTTTATGAGGCCAAATATATTGACTTTCAATTATAATCCTTACAATATTTGAAGGAAACCTCTTTATTTCCTTCCAGAATAATTTTCAGGCTACAGAGAGTTTAACTTAAGAATCTTTGTCTTCCTTTACACCAATAATAAGTACTGGGTCATACATCCGAGTAGCCATATCACAAGCACTTTTACGTTAAAGTTGACTACTAATTTACTGTCAGATTTAATACTTTAACAACAATCTTAGTTTACACTGTAAATATCAGTGAAAGAGATTTAAAAATTTTTAAAATTTCTCCTTTTTGTTAAATTTATAATTATATTCTTAAAGAGTATCCCCTTTGGCTTATTTGCATGCACAGAAGGATTATAGGAAGCCTTCAGTAACTTTCTTAGAAGACTTATTTAAATTGCTTACAAAGACATTGGCTTATTCAAAGGAAGGGGGTTGGCCTTGGCTGTTTCAAGTTGGAGGCCCCCATGGGAGCAGCAAGCCATGAGGCCAACATGGCAGCTTCCATGTCAGGCAGTCCTCATGGTGGCTTCTAATCTGTTCTTAGATTTTACTTGGATTCAATTACTTATAAAAACATTGGCTTCTCATGTAACTTAATCTATATGAGACCTTGATTATATTTTAAAAGGCTAATTTATAAAGTAATTTAAGTAGATATTTTTATTAAAAAAGCAAAGCAAGCAAATTTAGTAAACTTATAGGTCTGATTCACAAAGCACAAATGCTGCCCCACAACCAACCTATTTAAAATGCAGGCGGCTATGGGCTTTTTGTTACTTTAAATTCCATCTTAAAATTTTGCTATTGGATTTTAAGAAATATTTTGCCCTCCTTAAATGCCAAAACCTTCATAACATTTAATATATGTATATAAGTAAAATATATTGATTAATTTTTATTTGATAAAGCTTTCCATGCGATTTCAAGTACCAATAGGTTTAATTAAAAATTATTTGAGAACAGACTTTTGAAAACATTTCAGGGCTCATGAAATGTCTGAAAGTTATTCTCAAAGTCTTGAAATAACTTGGAAAGATAATATATATATATATGTGTGTGTATATATATATATATATATATATATATATATGATTTAAAGATTATATACTTAAATTATCTTAAAGAATATGAATTAAATTTAAACTGGATCACAGAATTAATCCTCTTTTTTAAATCAGACCAATAAGTAACATATTTTGAATTCCTAATTATCAGAGAAAATACAAAAATTATTTTCTCAAAATAAATTGCTATACTTTAGGCATTTAGTTACCACAATTATATAATTTCTCCCAATTCAATCTGAACCTTAAACTTTCAGAGCTTCAAATTTTACGTAGCAAATTAAATAATTAGCATTTCTCAAATCAATAATACTTTTACATTTTTTAAGGATACATTTCAAATAAAATACAAGGCATATTCAATTAATAGATTAAATTCTATCCTCTAGACTTCATACAAGGCATACTCAGAACAACATTTCAGTATATCATTTTAATATATTTAGATATGTTTTTATCATTTTAGTAAACTTCAAAGTTTTTTAAGTTTCCAGCTGATAGGCAAGGCACAGCCCCTAACTTTTAAAAGAGCCACTTTTTTTTCTTTAGAGATTGCCTTGGGAAGCCAGCCAGTATTTTTCTGGGTCATATCTGCCATTTTTCTTAGGCTAAAAACAGTCTTGGGTTTTTATTCTGTACATAGCAAAGAGTTAAGCTCAGCTCAAAAACTCTATCTAAAATATCCAAATATTGGACAGTTGCGCACATTTGCTTTTAAACTGGCTTTTCCCTTTACACGTGCACAGAAATCCCCGATACATTTATAAATTTTGTAAAAATTTTAAGTCACTAGCGGGAAAAAGGCATGGCGAAGATGAGACCTTTTAAAATGGCTTTCTTGGGGAGCGGGTGTCCATATTGGATTGCCACATGTCTCCCTTCCTCCACCTCCTTCTTGCTTTGGGGGAAAATACAGTAATGATCTGGCATCTACTATATTTATTTATTTATTTATTTATTTATTTATTTATTTATTTATTTATTTTAAGGAAAGAAAAAGATTTCTTAAGATAAAGAATCATTGGCAGTTGCTGAGAAATTCCTTTAATCCTTTCTACTTGGTTCAGTCTAATACAAGTAGTTTGAGCCTCCAACAAAATGAAATATGAAGTCACTTTCAGCCAAGTGCCTACATCCAGCCATAAAGGCTGGGCAGCTGCGAGCAAAACCTTTCTTCTGCTCACAGTGATGCTTGTCCCGCTCTGCCTCAAACTCTAGCTACTGCTCATAATTACAAGATAAATATTTATCAGGTGGGCTTTTGACTGCTGTCACAGGAACGACATGTGGCGGAGGAGGCACAGAGCGGGGAGGTGGTATTCTTAGAGATTCGCAGCCCTCCACTGTAGGCTGTAAGGCCGTGGCCACATCCCGCTTAGACATTCTTAAACTCTCCTGTGCTGGATCAAGGCCATCACGAATTAAAGTAGGAATAGGAATCTTCTCTGGACCTTCTGCTGTGTATCGGTCACGCAATTGCTTTCCGACCATTTCCCACGTTTCATCAACAAAACTTAAGAAATCAAGAATCTGACTACGCTTAACAGAGCATTCTTGAGCTTTGAGCATAGTCTTAAGCATTTGAGAGTAGAGATCTCTTTCCTGAGACCCTGAATTACCCTTATTTTACTCCCAGTTAATACAACTTGCAACAATCCGCTCTTTACCTTACTTCTTTAAATCTGTGACACACGCAGTTCTTGGAGTGATCCCCTGGCCTGACTTTTACTTTTGTGAGTACCCTTGTACTCAGTCCCTGTTCGGGCGCCAAATGTAGGTATTTCTCTCTTTCCGTGTCCAGCGCGGCTAGAGAGTGGGTCCAGTTCCTGAGTAGGGGCGGCTGGGGATTGAGAAATAAAATAGACAAGACACAGAGATAGAAGGAAAAAGCTGGCTTCTCTTCTGATGGAGAGACAGGGACAGTGACCCAGAGCCAATCCAGCGAGTTTATTTTATATCCCAAATATCAGGAAGCTTCACCAAAAGGTCAAGACAAAAGGAGATTATTTGCATTCTTGAGTAGGCCCTGAGCATTCCTGGTGATAGGCTGGATTTAGATATCAAAACCACTTCCCCACATCACAGGCTGAAATGAAGGTCAAGCTGACAACACCCTTGCCCTTTTGACAAGGCGTGTTCCCAGGGTGTGGCTTTGCCTGTTGCCTTGGGTTCAGCTGACAATAATTAAAGAATGCCCATGTGCCTTCCCAGGTGCTCTCTACAGTTCAGCATTACCAATGTCTTAATAGAAGCATCAAATAACTATGCAACTGAAGTTATTCACCATGAGCTTGGCATTAGCATATCAACTGAATCATGTAATCAGGTATGTACAGTAGCCATTGTATAATACAAGTGGTATAGTTTGGATTGGGTCCAAGAAGGTCCAAAACACATCAATAAATTTACACACAGGTGACTCAAACTCTCACATTACCTACTTCTATTGTACCTATAGGGAAACTGTAACATAACTTTATGGAAAAATTCATATTATCAACTGACAAATAAGGAAAATAACAACAAAAATAGTTACTATGTAAATGCACTATATTGTTCTAGCTGTTGTAACTGTCATTAAGACCTACTCAGGGCTTGGTTACTTTAATGAGTCATGAGAGAAAAATCTCCTTCCTGGTGGGCAGACTTGATTATTACAAGGAGAAAGTTTGCTTGACATGAGAATACATGCACCTCAGTTGTGAGAAAATAACTTTTGCTGATTGATTAAGGTCCTGGAGGAAACAAAATTTGAATATTATAGACAAGAAGTTCTGGAGGAATATATAGATATATATATATATAGTATATATTCTGTGTATATATTCTAGTATGGCTACTAGAGTATACGTATACCACAGAAGAAATTCTAAAAAAATTCCAGATGGATAGGATGAACCATCCAATAGATGTCAGCCTATTTCTCTTCAGTATTCTAGTGTTGGGGCAAAGGAGAGAGTAACTATGGAGCTAGAAAGCAACCATTGACCCAATACCATTAGTTCCCTCTTACTTCAAATCCCTGATTAGCTAATGACAGTGTAGAATGCCCCACTTGCCACCCAAGACTGATGCTGAGTAATTGATACAGTGTTGTTTCTTAAAGACATAACATGTTGTTGTTTTTTGGTGGAAGGTGAACATTATTGGACCATTTGCTAGAGGGAACAGTGACTTGTTCCTATTTGAATTGAATCCTACAATGGATATGGGTTTGTCTGTTGTGTTCATAATGCCACTGATAGCACCAAGTGAGGGCTTATAGAATAGCTGATCTATTAACATGGTATTCCACACAATATTGCTGCAGAACATTGCATACATTTTAAATCATATTAGGGGCAATAATAGGTGTACAGCATGAGATACACCAGTCTTATAACCCATTACTTAGAAGCAGTTGACTAAATTACACAGAAGAATGGTCTTTTAAAGGCTCAAGTAATACATAAGATTATTTACATTATTCAGATTAGAGTACTGACTTCCAGTATAAAATATATGCATTGGACTAACAGTTAATATATGGTAGTTTGCCCTCTATAGATTGAATACTTGGATCTGGAGATCAAGAGGTGGAAGTAGAATTGGCTCTTTTACTTTCACTTCATGTGAACCAATTACAGAATTTGTCTTTCCATCCTATTATCTAAGGCTCTGGTTGATTAGAAGTGCTGGTTTTCAGCAGAAACAATTCAGCTAGAAGACATAGCAAGGATCCCACTGAATTGAAGGTTGCAATTACTCCTTAGTCTTAGTGTTTCTGTGTCCAGTGATGACAGTAAATGAGCAGTTGCAACAATCATGGTCCAGGAAGGGAAGAAAATTAAGAATTCAAATTCTTGGAGATCATCAAGGTTATACCAGTAAGCAAACAGCAACCCACACCAGCTGTAGTGCCAGTCTAAGGTGAGGGAAATATAGAGTCTATAGTGTAGAAAGAAAATGATGAATATCAATTATAATCATGGGACCATCTGCAGCAACAGGGTTTATTGTATTTCACTTCACTTATTTTTCCAGCTGTTACTAAGACTCTTGATTTCTCTCTAAAATGCACTTCTTTCTAGATTTTCACATGATTAATTCCTACATTCCATTCAAATATGCTCAATTTCTTAGTGGTGTCTTTCTTATTATATTAAATTATATTTTTTCCAGTCATTCTGTCCCCTCTACCTGTTGCACTTACCAATTTTGAATAAAATTATTTGCATATTTATGAATGTATGCATTATTTGCTTATTAAAATGTATATTTTTTGTTTTTGTTATCTTTCTTCTTAAATGCAAAATTCAAAGGGGCAGGCATTTTTGTGTTTTTTATTGTTTTTCACTATTGCATTTTCTTCACCTTGAAGAGTGTGTGGCTCATAGCAAATATTTAATAAATATTTTTAGAAATAAGTAAGTGTCCTTTCTTTTTTGTTTTATGACTCTTGAATCTACATCTTCAATCTACACATCCAAATTTATATTCTGCTCCATATTTTTAGGTTACATATAGGCCCTGGGCAACCTTGTGTCTAGCAGAGTTGGCAGGATATCTTACACTTTCATTTTAGTGGAGATGGAAAGGCTCTTTCCTCATATGCCAAAGCATACCTCTCTGAGCTTGATCACTGATATTTCATATTCCTTACAGGGAGTAATGGTAAGGTTAATATATAAATAACTTAGAAAGAATTAGATATTTATACAAATATATATTCAAACTGTAATGAAAGGGCTTATACAGATAAAATAAGAGGTGGGAAGCATAGGGCCTCTCGAGTGAAAGAGGCTGCAATAAAGGGCTAGAAAGAACGTTTAGGAGTGAGGACTGAATATTGAAAAACAAACCTAACTCTAAATGTTCTAAGAAGTCTATGTAGGTTCCTCATGCTTACCACTCTTGCACTCAGGTTTCATTATGTCACATCTCTACTATTGAATCTTCCTCTAAAGTTATTCTTCCACCTGATTTCCTAATTTCAGTCAACTGGACTATTATGTTTGTATCCATCCTAACTTGAAACTTTTTTGAATTCTCTCTTTTCTGTCTATCATTTACAATTAGTCATCCAATTTTGTCAATTTTTACTTCAAGAAATCCTTAACAAGTGACCTAAAGACTCTATAATAGCTTTTACCTGCCTTGTCATTCACCATCTAGAACCTATTTAAAAAAAAAAAAATGAATTACTCTTTGATTGACTATAATCCATGCATTTATTTCTGCTTTTCTCATGAAGCCTCCTCCACCAATATGTCTATAAGTTAATATTTATCACTGTCTATCTCAAATGTCAACATCTTCCACCATGATAAACATCAAAGTGATGATGTTTTTTCTTTTCTTAAACTTCCTTCCTAAAACTCCCTAGTTGTATAATATCTCTTGACTCAGGGAACTTACACTGTTTTCTGTTAATATTATTTGTGTACTTGAATTTCTCCCATCCTAATATATAAAAAGCCAGGGAGCATCATGACTGAAACAACTGGATGTATGAACGAACACAGGCTCTGTGGGGTGACAAGGCTGGCAGGGGACTTAGGGAGGGATGACCAAACAACTGAACAGCAGGTTGCATGGGTGACCAGGCCGGCAGGGGGCGCAGTTGGGGGTGACCAGGCTGGCGGAGGGGGGCAGTTAGGGGTGATCAGGCCAGCAGGCAGAGGCAGTTAAGGGTGATCAGGCTGGCAGGGGGAGAAGTTAGGGGTGATCAGGCAGGCAAGCAGGTGAGCAGTTAGGGGCTAGCAGTCCCAGATTGTGACAGGGATATCCGACTGCCGGTTTAGGCCCGATCCTTGGGATTGGGCCTAAAAAGGCAGTCGGATATCCCCTGAGGGGTCCCAGATTGGAGAGGGTGCAGGCTGGGCTGAGGGGACCCCCCCTCCAGTGCACAAAGTTTGTGCACTGGGCCTCTAGTTATATGATAAGCTTCTAAATGGCTAGGATATTAGACCCTTAAGATATTCTTAGAGCATCTGCAGAACAGGAATAAATAATTGCATTTCTTGACTTATGGGGAATAATTTAACTTCCACCTACTTTCTGAAAGGGTCTCTGGATTTCACTGACTCCTTGTTTTCTGTCATAAATTTCACATTTCTAATCTTATCTTCAGATTCACTGACTCTCAGTAACTTGCTCCACTTAGTCAGTTCAAGCTTACTTTCTACTACCACTAAATTATGGGCCCTAATTACTAGAAATTTTAAATTCTTAAAAGACAGACAGTGATGTACATACAGAACTTAGTAACTTGAGGCCAAAAAGAAAACACTCACAAAAAACACCAAGGTTGTTCTCTCCACCTTTCAGGGTCTTTATGATCTCTCCTCTACTTTTATCTTTTCTTTTCATGATTGTCTTCATGCATAAACTATAATCTTTATGTTTACTGCACATATTCTTGCTTAGAAGTTGTATTACCTCAGCCTAAGACAAGAATCATGTTTCCAGGGATGACATAGGGCCCTTGGTACAATCACCTGTTACTGAGGTGAGAGGTTGTGGAAATGAGGGTGAAAATCCATTCCAAAAAGCAAGATTGTGACCTGAAAGGCAATACAAAACACTACTTTTTTTTTTTCCTAGCAAACGAATTGCAACTAGTAAATAATAATTTATTCAGAACTAGTCAGGTTAAACATGGTTTTCATTAGGCTTTTTTGAAAAGAATTATAATGACCCCATGATGACTTTAGTAGAGCTATGTAACAAGGACTCCAATCTTAGAATCATTGATTATTTTTATACCATATATATGGTATATATTATATATATTCATATACACAGCTTTATCAAGATATAATCACATATTATACAATTCCCTAATCTGAATTGTACAATTCCATAGTTTTTACTATATAGGATGAGACAAAAGTAGGTTTATAATTGTGAGTATGAAAAACAGAGTTTATTCTTATATTATTAGTTATTAATTATTGTATTATTTTCCATACAAACAACTATAAACCTACTTTTGTCCTACCCTGTATATGCAGTTGTACAACCATAACCACAATCAATTTTAAACATTTTTATCACCCCAAAAAGATACTCTATACTCACAGCAGTCACTCCCCCTTGACCTGACCCCCATAGCCAACAAACCAGTCATAGGCAAACACCAATCTACTTTCTGTCTATAGATGTTCTATTTTAGAGTCATTGATTTTAATGTTCCTTTGCATACTGTATCAATGCATTTCCTCTGAGAAGCAGACACCAGGATCACATTAGTCATGCAAGAGATTTAATGGATTAAATACTTGTGAAAAAGGAAGGGGGAAGGAACAGGAGTATAGGAGAAATCATCAAACCTCAATGCAGAGGTGACAGAAAAAAGGAGGACTGGGTGAGAAGAGCCTCAGCTCTGAGAAAGCCTTGATGATTTTCACTGGATGATGGGAAGCCCCAGAGAAAAATCTGCCCATTAGATGAATCACACATTGAGCAGTGCAATGGTTGGAGTACCCCTGCCTGCACAGTTATTAACTGGAAGGAGTCTGAGGACAGAATAGTCTCAGCATGAACATTGCAGTGCAGGCTGTCAGTTAACTCTTTTAGCAAGTTCTCTCATAAAAGATTTGAACAATTCACTCCCATGACTGCCTCAGCCACTGACACTTTCTGTTCTCTCTAATACCTTCATCCCAACAGAATATAAACACCTCAAATTAAGTAACATATATCTTTGTTATTTCCTGCATATGCCTAACCCAATGTAGGGAACAAAGTATTGTTAAAAGGTTAAAGTACTTATTAAAAGTTTATATGCAAGAGATGCCTTGGTGTGTCAGTGGGTGTTTTCCTCACTATGAAATGAATTTATTTTTTAAACTTAATAGATACCAGAACTTTCGGATTCACTGAAATATTTAAGACCTACTTTGATTTATATGAGAAATGAAACATTCAGTATACCATATGTCTTTTTTAAAAACCTGATTCCATAGGTTAATTATAGCTCACTATTAAACATTGATTTGTATGATAGCTTTTATCATCAATTCTTTGAAAGCAAGTTGTGATATTAAGATATAGTGTTTCATTTCAGATTTACAGATGAGAAGATTGTGCTAGGTAGAATGAAGAAGCTAAGTACTTCTTCAAAACTATAAAATATGTGAATGACAATATTGAAATTAAGATTCACAGCTGATGTACTTTTCATTTGCTCCTCTCATTGATTTGCACTGTCTTTGTCTTTCTTACTTTTAATAAAACAAACTGTCTGTCCAGCTGGCATGGCTCAGTGGTTGAACATTGACTTATGAACCATGAGATCATGGTTTGATTTTCAGTCAGGGCACATGCCCAGGTAAGCCTTGTGGGCTTGATCCCTGGTAGGAGGTGTGCAGGAAGTAGCTAATCAATGAGTCTCTCTCATCATTGATGTTTCTCTTTCACTTTCCCTCTCCCTTCCTCTCTGAAATCAATAAAACATATATATATGTTTTATATATATATATATATATTTAAAAAACTGTGTCTCTGTACAGGGAATATTTAAAAATTAAGAACACTAAGAGAATGATACTCAATGAATATCAGCTGAGCATCTCTAGGTCATCAGGTACTTCTCTTAGATGGGACAAGTTGGTAGTTAATAATATCTATGATTTACATATTGGTTACTGAACACTCTGCTAAGCTATTCATAGATATTTTTGCATTCTTAAAATCACCCCACCTTATTTTATAGGTGAGGAAACTGAGCTAGAAAGAGACTCATGGATACAGAGAACAGACTGACAGCTGTTAGAGGGGAGGGGATTATGGGATGGGTGAGAAGGGTGAAGGGATTAAGCAAGAAAAAGAAGAAAGACTCATGGATACAGATAAGAGTACCATAATTGCCAAAAGGAAGGGGGTGGGGGACATAGAAGAAGGGAAAGGGGAATTGACTTGGGGTGGTAAATACAATTCAATATACAGATGATGTGCTGTAGAATTGTATACCCGAAACCTATATAATTTTATTAAGCAATGTCACCACAATAAAATCAATTTTTAAAAAATTGCCCAAGGGAACAGATCTAGCAATTTGCAGAAGTGAGATTAGAACTCACGTGTGAATGACCAAACATGTGTGCTTACCTACCATAGCATTATGCTATCTTCTTCCATGGAGACTAATTTCTTTATTAAACAGACTTGGATTTCAAAAGAAATCTTGAATAGATAAAGTAAGTCCACTTTGTCTCCAGAGACAGTAGACCCAGTAGAACTAAAATGTTAAGAGTCATTTCAGTCATTCTGCCATATCTAAGGGAGGAAATGTAAGGAAAAGAAAATCTATACATATTAAGAGCTTAATATGTGCCAGGCTTGGTTATATATATTGATAATTTCCACAACAACCTTGTTAACATAGTTAAACTCTACTTTTCCTATGCTCATCACTTCTACCTTATTTAATCAATGTCCACTTATTTGGGGACCAGCCCCTTTCCTCACTTCAGCCATGACACTCTAATGGCTGCTGTCAGTTATGTGATTCCATCTGCCTGGATTTATATGTAGACAATTCATGTAGACCAGTTTAATCAAAGCTCTTCTCTGAGTTGTTTGCCATTATATCCAAGAGAAACAGGTCTGTGCTTTCTAGTGAAAAAGCCATGAAGAGAAAGCTAATCTAAGAGAGGAGGTGAATGGAAGTGAAGAGAGAAATCCTGGTGGTATTGGAGTCTCTGGTTCTGGGCATCCCCGAGCTTCATCCTTGGCCTTGATTCACTTTGATTACATCAGTCAATACATTACCCAATTGCCTAAGATACTTTTTTGTTATTTTTCAGTCACCAAAAGACTCGCAACTACTTTGATAAAGTAAACAGAAATTCAGATGCTTAGTCCAACATCTCATTAACTAGTGAGTGACGAAACACACTGAAATCCAGGACAATCTACTCCTCAATTTAGGCTTTTTAAAAATTCCTATTCCGTGGTAGGACATAAATGTGTTTAAGTCACTGACATATACCTACTAAGAATGGTTACATTCTCCTGTTCATTCTGTTAAACTTGCCAGTGGAAATTAAGTGCTAGATATGGTGTGTTTATATAGCACGTCTACATTGCCTTTTACCTTTGGGGGAGTGAACACATCTTAATGGCTGTAAAGAGTTAATCTAATTCACCCAAACATCTTTTGGATAAATAAGACTTCAATTTAGGTTTTAATTGAATAAAGTAAGCAAAATAAGGTGTAATCCTAAATATAGTTGGATTCCACCTAATGAAATACAGCTATCACACATTTTCCAAAAAATATCTTAGCATACCTGCTATTTCTTTTCACACATATCTGAGCAACTATTTTCTTGATGTACTGACTGCATCAGAACATAGCTGTAAATAATTTCCCCAGAGAATGATATAAATGCAACTTTAAGCATAAGATCATCAGAGTTAGTACAAGGAATAAAAGTAGAGGCACTGGAAGAAGAGGAGACAGCTACTGATTCACTGAATTTTTGCACAAACTCAATGTGCTTTTCTCAAAATATTAAAGAACTTAAATCAAATTGAAATTGTGACACAGAAATATAAAATCATTATTAACTAATTAAGCTTGAGTGGGATGAATTAATTACAATGGAGAGAAGCCAGATATGAAGGATTATAAAGAGACTAATGAGGTTCTTGAAAGGGTTTTCCCCACTTTTTTTTTTCTTCTAGTTTACCCACTTTCAAATTGTGAAAAGACACTTGGAATGATATTATTCTTTAAGTGACCACTAAAAGTATATCTGACTATCACACAATTATGCGAGTAATGGAAGATGATAGTTTTCTTTTGATATATGTTTGTTTAGGTATTATGTAGAATTAACTACTCATTTTAGCATAGTCTTTTTTCATAGACCTTGGAGGAAAATTTCTTAAAGTGAGAAAATCACAAAGACTTCTTCCCCCTCCTGATATAGTAATTGTATTTCTCATATTTATGGATTGAGAAAATAATGAATGTAAAATACTTTAAGTATGATCATGTTTATAAATAAATTTGTATATTATTTCCATAACACATTCACCCTTATATAAAATATATGTTTATATACATTATGTGTGTGGGCATATATATTTATTGTTTTAGTAGGATTATAAATTATAAAGTCACACTTGTTATCACGTACTAATGATATTTAGTATAATTGCTTACTTGCCTGTCTTTGTTAATGTATAAACTCTGTGAAGGCTAGGTTCTTTATTTTGTTTAAAATAAATAAACAATTTATATTTATTATTTGTATTTATTTATAACAGAATGACACATTACACATATTTAAAAAATATCTGTGGAATGGATAAATAACTATTCCAATTAAAAACATATTCTGAAAACTTGGAGAATATTTAAGAGTTGAAACCCGATTAAGTTATACAATAATTAGAGAGTATGCACCATGCTTGTTCTCAGGAAAATCAACTGGTTTTGCAAATATTCTGAATGTTGCAAATATTAGTAGGTAATATTTTGGGCCAAGCTCTATGATAAACATTCTATGATAAACATTACATACTATACATTATACCATTTGATACTCAAAGTAAGTCAGTGAATGGTTAAGCATTAATATCCCAGAGAAGTTATGAGTTTATCCATAGTCACAAAGATAGGAGGTTGCTAAGCCAGATGCTGGTCTGAATTTTTTATTTTTTTATTAATATATTTTATTTTTTATTACAGAGAGGAAGGGAGAGGGATAGAGAGTTAGAAACATCGATCAGCTGCCTCCTGCACACCTCCCACTTGGAATGTGCCCGCAACCAAGGTACGTGCCCTTGACTGGAATCGAACCTGGGACCTTTCAGTCCGCAGGCTGACGCTCTAGCCACTGAGTCAAACCAGTTTCGACTGGTCTGAATTTTTTAATATGCTTTCACATTCTACTGCCTCCCTACATACAGTTGGGGAGAGTCAGAAATAAGTTTTGAAGAGCAATGAAATAAGTCATTCAAGTTTTGGTGGAAGTTGAGGAATAATAAAACAAAAGGTTAGGTTTTATTAAATTAGGAGTTGCATAATTTCTTCAAAGACCAAACTAGTGGACATATTTGTGGAAAACTGGTCTTTTTAATTTGTGTTCCCTATTTTGAACAGTTTTTAAAAATAATCCAGCCTTTTATAACTATTAAAATCAGGGATTTGGCTTAATGATAAACATAATATTTAATGGTTATATAAGAATTTATGATAGATGCATACTCAGGAAAATAACTGGTGTTTAAATCTTAGAGTCCTACAATCTTAGATGTGACATGCACATTTGCTCACACATTCTGACCTCTGCTTGAAATTTTTTAAGAGAGTGGAGAGAAAAGGAGTTTTATTACTTCACTAGAGGAACGATGCACAAAATTCATACTAGGTATGGTCCCTAGGCCTGGCTGGCGATCAGGGAGGATCAGGGCCTTCCAGCTGATGGCTGGGGTTTTCCTTCATTCCGAACTGCCACTTGGTGGTCAGCGCACATCATAGCAAGCGATAGAACTCCCGGACGAACTCCCCTGGGGACACATTGCATATTAGCCTTTTATATCCTACTAGTAGCCCTGTGCATATCCTATACTAGAGGCCCGGTGCATGAAATTCATGCATGGGGGGTGAGGGGTCCCTCAGCCCAACCTGCACTCTCTCCAATCTGGGACATACCTCTCACAATCCGGGACTGCTGGCTCCTAACCGTTCACCTGCCAGCCTGCCTGACCACCCCTAACTGCCTCTGCCTACCTGCCTGATCACCCCTAACTGCCCTCCCCTCCCGGCCTGGTCACCTTTAACTGCCATCCCCTGCCGGCCTGGTCACCCCTAACTGTCCTCCCCTGCTGGCCTCGTCGCCCCTAACTGCCATCACCTGCCAGCTGGTGCCCCTAACTGCTCTCCCCTGCTGACCTGATCCCCCTAACTGCTCTCCCCCGCCAGCTTGATCACCCCTAACTGCCTCTGCCTCGGCCCCGCCACCGTGGCTTTGTCTGGAAGGATGTCTGGAAAGTCTTCCAGAAGATATCCAGTCTAATTAGCATATTACCCTTTTATTAGTATCTTATCTAATAAAGAGGGAATATGCTAACTGACCCTCGTGCCATCGCAAAGATGGCGGCGCCCACAGCCAATAAGGAGGGAATATGCTAATTGATTGCCCACCTTCAAAGATGGCAGTGCCCACAGCCAATAAGGGGGGAGTATTCTAATTGACTGCCACACCCTCAAAGATGGCAACGCCCACAGCCACAAGATGGAGACGCCCAATCCCCTCAGCCCTGGCAAGGCGGCTTTGCTGCATGCCTGCCTCCAGAGTCCCCCAGTCCCCTCAGCCCCCCAGCTGCCCAGAGCCGGCCCAAGGGGCAGGCAAGCCTCAGATGGCGGCTGCCCAGCTGCCCAGGGCTGCCCAAGGCTCAGGTAACAAGGGCCAGCCAAGGCTTGTGCTGCTAGCAGTGGCAGCAGCAGAGGTGTGATAGGGGCATCACCTTCCCCTGATCACCGTGTCGCCTCCCGCCCCTGAGGGCTCCCGGACTGTGAGGTGGGGCAGGCCGGGCTGAGGGATTCCCCCCTCCAGTTCATGAATTTTCATGCACTGGGCATCTACTAGATAATAAAAGGCTAATATGCAAATAGACCAAATGGTGGAACAACCGAAACAACCGAACAATAGGTTGCTATGACATGTGCTGACCACCAAGGGATGTGTGCAGAACATGGCGGGTGCTGGCCACGGCGGGATGGTGGAGCAGGTGAGCAGGGGTGCCAGACCAAGGCGGGGTGCCAGTCACTGTCATTGGGGTGAGCCTCTGGTGGTTACTGAAAATTCTTTGCTCCCGCGAGCTGCAGTCCTGCCTGGCGAGCGCACCTGCTGCTGGAACCCAGCGCCGTTCCCGATCACTCAGCGCCATCAGCAGGTGCAAGTGGCGGCTGCCAGCCCTGATCGCCCCTGAGGGCTTCTCCTCCTCCCCCTGCTCCTGAGGGGCAATCGGGGCAGCAACTGCCTCTGCTCGCACCCGCTGCTGGTGCCCGCTCCAATCTCTCTGTGCTGTCAGTGGGTGCAAGTGGGGCTGGTGCTGTCAGCTCATGCGAGAAGCCGAGGAGGGAGCTGGGCTGCCAGCAGACAGGGGACCAGGGCCGCGGAGGGAGAGGCCGGGCGGGGTCATGAAGGATGAGTGGAGATCTGCCGCTGTGCCTACTGCAGCCTCGCGGACCACAGTTCCTTTCAAGGTGCATGAATTCATGCACTGGGCCCCTATTATATAGATAAGTTCACATTCAAATTTTGAACAGTTTAAATTTTTTGATTTTTAATTAAATTATTCAGAAATGTATTTTTCTATATCTTCACCCATTGACCTTAATCCTGTTCCTCTGAAGTAACCCAGGATATTCACATATGGACATATACAAATGCATACCTATCTTCTGAATTTGATGACAGCCTTTTAAACCAGCATCTCACTATACCTATCTTCTCACAGACACAGTTTTCCCCACATTCCTCCAGTTTTTTTTAATATCTTAATCAACCTTCTTATTACTTGTACATGTTTTATCTCAATTGTTCCTTCTTAAGCTCCATTTCTCCAAGATCATAATATTAAACAAACTCCAGATATGATCAGAAAAATGTAGTTTCAGAATTGCTCAGAATTTACTTGATTACTTACTCAGATTCTAAGATCAAATTCATTTATAAAATTAAAAGAAGAAAATTTAAAATGATCTAGAATCTCATTATCTTTGTTGACTGCTTAGTGTATAACTTTGGTATACATATACATATGTACATATCTGTATATATTTAAATAATATTTTACAAAATTAAATCAACATTTACACATTTTTATACCTATAGCAATTAACCAGGTTTTTTTTTTTTTTTTATACTTCCACACACATCCACAAAACCTTGACACTTGCCATTGTAAGATAGCATGTATGCACTTTTATTAATATAGGGTGGGGAAAAATAGGTTTCCAGTTGTTTGTATGGAAATTAATACAATAATTAATAAAAAATAATAGAGTAAGCTCTGTGTTTTGCATATGCATAACTGTAAACCTACTTTTGCTCCACCCTGTATTAATGACTTATTCTTTGAGAGCTACAAAGGATCTCTGTGTAACAGGAGCCAATATTAAGAGTAGCTGCTGGGAAAGAAATTAAAATTAATAGGAATTCAAAATGATAAAAACATTCTGAATGTTATCCTCATACTATGATCTCTGTCTTGAGTTTTTTCAAATGAGCTCTGGAATTATTTTATTAATTCATTAATTTTTCCATTTTCTGACTGGTACTATCAAGAAGGTAGTATCTACATAGACCACAATTGGAACCAGAATTGTGGCCTCAAGTCCACAGCCTCACTGTTTATTATGGGTACCACCACTGATGGGTGCACCTTTGTTCTCCCTATTTTGATCATTTCCTAGGTCAGTTCATATTTGTTGAGAGCATACACTGAGAGTAGGCCTGCCTAAGAGGGATGCAATGTAAATAAACAGTTTCCATTCCCTGGAATAGAAATTAACTAATGAGTAAAAAATTACAAGTGGAAGTCAGTGTCAAAATTAAACTGAATTTCTCTCCAATTCAGTGAAGAGTCACAAAGAGAGTAAAATCAACACCTAAGACTTAGTTATTAGTTAAATCTTTCAAAGTCCAGTGATACCAAGCACCTCAACTGCCTGGAACTGATGCTTATCGATCCTGGAGAATGTAGTATATAACAAAATTAAAGATGTTTTCTTATGAATTTCTGTTAAACTATGTTCAGCAATAATACTGTCTGTTTAAATGAATTTCAGGCAAAAATGAGCAATATCTTTTAAGAGGCCCTAACCAGTTTGGCTCAGTGGATAGAGCATCGGCCTGCAGACTCAAGGGTCCCAGGTTCGATTCCGGTCAAGGACATGTACCTTGGTTGTGGGCACATCCCCAGTAGGGGGTGTGCAGGAGGCAGCTGATTGATGTTTCTCTCTCATCCAACTCTCTCTCCCTCTCCCTTCCTCTCTGTAAAAAAATCAATAAAATATATTTTTTAAAAAGAAGCTTAGAGAGGAAAAATAAAAAAAATTAATTTGTCTTGATGTTGTATTTTTATAAATTTTTTCTCTCTCATTTCTTAGAGAAATATTAAACATATATATTTAAATATATGTGCAGATAATAAAGCAATACATTTTGTACTTTAAAATTTAACAATGACTAATTTGTTTTTTTCTCACATTTCTCTGAGTTATCCAAACCCGAGGTTCATCCTATCACCTCCTAACTCCAGGTGCCCACTTTCATCTAAGGTTGCTAAAACTATAGATCTCAGGCACACTAAGAAATACAGATCATTTAAAGCAAGACTGTGCTTTCATTTTAAATACAGCACAATAATAGAGATAGTTTACCACCATATAATGAACCAACAGATAAAATATAATTTGCCATTATAATTATTGCTTAAAATAATCTTTTTTAAATATACATTTTATTGATTTTTAGAGAGAGAGGGAGGGAGATAGAGAGATAGAAACATCAATGAGAAACATCATCGATTGGCTTCCTCCACTCCCCCTACTGAGGATCGAGTCTGCAACCCTGGGCATGAGACCTGACCGGGAATCAACCAGTGACCTCTCAGTTCATGGGTTGACTCTCAACCACTGAATCACACCAGTTAGGCTAAAAGAATCTTTTAACTCCAAAAAAATAGAAAGCAAACTCAGAATACAGGCCAGTCCTTTAAATTGAGTGAATTTCTCATTAAGAAAAAAAACTCATTACAATGAACTTGCCCTTATCTAGCTATCTCATTTCTTAAACTCTATTTTGGAACCATTCCTCTGTGAATTTGCAAATCCAGCTTACTAAATGGTGACAAGTGTCATGGCTTTAGCCCCAAAAGTATTGTTACTGTTTTTTGTTTTCTTATTTGGTCTCATTTGCTACTAATTCCCCTTTCTCAAAGCTGTGTGATCTCTGAAGACATCTGAGGCCCAGAGTGCCCAAGTACTTTGCAAATAACTAGTACTATTTATGTATTCTGTGATTATAAGAATACAATAATAATTAGGATAATGTTCATTAACAAGAGAGAGAACGGTGTAGCTTTTAATATCCATAAATGACACAAACAGATGTTAAGTTTATAACACCAGGGAAGCAATCACAATGTTTCTGGATCAGAGACTGTTATTTATTTATCTCAATAACCACAGAAGTTTTCCACATCCCCTTCTCTTCCCTGAGAGGGTGTGATATGGGAAGATGGACCCTTACTGTGTATAAAGTGCCTATGATAGGAGGGAACCCAGAGATTATGAATTATTGTATAACAACTGCCACACAGCAGGCCCTTTCCCTCTGCAGAGGAAAAAAACATTCAGTTTCTACATAAATACCAGGTGTACCAGTTAATAATGTGGATTTTTTTCAATAGATGGAGTTACACATATGTTGATATATATGCAATTTGATATGTATGCTATTTCGTTGTATTGACAGCAAACTTCAAAACGTCATATGTCAAATTTTCTGAAGGTGTTAACATCATAGATATTTTTACACTTAAAAATGTTGAATTTCATGCCAAAAAAAGAGCATTAGCGGGAAGTTTTAATTCGTTACTTTATTTTGAAGAAAAGTGCTGGTGAAAGTTATTGTATACTTGGGGAAGGTTATGGTAAACATGCTCCATCTCAAGATGCTTGTGAACGCTGGTTTAAACATTTGGAAAGTGATTTCGATGTGAAAGATGAAGAATATCCAGGTCAACCAAAAAAGTTTGAAGACCAAAATTATAAGCATTATTGGGTGAAGATGCATCTCAAACTCAAAAACAACTTGCAGAAAGATTAAACATTGTTCAGCAAACAATTTCCGATTGTTTACAAACAATGGGAAAGATTTTAAAGGAAGGAAAAGTGTGCCACATCAACTGAACGAAAGACAAATGGAAAACCGAAGTCATCAGTAAAATGTTACTTCAACGGCACGAAAGAAAGTCTTTTTTGCATCGAATTGTGACTGGCAATGAAAAGTGGATTTATTTTGAGAATCCCAAATGCACAAAATCATGGGTTGATCTAGATCAGTGGTTCTCAACCTTTCTAATGCCGCGACCCTTTAATACAGTTCCTCGTGTTGTGGTGACCCCTAACCATAAAATTATTTTCGTTGCTACTTCATAACTGTAATGTTGCTACTGTTAATGAATCGTAATGTAAATATCTGTGTTTTCCGATGGTCTTAGGCTCTACAGCAGCGGTTCTCAACCTGTGGGTCTTAAGAACCGCTAGCAGGGTCGCCTAAGACCATCGGAAAACATGGATATTTTCATTACGATTCATAACAGTAGCAACATTACAGTTATGAAGTAGCAACGAAAATAATTTTATGGTTGGGGGTCACCACAACACGAGGAACTGTATTAAAGGGTCGCGGCATTAGAAAGGTTGAGAACCACTGATCTAGATCAACCATCGGCATGGACTACAATGCCAAATCGCTTTGTAAAAAAGACAATGCTCTGCGTTTGGTGGGATCAGAAAGGTGTGGTGTCTTATGAACTTCTAAAACCAGGTGAAACCATTAACACTGATCACTACTGACAACAAATAATCGATTTGAACCATGCTTTGATCGTGAAACGACCAGAATGTGCCAGAAGACACAACAAAGTAATTTTGCTTCATGATGACGCACCATCACACACTTCAAAACCAGTTAAAGACACATTAAAAAATCTTGCCTGATGCCAAAACCAGTTTGGCTCAGTGGATAGAGCGTCGGCCTGCGGACTGAAGGGTCCCGGGTTCGATTCCGGTCAAGGGCATGTACCTTGGTTTCGGGCACATCCCCAGTGGGAGGTGTGCAGGAGGCAGCTGATCGATGTTTCTCTCTCATTGATGTTTCTAGCTCTCTATCCCTCTCCCTTCCTCTCTGTAAAATATCAATAAAATATATTTAAAAAAATAAAATTAAAATAAAAAATCTTGCCTGGGAAGTATTAACCCAGTATTAACCCACCCACTGTATTCACCAGACCTTGCTCCTTCAGATTACCACTTGTTCCAATCAATGGTACACGCTCTTTCTGAGCAGCACTTCAAAACGTACGAAGAACTGGAAAATTGGGTCTCTGAGTGGTTTGCCTCAAAACAAGAAAAGTTCTGTTGGGACGGTATCCACAAATTACCTGAAAGATGGGGGAAATGTGTAGCTAGCAATGGACATTACTCTGAATAAAGCACTTTTTATGTTCCTCTTGAAATTATCGTGTGTTTTTTAATTACAAAATCCGCATTATTAACTGGTACAACTGGTAAATCCTCTCTTGGAGAAGAGGGGAGGTCCCTAGATATTTGCAACCGCTGGTTGATTCTTGTATGTGCCCTGACTGGTGGTCAAAGTCACAACCTTGGCATAAGGGGATGATGCTCTAAGCATCTAAGGTACCTGAGCAGGGCCCCAACTATTTTTAAAAGTGACTTTTAGAGAAAAATAAACTGGTTTCTCATTATGGAACATTATTAAAAATCACTTTGTAATATGAGACTTATTATAATTCACATTTCTAAAAAAATACCTAAGTTTTAAAGTCGCATCCCAATTTTTATCAGCGTCACCAAATATTTCATAACACTGACACAGCTTTAATCAAATTTGATTCCTTAATTTTCACTAATTCATTGTCTTCATTAGTATATGACTCTCCTTAGACTATACTTTGTGTGTGGTTCCTTAAAAATTTGGAAAAAGAAATTTAGTGTGGAAAAATGGGCACATTAAACCGCTTAAATTTTTTTTTTCAATCCTCACCCAAAGATATTTTTTCCATTGATTTCTAGAGAGAGTGAAAGGGGGAGAGAAAGAAAGAAATATGGATGTAAGAGAGACACCTTGATTGGGCGCCCCTACCAGGGCTGGGGAACCTGTGGGCCGACACTCTAACTACTGAGCCAAACTGGCCAGAGCAATCACTTAAATGTTAAAGAATTAAATCTCATATCCAAAACAGTATTTGATATAATTTTAGACATGCTATTTGTATGCTAATATAATATGTATTTTTTCCCTCATATGAGAACCTAAATCAAATTGTGAAATTACTAAATGGTCCATAACATAAGCTGATTTGTAAGGGCTGTCCTAACAATAAAGTTAATACAGTTTTCTTAAAGGTATTATGTATAAATCATCACATGTTTTACTTGATGAACGATGGAAAACATCAATGATGATAAAAAATAACCTGTAGTTTTCTTGTTTCTACTGTAATAAGTAGGAAAGTATGTAACATTTCAAACTGAAAAGACAGGGTTTAGTAAGTATCATGATGTGGATTCCATCACTATGCCAATTGTGAACTTCTTTTCATGGACCATCTTAAAAATATTTAGCAGTTATTGAACACTTACAGTTTTCCAGGCATTGTGCTAAGCACCTCACATTATTTATCTCTCTTAAACCTTAGAACCCCTCTTTGAGGTTGATGTCGTCACTAAATTATTAATGAAGAATTGAAGAGCTAGCGAGTTTAAGTAAGTTGCCCAAACTCATGGAGATTTAAGGCACCACCAGGACCCCAAGTGAAGTTGACTTCCCTGCAGAGCCTGGGCTCTTAACATTACACCTCTGGTGTATGTTTATTTTAAGGCAGCAAGTTCACATCTAAGATGTTGTACTATTAAAACTGAGAAGTCTAAAAATACACATGTTCAAAAATGTGAAGCCATTTCTCAGCATGTTTTAAGGACTAACCTGGCCTACATTATTGTATTAGTCTATTTGTGCAGCTGTGGCTTAGTCTCACTGCTTTTCCATTACATGCCTCACTGATGACCTACTGCAGTAGCACTGTGGTATCTTATCCCCTTGGAGTCCACTGTGTCTGTGCTGAGATGTATGCCAGTCTAGATATGTGTAGCAGCTTTCTGGGTGGCTGCTGGATTTAGTCCAAATGGAAAGCTATTGAAGAGCCTGTGATGGTTCAATCGAAGCTTGTCATCCCCAAATAAACATGTCTATGGACATGGCAAGTCCTCATTAAGCAAAAGCCTGAACTGAGCATAACAGGTCCCTTTTATAAAAATGCTCCTTGCGCAGAATGCTATAGTACTGCTGACTACTCCAAGCATCACTTTGGATATTTTGTGAGTCCTGGAGCAAATTATTTAGACTTTCTGTGAATCACCACCAAAATAAAGTGTCCAAACGTAGTGAAAATAACTCATTGTACATTATTTGTGTTTAAATTATTATTTCTTTGAGAATACCATGCTAACCAAAATAAGTCAGACAGAAGAAGTTAAGAACCATATTTCACTCAGATATGAGATATAAAACTAAAAGCAACAAATGAACAAACAAACAAAACTCATAGACACAGACAACAGTATGGTGCTTACCCGAGAGAGGGGGGGGGTTAGAGTAGTAAAGGGGGAAGGGTCAAATATATGGTAATGGAAGAAGATGTGATATTGGGTGCTGGGCACACAATACAATATACAGATCATGTATCTCAGAAATGTACATTTGAAACCAATATAATCTTATTAACAAATGTCACCCCAATAAATTTAATGAAAAGAAAAAAAAGCAAGATATTATTTCCCTTAAAGTGGCATTATTGCAATATGTAACATTGATCTTTTTTATAACAATATACTCTTGAAATATTTGTCATTTGTGCTACTAAAGTCAAGAGATTTTTAATATTTCTTTGAATAAGCTGATCCTATTGCTAATAAAATGTAGATGGTTAACCTTAAAAGACAATGAATGTCAGAAACATAAAAACAACTTGCTTTAAGTAAACTAGCTCTAGAATATCAATTCTGGACTTACACTGTGTAGAATATTTTTCATTTTTGCAAGTGTTATAACCTATCAAGTGTGATTTTCTAATACAATGACCATGCATTAATTTTTATCAACAATTACAATATGAAAGAGCTTTTTCTTCTAGATCTTAAAATGTAGCAATTCCAGACTGTGAAAATTAATAAGGTACATTTTACTAGGACTTCATTCTCAGTCTCAGACATAGCAATATATGTACATATGGATCTTGGAGATTTTGCCACTTATACTATGCTCTGTTTTAAAATGCTTTAAGCTGGTGTAGGCACGAGATATTTAAGAAGCTCACTGTTTGTATATGAATCCAAAGAGGCTATGTTTCATGTTGAAAATAGCTAGTTATTCAGATATTTAATAGAAAGTACTAAAGACACATAAAAGCAATGACTTCAGAGTTTATGAGAACCTGTCCATTTTCAGCCTTTATTCTCACCATTTGCTGCAGCTTTAATATGATTGTTATCACCACCAAAAAAAAAAAAAAATGATATTCCCTTCCAACTCCAAATAATACAATTCAGAGATGTTAGGATGCTTTTATATTCAAAATAATAAATACTTTTAAGGTTTAAGTGCATTAGTAACCCAGAGACTGATTCATGATTTAATTTTACTCTGCTAAGACTGTTTTCTCTACTATTCTTTATATCTTGAGCTAATTCAGTGAAATAAATGCTATATTCTCACCATGATCCTTCACTTCACAGCTGTGATATCTTAAAGTGTCAAAGTTTCTCTTTGTTTATAGGAGCAACCATAGAGCTAACAGGGTAACTTGTAAAAGACATCAGGGGCATGATAGTAAGGTTAAATGACACTTCTGGCAACTTGTTCCTTTGCTTTCATGACTTAGGATGTTTCAGCCAAATCCTGATGGCACTGAATTCACAAATCTGGAATCACAATAATTTGGTGTGAATTAAAACATTAACACCAGTCATCTCTATATATAAAAGCCTAAATGACTGTTCCAATGGAATGGCTGGAATGACCAGAATGACCGGTTGAATAGTTGCTATGATGTGCCCTGACCCCAGGGGGCAGACTCTCAACACAGGAGCTGCCCCCTGGTGGTTAGTGTACTCCCACTGGTGGAGGATTGCTCAGCCAGAAGCCGTGCTGATGGCTGGCGAGTGCTGCTGCAGCAGGAGGAGCCTCCCTCAACTCCGTGGCAGCACTACCTAGCAGTGGCAGCAGGCACAGTGGGCCAGGAGGAGCACGAGCGGCGTAGCACCTGGCCCCAGTTTGGGCTCCTCCGTGGACACCTGCCACCTGGTGCACTGCTACATCCCTTGGGGATGTCCAACTGCCAGTTTAGGCCCAATCCCCACAGGCCAGGCTGGCTTACAGGGATTGGGCCTAAACCAGCAGTCGGACATTCCTCTCACAATCTGGGACTCCTTGGGGGCCTAAACTGACAGTCAGAAATCCCCTGAGGGATCCTGGATTATGAGAGGTGCAGGCTGGGCTGAAGGACACCCCACCCCAGTGCATGAATTTTGTGCACTTGGCCTCTAGTTTTTTAATATTAGATAATACACGTTTATATCATTTCAGGACTAGGTTTGGAGGTGAGTTTGTAAATTAGTTTTAGCCAGTTAGAAAAATGTAACTAAATCTTAACTAAATTGTTGAAACTTCAATGTGTTGTTATTTTATTTTTATTTTTTGAAGAGAGAGAGAGAGGGATAGAAACATTAATGATTACAGAGAATCATTGATCAGCTGCCTCCTGCACCCCTACTGCAGGTCGAGCCCAGAATCCAGGCATGTGCCCTGACCTAGAATTGAACTGTGGCCTCCTGGTTCATAGGTCAATGCTAAACCACTGAGCCATGCCAGCCAGGCCCAATGTGTTCTTATAAACACACTGGAGGCCCAGTACATGAATTCGTGCACAGTGGGGTTGCCAGTGGGGTGGAAGGGCAGGGAGGTGATCAGCCCTCCAGGCAAGCAGTTGGACGCCCTTGCCGGCCTGGGATCCGGATCTGTCCTGCTGACATTTGCGCCGGTTGTCGGGAGCCACCTGGAAGCCGCTTTTATATTGTTTCTTCCTTGCGGTGCCCAAGATCAACTCCCAGGAGGTCTGTGGTGCTGGTCTGTCAGTGCCTGGCCCATTCTCCAGAGATTAGACCTGCAGGATTACTGAAGGAGTAAGTGGCTGCCACCGGGCTGGGGGGCCGCCAGGACCTGTCAGTCAGCTGAGCGGTGCTCCCGCTGTGGGAGCGCACTTACCACCAGGGGGCATCTCCTGCATTGAGTGTATGCCCCCTGGTGGTCAGTGTGCATCATAGTGACTGGTCGTTCCGGAGGTTCTGGTCATTCGGTCGTTCGGGCTTTTATATATATAGATATTTGCAGAACCACAATTCTTTGCCAATTCTAATTTCCATAACTGGATCCTACTTTTTTGTCCCAGGACATACCATTATTACACTACGGCTTGTGGGTAATGAACCACTCAAGATTCTGACAAAAAAAGGGATAAGAACAGAAAATTTGCTTACACAGAATATTTCAGAAATGTTTCTCAAGCATGAAACCATGTAAATATTTGCCAGTTTTAATCTAGAAGTTACAAACTGAGCTTGATTTTATTTATCATGTAATATGGATCATCCATCACATTAACCTTCACAGGAATGATATTGTGCTTGATATTGAGAGAGATGCAAATAAATATAAATTATAAGCCTTCTACTCAAAAAGTAGAAATGGAAACAGCAAAATGGGGCAAGCAAAAATGTAAGGATAACTTTAGTACCAAAGAGTATCAACCAAAGAACTTACATGCACATATGCATAACCCATGGATACAGACAATAGTGTGGTGAAGGCCTGGAGATGGGGCAGGTGTGAACTAGAAGGGGTCAATGAGGAGAAAAGGGACATCTGCAATACTTTCAACAATAGAGATAATTTTTTTAAAAAATTAAATTTATGTATTGTCAATAATAAGGTCTAGAAAAGTTAATAGGAATAAATGTTCATTGAGTAAGTATGATCAGAGGAATGTTCTTGGTTGACCTGAGATTTGAGTCAGGTCTTACATGCTGAGTAGGGGAGAGGGAGTTTTAGGTGAAGTAAGCATAAACAAAGTGCTGGTGTGGGAAAATACAAAGTAATTAAAGGGTTAGAAGTTTTCATGGAGCTATGGACTCAGATAAAGGAATAGCAGAGACTCCAAGACACCTTCTGCACATTACCCTATCCAACATCAAGGCTGAAGGACTGAGTTTCTTGTTGTTATATAGAGAACTGTTCAAACAAGAGGACAAACCTCTTGTATGAAAAGAGGACAAGCTCAACTGCAAGGAGACAAAATATAAGAGACATTAAGCAGATACCACAATACTCTATGCACTGTGGACAAGGAATCTAAAGTAGTCAGCCTCAGTGGAACTTCTTTGTCTTGATTGCCAGGACTAACAGCATCACATCTAACACATATAAACAATTGCCTTCCACTGAATTTCACAGGTGTATGCCCATTAGTGATAAAAATGATAAAGCTAACTATTGCTTGGAATTAATCTGCATGACTTATAAATTATCTTTGTCATGTAGGGTCACATCAAGACAGACAGAAAAGATACAGAGCTTGAGGTGCTGAAGACAGAAAACATAGTTCTGCTTCAAAAATGTGCTCTATAATTTCTCTAATGGTATTTTAAACAAATAATTATAAATGTGATGAGATTAAAATGCCTATTAGCAAAAATTTGTAAATATTTTGAATAACACAGAAGAAAGGTAAACTTGTCTTGTGTCAAAAATACTCACTAAAAACAAGAAGCTGAGAATGAGTTTTTCCAAAGCTTAAGCATTGTCTTGATATTTAACTTTATGGGACCTTCAGTATTCTACATCATAATATGATTATATAATACATGCTGAAGTCACCTTAGTGATATAAATAAGACTTTTATTATAGTAAATGTTCAGGTGGCTTAGTTTTCTATTTTATACATACCCTTGAAAGACATTTGGCTCTGCCCAAAACATCAATAGAGACATTTGGTCCATGCCAGCCCATCTACCTAACCATGTGTTCCATTACCAACCAGGCTACCAAACCAAGAAGGATTATTATTGGCAACATCACCACAGGACAATTATTGAACCAATGCAATAGGACAGTATGTTTTTAATCTTTATTACTGAAAGTATTACATATGTCCCCAGAAGTATAAATAAACATTATGGATTATCTGAACCCAGGGACATTTTGTAAGTATGAATGTTTATGGCAGAACCAAATATCAAATAACATTTAGCATAGACAAAACATGCTCATGGATGTTTTAGACAGGACCAAATATCAAAGACCTTTTAGCATGCACCAAATGTCTCCATGGACATTTTGTCCAAATGTCGGCTAATCACCCATGCATTTCTGTGTGTATGCACATATATGTATGTATGAAATAGAAATCCAAAGCTTAAATATTTACTATACATATACATATTGTATAGTGTGTGTGTGTGTGTGTGTGAGTGTGTGTATGTGTGTGTGTGTGTGTGTATATATATATATATGTATATATATATATATATATATATATATATATATATATATATATATATATACACACCGTGTTTCCCCGAAAATAAGACCTACTTACAGGTTTCCTTCTGAGTGAAATATAAGGCATCCCCCAAAAATAAGGCCCCCAGGCTCTGTCTCAGAATGAAAATTAATTTTCCGTAAACTGGTCGCTAGGGCCTCCCCGACTGGCGTCTAGCAACCAGTGATGTTACGCAGAGTCCTGACGTCACTGCTGTGTGGAGGCGGAGCGGAGGTCGGAGTGAGCGGTGAGCGTGGGGCGGGAGAGAGGAGGAGACTTTCGCAGATACGTGTAGAAGAACAGGAGGATTAGAGCAAATGGGACGAAGGTGGTGGGTGCTGGTCTGTCTCTGGTGACACTACCTGATGCTCGCGGCTGCCTTCATGATGACTGAAGGTTCTCAGTCAGTGGAAGACCCTGCTCCAGCCCAGATCCAGGCCCCAGCAAGCCCAGTGACAGTCCCCAGGCAGGCCCCAGGGGGTAAATGTCTGATAAAGGAGTAGGGGGGATGTCTGGTGAAGGTGTTCAGTGGCACAGGGGCGGGGGGAGGGGGATCACTTAAAATGACACAGGAGGATCAGAGGGGGCAATGAAAATGACACAGGAGGATCAAAAGGGGTTACTAAAATGGTAATGCCCCCTCTGATTCTCCTGTGCCATTTTAATTCCCCCCTTTGATCCCCCTTGTGTCATTTTGAGTGATCCCCCTCCCCCCACCTTGATACCCCAATTCTTTTTTTTTACCCCTAGAAATGAGCGCAAAAAGAAAAAGCTACTCTGTGGAGTACAAGAAAGGAACCGTGGAAGACTCTTGGGGCCAAAATCTTACTGCTTTCTGCAAAGAGAAGATGTTGAGTATCCGATTGGTCTGAAAATGGCGAACAGAGTATGGTAATCTCATTGAACAAGTGGACAAGGGAAATGCTAAAAAGCGCAAGTGTGGATCAGGTCGGCAACCATTATTTTCCGAGCTGGAAGACCTGATCTGTGAATGGGTTGTTGACAGGAGAGCAAAGGCTTTGGTTGTGAATAGGGCTCAGATTCAAGAATTTGCCCTTGCAATGGCACCACAGTTTGACATAGCCCCCGAAGACTTCAAAGCATCACAACACTAGCTGGATAATTTCCTTCAGCGAAGTGAATTGTCTTTAAGAAGATCTACAACATTGTTTAGGTTGGAAGATACTCAAGTTATTAAGCAAGCACTTGCATTCAAGTCCTTTATTGATGATGCTGACTTCTCTAAATACAATCTTTCCAACATGATTGCTATGGATGAAACTGCAGTGTTTATGGGCCAATCATCTCAAACAACAATTGAACAGCGGGGTGCCTCCTTAGCGTACATTCCCTCCACTGCTTACGAAAGTGCACGTGTTTCCTGTATTTTGGCAATTCATCTGGATGGCACTAAAATCCCACCTTTAATCATTTCTAAGGGCAAGAAGGAAAAGATTGAACGTGTTTTGGGCGTTTTTATTCCTGAAACTGAAAAAGCCTGGGCCACACAAGCAGTTATAAGGAAGTGGGTCGATTTAATGCTGCCGCTTGTTATGCGAGGGAGCCAAAGAGGTCTGCTAGTCTGGGATGCAGCCAGCACTCACCGCGCTAAAGACATGAAGACATTTCTTCACAAAAGAAAAATAGATCAGATAATGATTCCCGCAGGAATGACGGCCTATCTCCAGACTCTTGATATTGCAATAAACAAGCCATTCAAAGACAATTTGTGCATGGAAATTAATGACTACATTGAAAATAGAATGGAGAGAAATCAGCGTGGAAACTTTGTGAAACCTAAACTGCAAGAAGTTGTGACTTGGGTGAAGAATTCATGGGAGAAAATCACTGACAGTTGCATTGCAAATGTACTGCGAGCAGGCTACCTTGACAAGAAGTACTCCTTTAAAGACAGTGCTATTGCTAAACATGAGAGATTTGGTCCACTGATTCTGAAAGAAATGGAGTCACAAGAAATTCACCAGGAAATTCAGGAATTGGATTGTTATGATGATGTTCCAGAAGATGATGACATGATTGTCATTAAATAAGTGAGTAAATTCTTGATACTGTAGGATTCACAGTTTGTCTGGTTTGTGTTGACAACTACCATACTACCGTACCGTATACAGGTAATAAATTTCCTTTATTTTCATTTAACAATAAATGTGTACCGTATTGCCAAAACTGGTTTGGCTCAGTGGATAGAGTGTCGGCCTGAGGACTGAAGGGTCCCGGGTTCGATTCCGGTCAAGGGCATGTACCTTGGTTGGGGGCACATCCCCAGTGGGGGGTGTGCAGGAGGCAACTGATCGATGTTTCTCTCTCATTGATGTTTCTAACTCTCTATCCCTCTCTCTTCCTCTCTGTAAAATATCAATAAAATATATTAATTAAAAAAAAAATGTGTACCGTATTCTTCTTCATGGAAAAATAAGACATCCCCTGAAAATAAGACCTAGCGTGTCTTTGGGGGCAAAAAATAATATAAGACACTGTCTTATTTTCGGGGAAACACGGTATATATATAAAAGCGAATATGCTAATTAGACTGGACAAACAAACGACCTTCCGGATGTTATTCCAGACGTCCTTCCAGATGAAGCTGTGGTGGCAGGGGCTGAGCCAGAGGCGGTTAGGGGTAATCAGGCAGGCAGGCGAGTGGTTAGGGACAATGAGGCAGGCAGGCGAGTAGTTAGGGGCGATGAGGCAGGCAGGCAGGCAAGTAGTTAGAAACCAGTGGTCCTGGATTGCGAGAGGGATGTCCAACTGCCAGTTTAGGCCCAATCCCACAAACTGGCAGTCAGATATCCTCTGAGGGGTCCCAGATTGCAAGATGGTGCAGGCTGGGCTGAGGAAACCCCTCCCCCCATGCAAGAATTTTGTGCACTGGGCCTCTAATATATATATATATATATATATATATATATATATTGCATATTTCAAAAAATACTCAATATATTTCCTGAAATTAAGTAAATAAGAATGAAAGTTACTTAATACATCTAGGGATAGACTATTTTCCACTTCATATAGGTTAACCACTTTTGATAAGTATTTATTACATACTAGTGGCCCGGTGCACGAAATTCATGCACATTAAAAGGGGATTAATTAGAGGAAATATTTTAATATTGCTATTTGCCCTTTCTCTATAATAGAAGTGTCAGAGATGAAAGAAAATTAGTAAAATGTATATGAAAAACCTTCCACAGGACCCAGAGTCAAGTCCCCGCCCACCCACATGAGCCTCAAAACTGCACGAGACACAGACCCGGCCTCCACCCTGTCATTGGGCTAGATCCAGACCTGGCTGGTCCCACCATTGTCAAACCCTGCCAGTTGGGGGCACAGTCTCAGGTCCCCTGGTCTGGTGCCAGGGTGGGGGGCATGGCCTGAGGTCCCCTGTCAAGCCCCATGGGGACTGGGGGGGCAGAGCCTCAGGTCCCTGCTGATTGCTCATTAAGGCTCGTTATGGGAACTCAGCCTCCACTGTGGGCGCAGCCATCTTGTGTTACAGAAACCGCGCCTCCGCTGTGGGTGCAGCCATCTTTGTGGTGGAGTGACGGTCAATTTGCATATTCCCTCTTTATTATATAGGATTTTAAATCTATTATTGAGGGATGGTCCATTTATTGTCAGTCTAAAAAAGAGCAGTTTTCAACCATGGCTTCAAATGAAAATTTAATGATAATGAAACTCATAACATTCCCAAACATACTGAATCAGAATCTTTAGGTTAGAGGATGGATATTTTTAAACTTTTCAGTTTATTCTGGAATACATTAAAAATTAGGAAATACTACCAGAGACCTTAAAAAAGATTTTTTATTTACCTCATATTCACAAGAGATTTAGAAACTATTTGTTGTAATTAGAAAGATCTTTATTCACTTAACAAGTGTTAATAAAGTGTTTTGTAATAAATATTAAGAGGACTATAAATTATGTAAAAAGACTTTAAAAACAAAGTGCACATGGGCTGCAATCAAAGAAGAAATAACTGTTGTAGAACTTTAGAAAAGAAAGTAATCAACATGTAGCTGAAGAAGGGAGGTGAAATTTAAGTTGGGCAGTTGAGCCTTGAGGGCAATTAGAATTAGAATATATCAAGGTTTCTTATCAACCAGCACATAGATGAGTTTCAGGGGAGGTCATAGTTTTAGTCTAAATCTTAGTGAGGTATATGATGAAGAATGTCTAAGAAATCACTGCAGCCCTAACTGGTTTGGCTCAGTGAATAGAGCATCGGCCTGCAGACTGAAAGGTCCCAGGTTTGATTCTGGTCAAGGGCATATACCTTGGTTGTGGGAACATCCCCAGTAGGGAGTGTGCAGGAGGCAGCTGATTGATGTTTCTCTCTCATCGATGTTTCTAACTCTCTCTCCCTCTCCCTTCCTCTCTGTAAAATATCAATAAAATATATTTTTTAAAAAGAAGCTTAGAGAGGAAAAATAAAAAAAAAATTGATTTGTATTTATGTTGTATTTTTATAAATACTATTAAGATTTCTCAATAGCATGATGATTGCACCAACTTTCAATTTTAATTTATGACACGGCATTCCCAAAGGAGTAATACTATTAAGAAATTCGATGGCAAAATTTTCATTTTCAGCATCATCTGTTGAGTCAATGGAATCATCACTCAAATATGTGTGAAAATCTCCATTAAGTATATCAAAAATTTCTTCATTTAATTTTTGAACATGCTCATATTTTGGACAAAGAAGTGCACATTTAGATATATTTTTAATATTATCTATAGATATACTATTTCCAAAGGTAGCTTCACTAATAGATCCATTACAAATCACTTCATAGGGGATTTCAATAATACCCATTCCTAAATGAAAACTGCTATCAGGTTTGCCATCTCCAAGTTTTTACTAACCATTCACTATAAGCAGAATTCTCTGATCTCATATTTGTTGTAAAAGACAACTTTCTGAAACATCCCCAAACAGTACAGTACTTTAAACTCGTTTGTACTATGGCCAATCGCATAGCATGCAGTACATACTGAGACACTGTCGAAAATCCCCTCTGAGAAGAACTTTCCCACCAAATGCAACATTCAAACTCATAATTTCTCTTAGTAATCTGTCTATGGCATTTATAGCATGACTGGATGCCATGGTGCATTCATCAATAATGAGAAGTTGGGCCTTTTTAATAGTTTTACCAACTTCACTGTTTATATCAAGTCTAGAAATTGAAGTTTCATTTAATGGAATTGGTAATTTACATTGGGAATGACAGGTCCTTCCACCAAGAAGTAAATTTGCAGCAATTCCTGTAGACTCTGTAGGTAAAACAGTACCACCACGACCTCTAATATAATGTATTAAAACTTTATACAGATATGCAGGTGAATAGGATTTCTAGCTGGCAGGCCCCTGACAGCAAGCTGGCCACCTGTTGATTCCGTGAGGAATGGGGCTCCCTCCTCCCTCCTGTCAGGGTCTGGTTTGAAGGCCGGCCATGCGCCCTGTTGTGCCAGACCCAGAGTTCTGCCATGCCTTGGTCTCCGCCTCCACAGGCAACCCAGGACTGACTGCTGCTGGGCACTCCTGGCGCTCCGAGGGTGGGTTCTTCCCTCAAGCCTCACAGGAAACAGCTCGGGGAGGGAGCAGCCATTGCCAAGGAGACCCAGGACCCAGTGCCTCCAAGCTCGGAGGGCCAGTTCCTGCCTCAAACCTCGCCATCCTCAGAAACAACTCAGGGAGGGCATAGCCATTGCCAAGGTGACCCCTGCAGGACTGACTTCCTTCTGGTTGGTCGAACTTCTGTCCTGACGTGTTACACCCAGGGTTTTTATATAAATAGAAGATGTTTTTGTTCAGTGATCAATGGGGAGGAACTGAGAGTGTGCATCCTGAGAGTACTTGGGTAAGTGTGACAGAAATTGATAATGGTGACTCTGAATGGCTAGATTGGAGAGTTTGCATTTTATTCATAAGAAAGAGGAAGAGAATATATGATGTGGCAGGAAAGGGGTGGGGGAAAGTTGGAAGATTTGAGAAGAGAAATCATATAGTTTGTGTTTGGAAAATGTTAATCTGATATAAGAACACTGCACAGGAGGGATTAGAGGGCAAGCTCCGGGGCAGAGAATGAAACTAGGAAGCTCTCACAAAATATATATGTGTTATGCCACATGTTGTTTTCTTTCCAGTGCACTGAAGCATAAAGTTAAAGTAAAACCACCTGGATAAAAATCTCTCTAAAGGAAAGTTTAACCCATGGGATTTTCCTTCTGGTGCCAAGTGGGAATTTGGGTTTCTCTTCTTGGCTCAGCCACCATAACCCCTTCAAACATTAAATTGTGATTTCTTGAAATCTCTTTAATACACAGTAGTTGACACAATGCCTGGTACACAATAGGTTCACAGTATAGCTTGTTTTATTTATCAAGCAGTCTGTCCTACCAAATGGTAATAAAGATTATTTAGATGTCATTGCATGAAATCATAGTATGCATATATTATGTGTTTATATACTAAAGCTTTTGAAAAACTGAAAAATGTAATTAAGGTTCAAGTAAGATAATATTTTGCAATCATTTGTAAATAATTTTAAGTGCTCTCCAGCTGTGAGGTGCTACTAGAAGTTTTAATAGTATATACATTATACATTATTTTTATTCTAAGAGCAAGGGAACTCTTAAGTTATTAAATTAGCCAATTAAGATATACACAAAAGACCTGATTTTGTTACTCCATTTAGAACTGTAGGAAGTGCAGAAAACTAAGATATATTTCCTACTCACCAATAAAATTAAAGTCTTAGTGACAAATATATTTATATGTAGAAGTTACATTTATGTGCATATAGATAGATAAATAATGAAAAGTTTTAAAATCTTTAAATGAGAGCTATGCCATATTTCTAAATAAATGGAAGGACATATCATGTTAATAAAACAATATTGCAAATATAGCAATTCTCTCCAGTTGATTTCCAAAATGCATTGTAATCTTAATCAATACCCCAGAAGCTGTGTTTTGTGTGTTTATGTGTGTATGTGTGTAAACTGATATGTTGATTTTACATGAAAAAACGAAAGTCCAAAAATAGCCAAGGCAATGTTGAAGATGCACAATGCTAAAAAGCTTAAACTACCAAATACCAGTACCATACTGCCTTAATTAGAATAAAGCTATATCACTTATTACAGTGTGAAACTGACATAACTATAGTCAAATAGATCATTGGCACATGTTAACATTTTCAAGATCACTTCAGTGCAATTGTGAAAGAATGGTCATTTTTTTTTAAATGATGCTGGGTCAATTGGATGTCCACAATGAAAAAAAAAATGAGCCTTTACTTGTATTTCACAACCAACATAAAGGACAATTTCGGATACATTGTAGATGTAAATATGATATTTTAACTATAAGAATTTTAGAAAATATGTAGAAAAACACCTTTATGACCTAGGTGTAAGCAAAGATTTATTTTTTTATTTATAAAGTACAATATTATATTAGCTTCAGGTATACAACCCAATATATAAAAACATTTATAGAATTAATGAAGGGACTACCTCAATAAATCTAGTACCCATCTGACACAATATATAGTTATTATAATATTATTGACTATATTCCCTATGTTGTATTTTACATCCCCATGATAATTCTGCAGCTACTAATTTGTATTTCTAAAACCTTTCAACATTTTAACCCACGCTCAACCCCCTCTCATCTGGCAACTGACAAAATGTTCTATCTATGAGTCAGTTTCTGTTTGCTTATTTTATTTTTTAAATTACACATATAAATGAAATCATCAGGCATTTGTCTTTCTCTTTCTGACTTATTTCATTTAGCATAATATACTCTACCGTGTTTCCCTGAAAATAAGACAGTGTCTTATATTAATTTTTGCCCCCAAAGACACGCTAGGTCTTATTTTCAGGGGATGTCTTATTTTTCCATGAAGAAGAATATGGTACACATTTATTGTTAAATGAAAATAAAGGAAATTTATTACCTGTATACGGTACGGTAGTACAGTAGTTGTCAACACAAACCAGACAAACTGTGAATCCTACAGTATCAAGAATTTACTCATTTATTCAATGACAATCATGTCATCATCTTCTGGAACATCATCATAACAATCCAATTCCTGAATTTCCTGGTGAATTTCTTGTGACTCCATTTCTTTCAGAATCAGTGGACCAAATCTCTCATGTTTAGCAATAGCACTGTCTTTAAATGAGTACTTGTCAAGGTAGCCTGCTCGCAGTGCATTTGCAATGCAACTGTCAGTGATTTTCTCCCATGAATTCTTCACCCAAGTCACAACTTCTTGCAGTTTAGGTTTCACAAAGTTTCCACGCTGATTTCTCTCCATTCTATTTTCAATGTAGTCATTAATTTCCATGCGCAAATTGTCTTTGAATGGCTTGTTTATTGCAATATCAAGAGTCTGGAGATAGGCCGTCATTCCTGTGGGAATCATTATCTGATCTATTTTTCTTTCATGAAGAAATGTCTTCATGTCTTTAGCGCGGTGAGTGCTGGCTGCATCCCAGACTACCAGACCTCTTTGGCTCCCTTGCATAACAAGCGGCAGCATTAAATCGACCCACTTCCTTATAACTGCTTGTGTGGCCCAGGCCTTTTCAGTTTCAGGAATAAAAATGCCCAAAACACGTTCAATCTTTTCCTTCTTGCCCTTAGAAATGATTAAAGGTTGGATTTTAGTGCCATCCAGACGAATTGCCAAAATACAGGAAACACGTGCACTTTCGTAAGCAGTGGAGGGAATGTACGCCAAGGAGGCACCCTGCTGTTCAATTGTTATTTGAGATGATTGGCCCATAAACACTGCAGTTTCATCCATAGCAATCATGTTGGAAAGATTGTATTTAGAGAAGTCAGCATCATCAATAAAGGACTTGAATGCAAGTGCTTGCTTAATAACTTGAGTATCTTCCAACCTAAACAATGTTGTAGATATTCTTAAAGACAGTTCACTTCGCTGAAGGAAATTATCCAGCCAGTGTTGTGATGCTTTGAAGTCTTCGGGGGCTATGTCAAACTGTGGTGCCATTGCAAGGGCAAATTCTTGAATCTGAGCCCTATTCACAACCAAAGCCTTTGCTCTCCTGTCAACAACCCATTCACAGATCAGGTCTTCCAGCTCGGATATAATGGTTGCCGACCTGATCCACACTTGCGCTTTTTAGCATTTCCCTTGTCCACTTGTTCAATGAGGTTACCATACTCTGCTCGCCATTTTCGAACCAATCGGATACGCAACATCTCTTTGCAGAAAGCAGTAAGATTTTGTCCCCAAGAGTCTTCCACGATTCCTTTCTTGTACTCCACAGAGTAGCTTTTTCTTTTTGCGCTCATTTCTAGGGGTAAAAAAAAAGGAATTGGGGTATCAAGGTGGGGGGAGGGGGATCACTCAAAATGACAGAGGGGGGATCAGAGGGGGGAATCAAAATGGCACAGGAGAATCAGAGGGGGGATTACCATTTTAGTAACCCCTTTTGATCCTCCTGTGTCATTTTGATTGCCCCCTCTGATCCTCCTGTGTCATTTTAAGTGATCCCCCTCCCCCCACCCCTGTGCCACTGAACACCTTCACCAGACATCCCCCCTACTCCTTTATCAGACATTTACCCCCTGGGGCCTGCCTGGGGACTGTCACTGGGCTTGCTGGGGCCTGGATCTGGGCTGGAGCAGGGTCTGCCACTGACTGAGAACCTTCAGTCATCATGAAGGCGGCTGTGAGCATCAGGTAGTGTCACCAGAGACAGACCAGCACTCACCACCTTCGCCGCATCCCGTCCGCTCTAATCCTCCTGTTCTTCTACACGCATCTGCGAAAGTCTTCTCCTCTCTCCCGCCCCACGCTCACTGCTTACTCAACCTCCGCTCTGCCTCCACACAGCAGTGATGTCAGGACTCCGCGTAACGTCACTGGTTGCTAGACGCCAGTCGGGGCAGCCCTAGCGACCAGTTTACGGTAAATTAATTTTCATTCTGAGACAGAGCCTGGGGGCCTTATTTTCGGGGGATGCCTTATATTTCACTCAGAAGGAAACCTGTGAGTAGGTCTTATTTTCGGAGGATGTCTTATTTTTGGGGAAACACGGTATGTTCATCCATGATGTTACAGATGGCAAGATTTAATTTTTTTTAATAGCTGAATTATATTCCACTAGAGGCCCAGTGTACAAAAATTTGTGCACTTGGGGCAAGGGGCATCCCTCAGCCTGGCCTGCACCTTCTCATAGTCTGGAACCCCTCAGGGGATGTCTGACTGCCAGATTAGGCCCATTCCCTCAGGGAGCGGTCCTAAGCCATCAGTCAGACATCCTTAGTGCTGCCACACAAGCGGGAGAGGCTCCTGACACCACCACTGTGCTGGCCAGCCATGAGCCGGCTTCAGGCTGAGTAGCACTCCCCCTGTTAAAGTGCACTGGCCTCCAGCGGCAGCTCCTGCATTGAGCCTCTGCCCCTGGTGGTCAGTGCATGTCATAGGGGCCAGTCATTCTGGTTGTTCCGCTGTTAGGGTTAATTTGCATTTTACCCTTTTATTTTATAGGATTGTATATATGTACCACCTTGTCTTTATCCATTCATCTATTAATAGACACTTAGGTTAGTTTCATATCTTGGCTTTTGTAAATAATGCTGCAGTGAAAATATGGATGTATATGTCTTTTCAACTTAGTCTTTTAGATTTCTTTGGATAAATACCCAGAAATGAAGTTGCTGGTTCTGTTCTTGTCTCTTGTTATAACTTTTGTTTTAAAGTCTATTTTGTCTGGTATAAGTTTTGCTGCCCCAGCTTTTTGTTTTGTTTTAATTTTTATGAAATATATTTTTCGTTTACTTTATTTTCAGTGTGTGTGTGTGTCTTGATCTGAAGTGAGCATATGTAAGGGTATTGTTTTGTTATCCATTCAGTATGTCTTTTGCTCAAAGAATTTAATCTAAATATTAAATTAAATTAAAGTAATTAAATATTTTTTAAATTTTTTAAAAAAATATATTTTATTGATTTTTTTACAGAGAGGAAGGGAGAGGGACAGAGAGTTAGAAACATTGATGAGAGAGAAACATCGATCAGCTGCCTCCTGCATATTCCCTCCTGGGTATGTGCCCGCAACCAAGGTACATGACCTTGACCAGAATCGAACATGGGACCCTTGAGTCTGCAGGCCAATGCTCTATTCACTGAGCCAAACCAGTTAGGGCATAATTAAATATTTTTAATCTTTTTTTTCTTCTTTAAAAAAAGACACTTTAACATCCTATATAATAAAGAGGTAATATGCAAATGGTCATTATGCCATGATGCAGAATGACCAATCACCAGGAGGGTGGGGCAGTGAGCTATGAGCAGGGGAGAGCTACAGGAGGGCGGGGCAGCAAGCTACATGCAGTGGAGAGCTACAGTGGCGGTGGGCAGGGTGGCCAGCAGAGGCAAGCAGCAACGAGCTACTCACGCATGGATTTGTGCACAGGGCCACTAGTTTATTATAATACTGGTTTGGTAGTGATGAACTCCTTTTTTTTTTTTTTTTTTGGTCTGGAAAGTTCTTTATCTGTCCTTCAATTCTAAATGATAGTTTTGCTGGGTAGTTTAAACTTGGTTGTAGGTCCTTGCTTCTGAATATTTCTTGCCAATCTGCTCTCACCTGTAAGTTTCTGTTGAGAGGCTTATGGACATTCCCTTGTAGGTAACTAACTGCATTTCTCACAGGTTTATGGACATTCCCTTGTAGGTAACTAACTGCATTTTTCTTGCTGCTTTTAAGATTTTTCTTTGTTTTTAACCTTTGCCATTTTAATTATGACATGTCTTGGTGTGGGCCTCTTTGGGTTCATCTTATTTGGGACTCTCTGGCTTCCAGGTTAGGAAAATTTTTCAGCATAATTTTTTCAAATATGTTTTCAATTTCTTTCTCTCTCTCTTCTCCTTTTGCCACCCCCACGATGCAAATGTTGGTATGCTTGAAGTTGTCCCAGAGGCTCCTTACACTATCCTCATTTATTTATTTTATTCTTTATTGATTAAGGTATTACATATGTGTACTTAACCACCCTGCCCGGGCCGCCCCCCCCCCACTCGTGCCCTCACCCCCCTAGTGTCTGTGTCCATCAGTTATGCTTATATGCATGCATACAAGTCCTTTGGTTGAACTCTACCCCTACCCCCACCCTCCCCTGCTTTCCCTCTGAGGTTTGACAGTGATTGATGCATCTCTGTCTCTGGATCTATTTTTGTTCATCAGTTTATGTTGTTCATTATATTCCACAAATGAGTAAGATCACCCTAGCTGGTTTGGCTCAGTGAATAGAGTGTTGGCCTGTGGACTGAAGGGTCGCAAGTTTGATTCCAGTCAAAGGCACATGCCCATATTGCCAGCTCAATCCCCAGTGGTGGCCATGCAGGAAGCAGCCAATCAATGATTCTCTCTCATCATTGATATTTCTATCTTTTTCTCCCTCTTCCTTCCTCTCTGAAATCAATAAAAATATATTTTTTAAAAATGAGTAAGATCATGTGATATTTATCTTTCTCTGACTGACATTTTGTTTAGCATAATGCTCTCCAGGTCCATCCATGCTGTTGCAAATGGTAGGAGTTCCTTCCTTTTTACTGCAGTGTAGTATTCCATTGTGTAGATGTACCAAATTTTTCTATTCCACTCATCTGCTGATGGGCATTTAGGCTGTTTCCAAATCTTAGCTATAATAAATTGTTCTGCTATGAACATAGGGGTGCATATATCCTTTCTGATTGGTGTTTCTGATTTCTTGGGATATATTCCTAGAAGTGGGATCACTGGGTCATGTGGGACTTCCATTTTTAGTTTTTTGAGGAAACTTTATACTGTTTTCCACAGTGGCTGCACCAGTCTGCATTCCCACCAGCAGTGCACGAGGGTTCCTTTTTCTCCACATCCTCACCAGCACTTGTCATTTGTTGATGAAAGCCATTCTGACAGGTGTGAGATGGTACCTCATTGTTGTTTTGATTTGCATCTCTCAGATGATTAAAGACTTTGAGCATGTTTTCATGTCTCTTGGCCTTCTGTATGTCCTCTTTCAAAAAGTGTCTATTTAGGTCCTTTTCTCATTTTTTGATTGGATTGTTTATCTTCCTCTTGTTAAGTTGTATGAATTCCCTGCAAATTTTGTAGATTAAACCCTTATCTGAGATAGCATTGGCAAATATGTTCTCCTATGCAGTGGGCTTTCTTGTTGTTTTGTTGATGGTTACTTTTGCTGTTCAGAAGCTTTTTATTTTGATGTAGTCCCATTTGTTTATTTTCTCTTTAGGTTCTATTGCCCTAAGAGCTGTATCAGTGAAAATATTTCTTTGGCATCTGTGTGAGATTTTGCTGCCTGTGGATTCCTCTAATATTTTTATGGTTTCCTGTCTTACATTTAAGTCCTTTATCCATTTTTGTGTATGGTGTAAGTTGGAGATCTAGTTTCACTTTTTTGCATGTATCTGTCCAATTTTTCCACATACAATGGAGTCAAGACAGTCTCTCCTCATTTTTTTTAAATTCTTTGTTCTTTATGTTTTCTGTGTTCTGAGTGTCTTCTGTTTCCTTATATTTCCAATCACTGATCTTATTCCCTGCTGTATCTACTCTACAGTTGATTCCCTGTAACCTATTTATTTCAGTTAGAGTGCCCTTCATTTCTGACTTTTTTTTTTTTTTTTTATAGTTTCCCTGTCCTTTTTTAATGCTGTTGAAGTTCTCACTAAGTTCATTGAGCATCATTATAACCATTGTTTTGAACTCTGTATCTGGTAGTTTGTTGCCTCTGTTTGATTTATTTTTTTTCTGGAGTTCTGTTCTGTTCTTTTATTTGGGACCTTTTTCTTTTTCTCCTCATTTTGACTGCTTCCCTGTGCTTGTTTCAATGTATTAGGTAAAGCTGCTAAGTCTTCTGGACTTAGTAAAGTGGCCTTATATAGTAGGTGACATGTAAGGTCCAGTAGTGCAGCCTTCCCAGTCACCCAAGTTGGGTGCTCCAGGTTTGCCCCCTTTGTAGGCTGTGTGCACTGTCCTGCTGTACTTGAGCTTGGTTGCTGTTGGCATATCATTGGGAGGGATTAACCCTCAGGTCTATTAGCTCTGATAACTGGCTGTGACCATAGATGAGGAGCTTCTGTGCAGGGGCTGACCCCATGGAGCAGGATTTACTTCAATGGGGCTTTGATGCCTGACAATTCTGCCCCTTGAGTGTATCACTTGTGGAGGTAGTTGGGTTGTAATCTGGTGTGGTCTAACGCTGACCAATGGCTGCACTGCTTCTGGGGCCTCCCTGGAGGTACAAGGTCAGCCACCACCTGTGCTCTACCCAGGATCACCCAACATGAGCTATAGAGTGATCTGCAGATGGCTGCTACTTGTGCTGGTTTTGGAGGTGCTTGGGAGAGGGCAAGCTACAAATTGAGGCTGGCTGCCACTTGTGCCAGGTCTGGGTCCACTTAGCAGGTGATACAGGGTATACAGAGGCCAGATCTGTTTGTCTGAGAGATTTTAGGAGAGTCCAAAGCCTGAGCCAAGACAAGCTGTTGGTATGGAAAAGCCATTGGAAATGGCTGGGTGGTCTGGCAAGGTGGGTGGGGGAGGGTCTCAGGGTATCATTAGGGGTGGGTGAACAGTGTTAGCTAGGTTTATGGAGACTTAGATGTGGCACTTTGTTGGGGAAGGGCTCAGCAACCTTGGCATTTATATTTTTTAGATGGTTGTAAACTGCTGTAATATGCGAGCCACAAAATTAGAAAATGATTCTGTAGGTCTTTGCATACATTTAATAAAAACTTTCTTAGGATCCCTAAGTATATTGAATAAATTTGTCAATTTTTCCGTAGAGATTTTTAGATAAGGTCTTAACTAATTAATGTTCTCTAATAATTTCTAAAAGTCATTTAATGTTTTAAGACAATCTTTTTGTATTTTTATCTTTTGAGGCCTAATAAATTTATTTTTAATTACAGTTCTTAGATATTTGAAGGGAATCTCCTTCTGTTTTTTTTTTTTTTTTCTCCCAGAGCAATCTTTAAGCCACATTTAAGGAGCTTCTTTTAAAAACTTTTACTTTCTTTTAAACAGAGCAACAAACTTGGTTGCTTTTCAGAAAAAAACAGTAGGAAAGAGATATGCTGGCCAATACTGCAATGCATACATTTCAAGTAAAAGTAACTCTCTTTTTACTTATGGTGTCTCATTAATGGTAAGATTTAATGCTTGAATAACTTTTAGTTTACTTTTTAAATAGTAGCAGAAGAGATTCTAAAATTTCTCCTTTTTATTAAGCTTAAATTGATTTTTAAAAGGCATTCTTTTTGGCTAGTGCTTATTTGCACATGTATGCAAATTTTACTTTGGACTTTGTTAGAATCAATTGCTTATAAAATATTGGCTTCTTATGTAAGTGAGATTATATGAGACCTTGATTATATTGTGAAAAGCTAACTTATTAAGCAATTAAAGTATGTATTTTTATTGAAAAAGTAAAGTAAGCAAACTTATACATTTGACTTAGGATGTACAAATGCTGTCTCATCCCCCAGCCTATCTGAAGAGCAGGATGTCTGAGGGCTTCTGTCTTAAAACTCTGCTGCTGAAAAATCTAGTTCTGCTTAAGAAGTATTCAGCGACTTTGTCCTGCCAAACTTAGAGGTTGAAACCCTTATAACATTTAAAATATATGTATATAAATAGAACAAAGTTATTAATTTTTATTTGATAAAGCCTTCTACGTGATGTCAAGTATATCAGATCTGCCTAATTTAGTTCAAAAATATTTATTTTAAGAAGAAAGAATAAATCCTTGAATCATTTCAGGGCCCTTGAAATGTCCTAAAGCTATCTCTCGGTTAAAGTCTTGAAATTTAACTTGGAAAGACTATCAAAATAACCCAAAGATTATATTATACACTTTTTGTAATTATTCTAAAAGATATTAATTAAATTCTAACTGGTTTTTATATTAAAAATTTGGTTCAGACCACAGAATTAATCCTTTTTTTTTTTAAATCAGGCTAATAGAATATTATATCTTAGGTTGAAATTTTACCACACGTAGTACATATAAGGACTACAAAATATTTTTAACTACTATTTTTTTCCAGAGAAAATCTAAGAATTATTTTTATCAAAAATGAATTTCTATACTTTATGCATTTTCTATACTTTATCACAACTATATAATTTATTCCACTTAATTTGAACTTTTATCTCTTAGAAGCCTCAAATTTTAGGTGGCAAGCTAAATACTTAGCATTTCTTAGATTAGTAATATATTTATATTTAAGGATATATTTCAAATAAAATACAAGACATATTTAATTAATAGATTCAATTCTATTCTCTAAATTTTTTTCATATGAGCAAGCTTAGATTGATATTTCAGTATTTTGTTATTTTAAAATACCTAGATATTTAATAACTTTTATTATTTAATTCAGCAAACTCCAAACTTTTAAGTTACTAAAGACTTTGGTAAACTATGTTTAGGCATATGAGTCTGGCGAGTATCCCGGCCTGTCACACAGAAGGCTGATGAAAAGGCAGGGGGAGGAGGGAGCAGGCCCGTAGCTGATTGAATTTAAAACTGCCACATTCTTCCTTAGAGATAACATCTAAGGTTGCTGCTGCAGGAAACGCAACTGGCTCTTTCCTCTAACAGAGTGCAGTTAGTCTCCTCTTGAGTGACTGGATTTTAATTATTAATATATTTATAATTATTACTGAAAAGCTTTATTACAAATTCTTTATGTTAGTTACATTTATTTATTTAGGTTTTAATAACTTTGAGATTTTAAAGCCAATTTTTTATTATCCAAGTCATTTTCTTTGGCCAATTCTGTAACAGAGATATCTTACTGACTTTCAGTGGCTTTAATGTTAAAGTATTATTTTTTTGTAAAAACAGGAGTGCCACTGGGGACCTGTGAGGCAACCTTGGAATGTGGTCCATTATTATTCAAGAACTACCCATTATTATGGAAACAATAATCTTATTGCCCAATCACAGCCTGTATATTTTCTTTGTGTCGTTTTTGTCATATTTTAAAGAAAAACAGTCTTGGGTTTATTCTATAGCATCTGTGAAGAGATGGGGCTCAGTCCAAGAGGCCACCCAATATAAGGCGGGGCACACCTCTTAAGCTAGCCTTTTTCTCTTCACGGGTACAGAAATCCCAGACACATCCCTAAATTGTGAGAAATGTCTCATCTATCCAAATTTCAAATGACAGACTGGGAAATAAAAGCATGGCTAAAATGAGACTTTTAATAACACTCTCGAGAGTGGGTGTCCATTTTACAGGATCACCAAAAGACTAGTAATTAATGGGCTGGGGCCTTTTTTAGTTATTTCCTTTGGTCTAGGGAATTTTCCTAGGACCTGTGTTATCAGCCACGTGTACCGCTTATATTCTCCCTTTTCCCATCCCCACATTCTGTTTGCTCTGGAGAAATTTAGTAATGGTTTGGCCATCTATTGTTTCTTTTCTATTAAATTAAATTAAAGGCATGCTTAATAGACTAACAATAAACAAATTAAACCAAACAACAAAGACAGATAAAACAACAATCAACAGACAAGTGCCCATAATACATAGAAGAGACTTAATAAATTAGAGTTCTTTTTCTTTTTTATGGATCTTTCATATATTTTATATTGCCTGGGACTTACAGCCAGAATGCAGCCTGGATCTCAGCCTGTTTTTCACATATTGTATCATATTTTGCTCTCCATAGCATTGACTGGTGTCTAAAGTTATTTTTGCTAAAATCTGCCCGTCCCAAGGCATCATATGGTAATTTTCAGACAAAGCATTAAAGACTCCTTTTGTAAAAGGACTGTTAGCCCCATTTTTTCTAGCTGTTGAGCCTTTCCACACTAGAGGTGGAGGATCTGGGACCTTAGGTATTACAGACTTTTGATCCCCAATACGAATTGGGCATAATGCAGTTCGAACAAGAGCCCACATAGTTAAAGATGACAAGGGCACTCATTTTCCTTGAGCCTGATTTAAGAGAGTACCTTTTGATATCTTAATTCCTTTAATCCTTGAGCATGCAAGCTAAAAATTTACAATTATGTTTTTGCCTTTTTCTCAAATTCTTCCCTATTATTACCTGGCTAAAATAAAAGATATTCCCATCCACTTGTGGTTTGTGACTCTGAAGCTGGCATGGGCTTTGTGTGCGGTGAATTTCCCCACCTTTTCAGTGAACCTCCCACCTTTCTGGTGAATTTCCTTTTTTTCTTTGTTTTTTGCTCAGGTGAATCTTCTTCTCCAGATGCCCCATGTTGGGCTCCAGAATGCCCCAACCTATTGCAGCGAGGATTCAAGATCTAGAGAAGGGGTGGCACACAAATGAATGCACTAGACAAGAAATTTGAATTTAGAAGGCATGGGGGTCCAGGCAGAAACCTTTCTCTAGTGGAGAGGCTCCCTGACTTCTCAGTCCCATTTGCTTTTATTCACTTGAATACACATTTGCCCTTTAAGAATACATATAGGCATATCAAAGGTAAAGTTTGGTAAACAGTAAAAGGATTATCAGGTTAGGGGATTGGATTGAGCCATTTGGCCAACAGTAGGGCAAGATGATGCTGATTTTCAGCCCTGCTGAATATCACATTGACATGCTAACTACTGTTGGTCTTAGCCTCCAGCAGTTGTTCTGTAATTTAGTTGTAATTTTGATGTGGTTGTGGAGGATGTGAGTACCACATTTACCTATGTCACCATCTAGACTAGAACCCCAAATATTTTTTTTAAATAGATTTTTATTGATTTCAGTGAGGAAAGAGAGGGAGAGAGAGATAGAAACATCAATGATGAGAGGGAGTCATTGATCGGCTGCCTCATTCATGCCCCACACTGGGGATCAAGCCCACAACCCAGGCATATGCCCTGACTGGGAATCAAACCACAACCTCCTGGTTCATAGGTCAATGTTCAACCACTGAGCCACTACGGCTAGGTTAGAATCCCAATGATTTCTTAAGAGGCAATAAGGAAACACCAACAATAAAATGAATGTGTGCGTGCACATGTACATCTATATTGGATTTCAAACTTCTATTTATTAAAAGGCACCATTAAAATGGAAAATGTAATCTATGCATTACAAAAAGACATTAACAATATGTATGTCCAACAAAAGTTTTCCATCCAAAATATATAAAATCCCTATATATCAGTATCAATATGAAAAAAAACAACTTAGAAAATTAAGCAAATGGCATAACATATTTTTCACAAAAGAGGATATCTAAGAAAATAAATTTATGAAAACATATTATTCAATTTTATTATTTAGTGAGAAAATACAGAATGAAACCATAATATACTTGTATATATTAATAAGAATGGCAAAATTGGCTGGTGTGGCTCAGGTTGAGCATTGACCTATGAACCAGGAGGTCAAGGTTCAAGTCCTGGTCATGGCACATACCCAGATTGTGGGCTCATTCCCCAGTAGGGGGTGTGCAAGAGGCAGCCATTCAATGATTCTCTATCATCATTGATCTTTCTATCTTTCTCTCCTTCTCCCTTCCTCTCTGAAATCAATAAAAATATATTTTTTAAAAAGAATGGCAAAATTGAAAATAACCTAAATAAATTATTGGTAGGAATGTGGAGCAATCAAAAGTTAACTCTCATATACTGTTGATGGTAGTGCAAATTGGCTTACCGATATAGAAAAATTGGCTGGCAATATCTTTGAAAAGTGAACATAGGTTGATCCTATGATCTAACAATTCAACTCCTTGGTATATATGCAACAGAAATACATACATCTGTTCACCAGATGATGCATACAAGAATGTTTATAGCAGCACTATTCATAATCTCTCAATACTGGAATCTACCCAAATATCCAACAATATAATGAATAAAGTAATTGTGGTATATTCCAAATAAAATATTTTGTAGCAGTTATAATAAAGAAACTAAAAATGCACATAATAAAATAGCTAAAACTGATGAATACAGAGCAAAAGAGGTCAGAAATAAAGTATATACTGTATGACTTTATATGAAATGCACAAACAAGAAAAAAAGAATATATGTTGTTGGGGGTCATGATGGGCAACAAGATGGTATTGGCTAGCAGGGTCATCAGGTAAAGTCAGCCCCATACTCCATTAATAATGCTCCCTGACAGAGGAGGTAATACTAAACCCAATGTGTCAGAAGTTTTGAGCTCAGCAGGACCATCTCACTCTTCTTCAACCTCACAGCAGTCTAAGGGAAGTAAATCACCAGCCTGGCTGATGCATCAGGGTCCTCCTGACACCACAGAAATAATAAACACATTACCTCAGAAATACAGAAGGAAACTTGTGTCTCAAGAAGAAATTGAATTTATACAACCTGGAGGTCCAGAATAAGCACTGATAATGTGGCTGCTGTTTGTTATCAGACAAAAGAATAATCTTTACAATAAAGACTTCCAAAATGAGAAATTATATATTAAACTTTAATTAATATTCTGTAAAAAATATACTAAATTTAGATGGACACTGTATCTTCTCATTCATGTCTATTTGTCAGCTTCTCCACAACCTTACCTAATTGTTTATATACTTTATACTTATTAAAGCACACATTTAAAAAATAGAATATATGGTGTTAAAAGTTAGGTTAATGTTTATTTTTTAGGGTAGTGACTGAGGAAGAGCTTTGGGTGATTCTGTGGTGCTAGTGATGTAATATTTCTTGACTGCATGCTCTACTATGGTATACAGGATGGGACAAAAGTAACTTTACAGTTATTTATATGAAAAATAATACAATAGTTAATAAATAATAATACGAGAATAAACTCTGTGGTTTACATACAACTATAAGCCTACTTTTGCCCCACTCTGTATTCACCTTGAAAAATATTAATGAGCTTTATACTTAGTTTTATTTTTCTATATATTAAAATATTTTTATATTTCAATAAAAATTTCCCTTTAATGTCATTGTTTTGATAGCATTAGTTTCACCCACATAAATTACTAACAAGTAGATATGGTCAAAGCAAGGATGCATTTTTAATGATCTTTAGCACTCTTTCTAATTTTGACATTTTAGTAACTTTCATCTTGCCATATTTCAATCATTATTCAAATGTATAGATATAACTTACCTTCAAATATTAAATAAACATAAAGACATGCTCATAAGCAAGATTATAAATCCAAGTGATGCACACATACATTTTTATTCATCATTCCTTTCCTCTCTGTGAGCCTCATGTTGTGTGCTTTTCATTCTGTAAAGGTCATGATAGCTCATAAATTCTCTCCCTGATGAGAAATTAAATTCATTTTCCAAAAGCAAGGAGTGTCCTTTACATAGTTTGAGGAACCTGAAATAGTCACTCTCATTGAGGCAGACAGTAGGATGGTGGTTGTCAGGCATTGTAGGGAGAGGGAAATAGAAAGGCACAAGGTTTGTCAAAAAGTACAAAGTTTCAGTTATATAAGATAAATTTTTCCTAGAGATCTTCTCTCTAGCATAGAGCCTCTATAGTTAACAATACCTTATTATATATTTAAGTATTTGCCAAGCAGGTAAATCTTATATGAAGTGTTCTTATCACATACATACATACATACATACTCAGGGCAGGAAGAAACTTTTGGAAGTGATATATATGTTTAGGGTAGGGATTTTGGTGACAATTTCAGAGGTTTATACCCATCTCCAAACTCAACAAGCTGTATACATTAAATGTACAATTTTTTGTATGTCAATGATATCTCAATGAAGTGATTTTAAGAGAATTCACAATGAAAATACTAATAAATTTAGCTAGATATTTTCAGAACATAAATTTTTTAAGATAAATAAATAACACTTAAAAGAAAATAATAAGAAATTTCATTAAAAGTAAAAGAAAATGCCAATTAAAGAAAGTCATGTATATAATACATGAGAGGAACATCAACTTATTGTTCTACTTATTTATGCATTTATTGTTTGATTCTTGTAATGTGTCCTGATCAAGAATAGAACCTGCAACCTTTACAAATCAGAATGCTCTAATCAATTTAGTTACCCAGATAGGATTACTTATGTTCTTAGATGATATTTAATACTGGCAACATTTTTTATTTTTTTGAAACTCGTAGTAACTACACAATCACTTCATGATATGCAATAGAAGATAAGTATATTCACATTCTTTGGGTTAGCATTCCTACTAAAAATCTAGTCTATAATGTAGACTTCCTTTTTTCTTTTATTTAAATATATTTTTATTGATTTCAGAGAGGAAGGGAGAGGGAGAGAGAGAGAGATAGAACCATCAATGATAAGAGAGAATCATTGATCAGCTGCCTCCTGCACATGTCCTACTGGGGATTGAGCCTGCAATCAAGGCATGTGCCTTGACTGGGAATCAAACCATGACCTCTTGGTTCATAGGTTGACACTCAACCACTGAGCCACACCAGCTGGACCTTTTTTCTTATTTTTAAATTTATTGTTGACACTATTACAGATAGGCCCCATTCCCGATTCCCCCTAACTTACCTCTACTCAGCCCTCACCACCCTCCCTTTGTCTGGCTATCACCACACTGTTGTTTGAGTACATGGGCTATGCATATACGTGTTCTTTTGTTTTAACTTATCTTTATTGTTGAAAGTATTACAGATGTTCTTCCCCCCCTTCATTAACCCCCTTCTCCCTACTCTTTCCCCCTCCCCAGGGGCCACATTATTGTCTGTGTTCATGGGTTATGCATATATGCATATAAGTTCTTTGGTTAATCCCTTCTCCCCACCCCTTCCCTCTGAGAATCCTCAGTGTGTTACACGCTTCCATGTCTTTGGATCTATTTTGTTTGTCTGTTTATTTTGTTCATTAGATTCCACATGTAAGTGAGATCATGTGATATTTGTTTTTCTCTGACTGGCTTATTTCGCTTAGCATAACAATCTCCAGGTCCCTTCATGTTGTCTCAAAGAGTTAGAGATCCTTCTCTTTTACAGCTGCATAGTATTCCATTGTATAAATGTATCACACCTTTTTTATCCTCTTATCTATTGATGGGCACTTGGGCTGTTTTCAGATCTTAGCTATTGCAAATAATACTGCTAAGAACATGGGGGTGCATATATCATACATTCTTTCTGATAGGTGTTTCAAGCTTATTAGGATATATTTCTAGAAGTGGGATCACTGGATCAAATGGCAGTTCCATTTTTAATTTTTCAAGGAAACTCCACATTGTTTTGCATAGTGGCTGCACCAAGAACAGGCATATATGTTCTTTGGTCATTCTTTTCACCTTCCTTCATCCAGTCCTCCTCATCCTCCTCCCCTCTCACCTCTATCAGACTAATAATTACAAACATTAGAATGTTTATGACAATAAACGGGGATGGGAATTTAACACAAAGTAAATGCGCAATAAGCAAGGGGAAAAAAAGGTCCATTGTAAAAGAATATTATACAAAAACTGAAAATTTATGGTTCTAAAATTATTAAATAACATTAAATAAAAATGAAAAAGGTAAAATGTAATGTATAATAGCACAATTCAAAATATGTGCTTATACACGTTTTCATGTTATAAAGTTAGATGTTATAAAGTTAGATGTCTTAGAAAGGAGTAATACATTGATACTGGCTATTTTCAGTACTTGAATGCCTATCATTTTCATACTTTTACTATTATTATTTTATTTTTCAATTATAGCTTTCATTCAACACTATTTTGTATTAGCTTCAGGCATGTATAGAGCATAGCAAACAGACATTCATATAGGCTACAAAATGTTCCCTCTGATAATTCAAGTGCCCACTCATCACAATACATAGTTATTACAATATTGTTGACTATGTTCCCCATGCTTTACCGTACATCCCCATGCCTATTTTGTAACTACCCATTAGTACTTCTTAATCCATTCACCATTTTTTACCCCACTCCCTAACAATCCTCCCTTCTGACATCCATCAGTCTGTTCTCTGTATTGATAAGTCAGTTTCTATTTTATTTGTTCCTTTAATTTGTTCTTTAGATTCTACATATAAGTGATATCATGTGGTATTATTTCTCTAATTTGTTAGAGTGAACATGTGTCACTTTTATGAACTTAAGAAAAACTGATAAACTGCTTCATTTTTCCCAGCATAAAAGAGAAAAACTTATCTAAAGAAATATAGGTTAAAATACAATTTATTTAGAAATTTTCAACATGAACTGAGAATGGTTTTGGTGTTCTTTATATTATAATTTGGGTCACTTGTATTGCTAGGATTTAAGCAGCCCACACTCAATAGGTAGTTGAATGTTGTTATTTTACAAAACCTGCATTTCTAATTTTTAAAAATCATATTTTACTTTAAAATCTAAGACATTGTTAAGCATACAAAAGCAATGCCATGAAAAATGTATATAATATGAAGTTTATATTTTAAACCCTATATAATAAATTTTAAGTAAATATGTACATAGTAGAGGCCCGGTGTGTGAAAATTCATGCACTCAGGAGAGGGGGGAGTCTCTCAGCCTGGCCTGTCCCCTCTTGCAGTCCGGGACCCCTCGTAGGATGTCTACCTGCCAGCTTAGGCCTGCTGCCCAGGGGATCCGGCCTAAGCTGTCAGTCAGACATCCTTAGTGCTGCCAAGGAGGCGGGAGAGGACCCCGCCACTGCTGCTGTGCTCGCAGCCGTCAGCGCCCCCTTGCGGCTGAGCGGAGCTCCCCTTGTGGGAGCGCACTGACCACCCAGAGGCAGCTCCTGCACTGAGCGTCTGCCCCCTGGTGGTCAGTGCGCATCATAGCAAACAGTTGTTCCGGTTTTTCTGCCATCAGGGTCAATTTGCCTATTACCCTTTTAATAATATAGCATATAATCAATTACAATATAATTGAATTGAACATAAAAGATGTGCAAATAGCCTGGGCAGCATGGCTCAGTAGTTGAGCAGGGACCTATGAACCAGGAGGTCACAGTTTGATTCCCGGTCAGGGTACATGCCTGGGTTGTGGACTTGACCTGCTGTAGCGGGCACACAGGAGGCAGCCGATCAATGATTCTCTCTCATCATTAATGTTTCTATCTCTTCCTCTTCCTTCCTCTCTAAAATCAATAGAAATATTTTTTTTAAAGTTGTGAAAATACACATCAAATTACTAGCAGGGGTCATTTGGAAGTGACTGAGGGACTGGACTGGGGTCAGTGGCCAGCACAGGCTTTTTGTCTCTGTCATTTGAAATATTTGCACTCAGGGTATAACTCTTTATTGTTTATGTTATTAAAATAATACATGAAATAAAACATCACTTTGACCCTTCCATAACCTCATCCAAACGATAAAAAACAGGTCTTAACCAGTAAAGGTGTAGAAAGCATGCCCCACCGAAGCTTGGCTTTGAAAATCAAGTTGAATTTTATAAGATCTCCCTTCAAAATTGCAGAACCGTTTCCTTTCGAGTGCTGCCCTTGGACCAGCTGCATCAGCATCTCTTGGAAATTGTTAGTTCTGCAAATTCTTAGGCCCGACCCCAGACATCTGATCAGAAAATGAAGATGGGGGCCCAGCAATCTGTGCTTTAACTAGCCCTTCAGGTGCTGCCAATGCACACTAAACATTGAAAATCACTGTATGTAATGAGTTAGTATAAGATATTTTTAATGGTTTTAGGAAAGGGGCTATATACTAGATCAATTAATTTAATGACAAACATTGCAATCTAACTATACATTTATAGCTAAAACAGGATACAGAAAACAATGTTAACTCAGGAGGGCCAGTGCAGTACACATTAGCTATCTACTCCAAACCATTCATCTTTCCTAAGGAGAAATTCAACTTTGTCTCAAGTCCCAACTTCCAGGGCCATTGTTAAATAATCATCTCTGGCCAATGTGATGTAAAAAAAGTGTGAATGTTTTTAAAAGCATTAAGATTCAGCTGAAATGCTCCTTTTGACTTTTTGTCCCTCTCCCCGCCTTTTTCTTCCCTGGCGTGTGGAGAGGTTGCCTATAGAGACAACAGTATCTAGGAAGCATGAGGATGAAAGTTTCATGCTGTAGATGATGTGGAAGGAAAATTGCAGCTGTCTGGGACATTTCTGACATCATGGGCATGGCACAGTTTATCTCCAGATTTCAAAAGTAAGCTCTTCTTTGGTGAAGCCACTGTCATTTCCTGCAGTTGAACACAAGTCTATCCAATATAGCAAATAATACAGAGGTTCAATTTGGGTCACATAAAAGGAGTAAAGTAAAATAAGACAAGGGGGTGAAAAAGAGAGATGAGAGATATAAAATTTTTATGGGACAAAGGAATAAGTTTGATAAAGATCAATAAGAATGACATCCGGTTAAACCTGTGCTTTGGATACTCTAAATTTAGATTTGAAGCATACTTATTACCTGGTTATGAATGTGCCTGCCAGTGATAGGCGCTGCATTTGACCCGCAACAGCCTTCGTATTTCTATTATCTAGGACACTACCTGACAGTTTTTCACATAATCAGGCAAAAGCCCCAAATAGACGTGAGCTTCTTGTTTGTAAGACAGCCACACTGTAGGCATGTAGAAAGAAAGTCGTGTGGGAAGATAAGTAATAAGATTTCATCCTGTTTTATTGCTAGTTCTTTTAGATCTGCATTTTTGGCAGCCCTGAGCCATAACTAGTGACTGCTTTTCATACCTGCTTAAAAAATTCTAAAAGAGAATGGCCAAGTCCTTTAAAAAAACACAATGACTTTATTCTAGATCAATTTTTTTTTTTTTTTCTGGGAAGATGACTCCACCCCAGGACAAACCGAACCTGCTCCCCAGTAAGCAACAGGAACTCTTTCCCCTAGGTAGATGGGTATCATTCTCTCACACATTTAGTTCTTGATTTCAGACAGAGCTGCAGTCCAGTGCTGAAAAGCCTTTTCCCACATGGCTTCTCACTTCCTATTACAAAGGTGGGCTCATTCAATGTGCTTTCTTTGTGTCCTCCTGTCTATTGATAGCAGTGACTTCACACCCACCCCCAACGCTTTCTGCTAGTAGTGTATTCATTTCCAAAAAACGAATTGTCACTCGTTTTCCCCTTTCTTATAATAGCAGCAACAATGCCTGCTTTTGGCATGAAACATTACTTACTATTAGATCTGTGCCAACTTTCTACAGCCTCGTCCGCTTTGTTCTTCTACCTCTGGCACAGTGGATTAAAACTATCTTTCAGTAACATTTATACCCATAGTCTGAGCATCAGGAAAACACAACCAAGTGTCTGGTGGGAATTTTTTGTTGTTTAATAGGATTTGAAAAGTACAAATAAAAAATAACTCATTAAAGTAAAATCTATTAATTCCAATTCCTGGCCTCTTCAGTACAGTCACGCTCCACTTAACAATGGAGATAAGTTCTGAGAAATGTGTTGCTAGACAATTCAATCATACGAACATCACAAAGTCCACTAACAAAAACCTAGGTGGTACACCCTACCGCACTCTTAGGCCATATGGTATAGAGTCTATAGACTATTGCTCCTGGGCTACAAGCCTGTATAGCATGTTACTGTACAAAACAAAACATGAATAAATCAAGCACAAGAAAAATATAGTATCTAGAAACATAGTAAATACATGTATGAGGCTGCTATTGGTGAAAACAGCAAACATTCTTTTTTATTTTTTACTAGAGGCCCGGTGCACGAAATTCTTGCACGGGAGGAGGGGTGTGTCCCTCAGCCCAGCCTGCACCCTCTCCAATCTGGGACCCCTCGAGGGGTCCCAATGGGATCGGGCTTAAACGAGCAGTCGGACATCCCTCTCACAACCAGGACTGCTGGCTCCCAACTGCTCGCCTGCCTGCCTTCCTGATTGCCCCTAATCGCTTCTGCCTGCCAGCCTATCACCCTTTAACCACTCCCCTGCCAGCCTGATTGATGCCTAACTTTTTTGCCCCTAACTGCCCTTCCCTGCAGGCCTGGTCACCCCCAACTTCTCTCCTCTGCCAGCTTGGTCACCCCTAACTGCCCTCCCCTGCAGGCTTGATCGCCCCCAACTGCCCTCCCCTGCTGGCCTGATCACCCACAACTGCCCTCCCTTGCAGGCCTGGTCCCTCCCAACTGCCCTCCCTTGATGGCCATCTTGTGGTGGCCATCTTGTGTCCACATGGGGGCAGGATCTTTGACCACATGGGGGCAGCCATCTTGTGTGTTGGAGTGATGGTCAATCTGCATATTACTCCTTTATTAGATAGGATAGAGGCCTGGTGCACTGGTGGGGGCCAGCTGGTTTGCCCTGAAGGGTGTCCCGGATCAGGGTGGGGGTTCCCTTGGGGTGTGAGGCGGCCTGGGAGAGGGGCCTATGGTGGATTGCAGGCCGGCCACGCCCCCTGGCAACCCAAGCAGAGGCCCTGGTATCTGGGGTTTATTTATCTTCTACAATTGAAACTTTGTAGCCTAGAGCAGAGCCAAGCCTTCTGCTTGCTCCGTGGCAGCAGCCATTTCTGTTGGGATTTATGTATCTTCTATAATTGAAACTTTGTAGCCTTAAGTGGAGGCCTGGGCCTGGCAGGGTGTGCGGAAAGCTTGGCTTCCTCCATCGCCGTGGGCAACCCTAGCCTCCTGCTCTTTCCAGCTCCGTGGCTGCCACCATTTCTGTTTGGATTTATGTAACTTCTATCATTGAAACTTTGTAGCCTTGAGTGGAGGCCTAGGCTGGCAAGGGCAGGCGGAAAGCTTGGCTTCCTCCATTGCTGGGGAAACCCAGCCTCCCTCCTGCTCTCTGTGGCAATAGCCATCTTGGTTGGGTTTATTTGCATATTCGCTCCTGATTGGCTTGTTGGCGTGGCTTGTGGGTATAGCGGAGTGATGGTTAATTTGCATATTACTCTCTTATTAGATGGGATTGTTCACACTATTACAGATGTCCCTCATTTTCCCCCTTTGCCCACCTCCACCCAGCCTGCTCCCCTCCCCTGGCCTTCACCACACTGTTGTCTGTGTCCATGGGCTCTGCATATATGTTTGTTGACTAATCTCAAACATTTGTATTAGAAATAGGAAAAAACTTTAAAATAATAATTAAATGTACAGTATAGTAAACATAAACCAGCAACATAGTGTTTATTATCAAATACTATGTGCTGCACACAATTGTATGTGCTGCACCACTGTTATCCAACTGGCAGTGCCGTAGGTCTGTGTACACCAGCATCAGCACAAATACGTGAATAAAGCACTGTGCCAGCACATTATGACGGTTACCATGTTATAGGTGATAAGAAGTTTTCAGCTCCATTATAATCTTATCTTATGGGACCATCACTGTATATGCAGTCTGTTGTTGACAAATGTGTACAGCATTATGCAGTTCATGACTTTACTTTAGAATTAAATTCTATCCTTTCCAAAGTCTAGGAGCACAGACCATTTAGCCATAGTATATCTGCACTGTAGCTCCTGTGATGACTTCCTGAGAAGTTATGGGAAAGCTAAAGCATAAGAAACCTTTGATTTTTGTACACAAATGTAATGCTCCAACTGAGCACATTTCTCCTCAAAGACCCTGAACGGTCCTTTTGATATTTACAAGGGCTCTATAATTCTAAGAGAATTAGGTTGAAAGGGTGAATGAAAATTTGGCACCTTGACTGTAGAGCACTGGTTCTTAAGTGTTCTTAGCTATTCTTCTGTTATTAACTGTGTATGCTTTGCTCTTCAACTTCAAGAGAAACTGTGTTAGTTCACAGGATCCTGAAGATGTTTTAGAAAATTTCAATGAGTGCTTACAAACTTAAGATGTTTCCATCCACAAGTACATCTGTCTTCAGTGATAACTGACTGACTGGTGCAGGTGTCCACTTGAGTAACAATACATTTCAGTGAAGTGTGGCCTCTGACAGGCAGGAGCAGCCTTCCTCAAGCTGGTGTAAAACAGCAGTTGCCTATATGTCCAGTTCTCTTAGTGCACAAAAGCCTCTAACCAGCCGTGGGCAAACTATGGCCCGCGGGCCGGATCCGGCTGTTCTATCCGGTTTTCTTGCTCTCCCCTCCGCTCCTTTACTTTGAATTTATATTAGTTCACACAAACACTCCATCCATGCTTTTGTTCCAGCCCTCCGGTCCAGTTTAAGAACCCATTGTGGCCCTCGAGTCAAAAAGTTTGCCCACCCCTGCTCTAGACTCATGGCATAACACAAATATTTAGTATTTTACTCCTGACATGAGGGAGTCCTATGTATAGCATAAATAAACCTTGTTCAGTAACTGTATAGCTTCTGTTCCTTAAGAGTATTTTAGTCAGCATTGATGAGTGTAGAATAATTTCATATCATGGTAGTGATGCTTGGAAATTATAATAAACTAGAGGCCCGGTGCACGAATCTGTGCATGGGTGGGGTCTGTCGGGGTGGCCTGTAGGGATCGAGACCCAGCTTGTGCCCCCAGGCCCGCAGCCCCGCAGCCCCACCTAGCACCCCGCCTTGGCCTGGCACTGCCCCCTCACCTGCTCCACCATCCCACCTGCAGGGCGATCAATTGGGGCCGAGCTCCCTGCCCAGCTCCCTCAGTACTTTCTTTGCATCTATTGAGATGTTCATCTGATTTTTATTCTTGGTTTTGTTAATGTGGTATATTATGTTGACTGATTTATGGACATTGAGCCATCCTTGCATTCCTGGAATAAATCCAATTGATTATAGTGTATAATCCTTTAGTGAACTGTTGAATTTGGTTTGCTAATATTTTCTTGAGCAATTTTTCATCTATATTCATCAGTAATATTGGCCTGTTACTTTTTTTCTTTTAGTGTCCTTGTCAGACTTTGGTATCAGGGTAATGCTGGCCTCATAAAATGTTCTGCCCTATTCTATTTTTAAAAGAGTTTGACAAATAATGCTATTAAGTCTTTTACTTTAATTTAGTAAAACTTACTAGTGAGGTTATTTGGTCCTGTACTTTTGTTTGTTGAAAGGTTTTTGATAATTAATTTAATCTCCTTACTAATAATTGTTCTGTAAAAATTTTCTGTCTCTTCATGATTTAGTTTTGAAATCCTGTATGTTTCTAGGACCTTATCCACATGTCCTAGGTTGTCCAATTTGTTGGTATATAAGAAGTGCTTATAGTAGTCTCATGATCCTTTGTATTTGTGCAGTTTCAGTTGTAATGTCTCTCCTTCACATATAATTTTATTTGAGTCCTTATTTTTTCTTGGTGAGTTTACCTAATGGCTTGTCTATTTTATTTACCTTTTTTTAAAACTAGCTTTTAGATTTGTTTTCTTAATCACTATCTCATTTATTTATGCTCTGATCTTTGTTATTTCCTTTATTTTGCTAACTTTAGGCTTAGTTTATTCTTCTTTTATCAGTTTCTTGAGTTGTAAAGTTAGATTGTTTATTTGAGAACCTTGCATTTTTTCTTTCTTGATATAAGCATTTATTGCTATAAACTTCCTTCTTAAAACTGTTTTTTCTACATCACGTAAGTTTTGATATGTTCTGTTTCTTTTTTTAAATATGTTTTTATTGATTTCAGAGAGGAAGGGAGAGGGAGAGAAAGAAATGGAAACACCAATGATGAGAGAGAATCATTTATCTGCATGCACCACACTGGGTATCAAACATGAAACCCGGGCATGTGCACTGACTGGGAATCAACTGTGAATTCCTAGTTCATAGGCCGATGCTCAACCACTGAGCCATGCCTGCCAGGCTTGATATGTTCTATTTCCATTTTTATTTATCTCAGTGTATTTTTTTAATATTCTTTTTAATTATTTTTTAATCCATTTGTTGTTCTGAACTATCTTATTTAATTTCTACATCTGTGTGAATTTTCTAGTTTTGTCTTGCAAATTCTAATTTCATACCATTATGGTTCAAAAAGATGCTTGATGTAATTTGAATCTTAAATTTATTGAGACTTCTTTTATAGACTTATATTTGATATGTCCTGCAGAATGTTCATGTGTACTTTAGTAGAATGTTTATTCTGCTGCTGTTGTACGCAAAGTGCTGTATATGTCTTTTATGTCCATTTTGTTAAACATGTAGTTTAAGTCTAATGTTATCTTCCTGATTTTATGTCTGAACAATTAATCCTAAAAGTGGGGAAGTGAATTCCCCTACTATTATTGTATTGTTGTCTATTTAGCTTTCAGATCTGTTAATATTAGCTTTATATATTTAGACTCTCCTATATTGGGTGCATGAGTATTTGTAATGGTTGCATCCACTTGAAGAGCTGACCACTTTTTTTGTTATATAATGACCTTTGTCTTTTGTTACAATATTTTGCTTAAAGTCTATTTTATCTAATATATATAAAGCTACTAGTACTCCTGCTTTTTTGTTTGTTTGTTTGTTTCCTTCGGTAAGAAAATCTGTTTCTATCCCTTCCATTTCAGACTATATATGTCCTTGAAGTTGAGGAGAAGCTCTTGTATCCAGCATATAGTTATGACTTTTTTTTATAAACTCTAAAAACCAATAAAAATAAATTAAATATAACCAACAAGTCAATAGTGGATATAAAATAATAAAAATTCACGTAATTTAAAAGCAGTCAGAATGAAAATACAGAATAAAAGAAACAGATTCTCCAATTAGAAAACAACAAATAAGATGGTAACTTTATGCGTAATCATACCAAAATTTTATTAAATATTTAAATAATCAATTAAAAGACATAGATAGTCAGTGTGTATTACAAAGAAATACCCAATTCCATACTATATAAAACAACCACACTTTAAATGTAAAGACATAAAACATAAGTAAAAAGATATAAAATTATACACAATGCAAATACTGATCAATAGAGAAGCTATATTAATATGTGACAAAGTGAACCACAGAACAAGATTTAATACCACAGGTAAAGAAGGTCTCTTTCTCTCTCTCTCTCTCTCTTTCTCTCTCTCTCTCTCTCTCTCTCTCTCTCTCTCTCTCTCTCTCTCTCTCTCTCTCCACAAACACACACACACACACCCACCCACACACACACACACACAAACACACACACAAATGACAATTAATCAGGAATGTATAAAAGTCCTAAATGCATGCTTAGCTAATGACAAGAACAAAAATGATTAAACTAAAAGGAGAAATGAACTAATTCACATTTATTGTTGAAATCTTCAACATTCCTCTATCAAAAACTGATAGAACAGCTATATGAAAAATCAGTAAGAATATAGATGTGAAAAATACCACCAATGTAATTGACCTGACAGTTATATTATGCTCCATTCAGCAATAGCCAATGCACATTCTTGTCAAGTACACAGAACATATACCATGATAGACCATATTCTGAATCATAAAAGCATTCTCAACAAATTCAAAAGATTGAAATCAAACAGAATAAAACTAGAAATTAGTAACATGAAGTTATATAAAATATTCCTAAATATTTGGAAATTAAACTACATACTTCTAAATAATCCATTGGTTCCCAATTGGGAGAACATATTCACCAATTATACATCCAAAATTTATCAAGAATTCATAATACTCAACACCAAAAAACAAACAATCCAATTAAAAAATGGGCAAAGGACCTGACTAGATACTTCTCTCAAGAGAACATACAGATGGCCAATAAGCATATGAAAAAATGCTCAACATCACTAATCATCAGAAAAATGTAAATTAAAACCACAATGAGATAATCACTTCACACCTGTCAGAATGGCTATGATCAATAAATCAACAAACAAGTGTTGATGAAGATGTGTAGAAAGGGGAACCCTTGTTAGTACACTCTTGGTGAGAATGCAGATTGGTGCAGCCAGTGTGGAAAGCATTTACCTCAAAAAATTAGAAATGGAACTCTGTTATGACCCAGCAATTCTACTTCTGGGAATACATCCAAAGAAACCTGAAACATTGTTTGGAAAGAATATGTACATCTCTATATTCATTGCAGCATTATTTACAACTAGTGGCCCGGAGCACAAAATTTGTGCACGGGGTCGGGGGGTGCTGGGTGTCCCTCAGCCCGGCCTGTACCCGCTCCAATCTGGGACCCCTTGGGGGATGGCCCTGCAGATTTGGGCCTAAACCAGCAGTAGGATATTCCTCTTACAATCCCGAGGCCACTGGCTCCTAACTGCTTGCCTGCTTGCCAGCCTGATGGCCCCCTAACCGCTCCCCTGCTGGCCTGATTGATGCCTAACTGCTCCCTTGCCAGCCCGATTGCCCCCAACAGCCCTCCCCTGCCAGCCCCAACTGCCCTCCCCTGCTGGCCCGATCATCCACAATTGCCTTCCCCTGCCAGCCTGATCTCCCACAACTGCCCTCCCCTGTCATAACCCACCTCCTCCGCTGGGACCCGCCTCCTTCACGTGAGGTGATGGAGATGCCGGGACCGGCCTCCTCCATTCTGCACAGAGCCATAGGACTCCTAGGCCTCACTGTGTGGAGCGGCTGCCAGGCCCTACCTCCACTGTGCGTGCAGCTATCTTGTGGTGGCCATCTTTGTGTTGGCCATCTGGTGGTGGCCATCTTGTGGTGATGTCATGCACGAGGGTCACCTAGGCTTTTATTAGTATAGATAGCCAAACTATGGAAGCAACCTAAGTGTCCATCAATAATAACAAATGGATAAAAAAAAAATGGTATTACACATACTAGTATACAACAGAATATTATTCAGCCATAAAAAGGAATGGAATCTTACCATTTGCAACAGCATGGATGAGCCTAGAGGGTATTGTGCTAAGTGAAATAAGTCAGTCAGAGAAAGTCAAATACCCTATGATTTCACATACATGTAGAATCTAAAGAATAATATAAATGAATAAACAAAACAGAAACAGACTCATAGATACAAAGAATAGACTAATGGTTGCCAGAGGGAAGGGATTGTGAGCTGGATGAAAAAGGTGGAGGGGTTGAGAAGTGCAGATTGACAATTATAAAATAATCACAGGGATGTAAAGTACAGTTTAGGAAATATAGTCAATAATATTGTAATAATGAGGGATGGTGCCAAATGGGCGCTAGAAATATCAGGAGAAACACTTTGTAAAGTATATGGTTGTCTAACCACTATGCTGTACTCATGAAACTAAAACAAAATAATACTGTCTGTAAACTGTAATAAAAAAAATAAATAAATAAATAAACCATTGGTGAAATAAAAAAATCAAAGAAAACTATAAAATTTTTGAATTGTAAACAAATGATTTGAAAACAAAATGTGAAAATTTCTGAGATGTAGCTGTTATTGGGAAACTTATAGCATAAAATGCTTAAATTCTAAAAAATAAAAGGTTCTAATGAGTGATCTATTTTTACACCATGAAAATTTATTATTTATTTATTTATTTATTTTTATTTTCCACCCAAAGATATTTTTTCCCATTGATTTTTTAGATTGGAAGGGAGGGAGGGAGGGAGAGAGAGAGAGAGAGAGAGAGAGAGAGAGAGAGAGAAAGAGAGATGAAAGAGACACATCAATTGGTTGCCTCCCACATCCACCCATATCAGGGCCAGATATTGAACCTACAACCCAGATACATGCCCTTGACTGGGAATCAAAACCCTTACCCTTCAGTGCATGGGCCCAAGCTCTAACTGCTGACCTACATCAGCCAGGGCAACACAATGACAATTTTTTTAAAGAAGAGAAAATTAAAACCCAAGGCCATTAGAAGGAATAGACTAACAAAAAACATAAATAAATAAAAGCAAAAACCAATGAGGTTTAAAACAAATAAAAACTCCTAAAAACCAATTACACTGGAAGAGTATCAACAAAATCAGTAAACTCCTGCCCAGCCAGTGTTCTCAGTGGTTGAGCATCAACCTATAAAACAGGAGGTCACAGTTCAATTCCTCGTCAAGGCACAGGCCCTGGTTGCAGGCTCAATCCCAAGTAGGGGGAGTGCAGGAGGCAGATGATCAATGATTCTTTCTTATCATTGATGTTTCTGTCTCCCCCTCTTCCTCTCTCTGAAATCAACAAAAACATATATTTTTTTAAAAAAGTAAACTCCTAGCCATATTGGTAAAGAAAAAAGGGGGGAAAAACACTAAGTACCAATCTTAAGAATGAAATAAGTGATATCACTAGAAATCTGACAGGATATAAAAGTATGATTGATAAGTAATTATTATAAACAAGTATGCCAATAAATTTTATAATATAGATGAAAATAAATAAATTCTTTGAAAGAATCAACTGATAAAATTTATTAGAGAAGAAATACTCTGATTCATACTCCTATATCTTTTAACGAAAATGAATTCAAAATTAATAACATCATAGAAAGGTTATAACCCAGGCCCAGATTGCATTGCTTGTGAATTCTACAAAATATTCAAGGGAGAAATGATACAATATCTACATTAATACTACTAGATAATAAAAGAGGAAATAATTTCCAACTCATTTTGGGGGGTTAGTATTACCCTTATACCAAAGGCAGGCAAAAATTACACAAAAGAAGAAGAAAAAGAAGAAAAACTACAGGTTAATATCTGTATGTCATTAACACAACAATAACTGTTAGTTCACATTATACTGGTGGTCCTAGACCACAACATAAGGTAAGAATAAGCCATAAAAAAATCTTAAAAATTTGAAAGTAAAGGGTAAAATAATCTCTTTATTTGTAGATAATATATGTACATACATAAAAAATTCCAAGAAAACTATAAAGGCCATATGATGATATAATGTTGATATAAAAATTTTTGTATATATTTGCATTGAAAAATTGTGAATTAAAATGTTATACTTTAAAGTTCTCTAAATTTCACCTTTTCAAAGAAGTCTTTGTTGGCCACAACATTTAAAGTAACCCTGTCTTACTCTTTTCAGTCTATCACAACCTCCTACATTACTTTTAATATATTCAGAATCTATAGTAAGATATACACAAAGAGCTATGATGTTTATTTTCTGCCTCTCCCACTAAGTATGAATTCCTTGGTAGCAAAGTTGGACTTTCTTGTTCACAGCTATGTCCCTAGAATCTAGAACATAATGCATGTTTAAAACTCAATAAATCCTTATTGAATTAATGAATGACTTGATTAATATTTATCTACCTTAGAATTTTATTGTCTTTTTATTTACTTCTATATTGTGTTTCCTTTCTGAATATAAGCTCTGGAGAATAATAAGCATGTGTATCTTCCTAACTGTTGTAACCCCAGATCTTATCCTATATAATAAAAGCCTAATATGCTAAGTGTCCAGTTGTCCATTCAACCAATCAAAGTATAATATGCTAATGATATGCTAAGGCTGCTCAACCACTCACTATGACATGCACTGACCACCAGGGGGCAGACAGTTGACCAGTCGCTATGACGTGCACAGACCACCAGGGAGTAGATAGTCGACCAGTTGATCAGTCTCTATGACATTCGCTGACCACCTGGGGGGCAGATACTTCGACCAGTAGGTTAGCTTGGTGCTGGGGTCTGGCTGATTGGGACTGAACGAGATGGGCCGGACATGCCCTGGAACCCTCTCGTGGTCCCTCCCCAGCTGGCCAACCTCCCGCATCCCTTCCCGGCCCTGATCTTGCACCAGTGGGGTCCCTTGGCCTGGCCTGGCCTGTGCCCTCTCACAATCCAAGAACCCTCAGGGGATGTCGGAGGGCTGTTTTTGGCCTATTCCTGCAGGCGAGGCCCAGGGATGCCACTGGTGCATGAATTCGTGCACCAAGACTCTAGTAAGTTTATAAGAAAAATAGAAAGTACCTATAAATTCATGTTGACAATTAGGTAATGAATTTCATTTTTTAAAATGTTCTAAGTCCCCTGAAATAATTAAATAGCATTATAAATATCTTTATGAGGATGTAGTAGTATTCTTTATATAGTCACGTAACTTCATAAATATTTCTTCTTGCTGTTGACAACATGTGAATTGAATCATAAGACTTGTTTATAGCTGGCATTTGTGTCAGGGAACACTGTAGTTAATTAAATTGGCCTGATTCAAGTTTCACCTGTTCCTAATTTCCACAGGATTAAAAAAAAAAAAAGACATTTAAAACTAAAATATTCTGTATCTTAATTTAGGTGACGAGTGATTGTTTTGATGTAAGTATTAACTTATTTCTCCCTCGAATTTCTCCTTCATCATTTCTTAAGATGAAATACTACAGAGCAATTTAACTAGTGCAATAAGATAAACATTTCACAGGTTAAATAATGAACATTTGGGTGGTGCAGAAGTGGCAATAAGCAAGTGTTTGGCAAACATTTTGTGATCAGTGAAGAAGAAGAAATGAGAATACCTCAGGAGACAAGAGAAATAATAAGCTATTATTCTCTTAGACTTCATGGGCATCTTATAAATAAATCACAAATAAGCCACAAGCGAGACAGGTGATGCTGTATATAATTTGTAACATTGTAGTTCAAAAAAATGAAAGTAAAAAACAGCAACATTGGCAACACTGGTTACATAAGTATGCTCAAAGGCAAAGAGAAATAATCATAATTTAGCACACAGGTGATTTTTTCCTAAGACATTTTTCTTAAACAGAAAATAATTTTTTGAGAACAATAGTTCTCTACTGATATCCATATTCCTGGATTATTAATGGGTTTGTTAACAACAGCTCATGGACAAGCAGGGACATTCATCTAGAATTTACACCTAGAACTGGTTGAAGGTATGAAATTCTATGACTATGCTAGCCCACTATCTTACTACTTTTCAAAGAATGAACAGTTTAGTTATTAGAAAATGTGCTTTGAAAAGTTGGGTAAAACAGCTTCTAAAGCTCATTCATGTTGAATGTTATCAGCTTCTGTGAAGCACTTTCACTGTAGCTCTGGGTGAGTTTTTTGTTTCTTCTATCCTTGGTTATTCTAATTTTTCTAGGGCTTCAGGAAGAGTGCTAATCTAATAGGAAGCTGGCACATGCAATTATATTTCTTCAGAAATTATCAAAGCTTCTCATGTCAGTGTTGCACCATAAGAGGGATTTTTATGTGCTTTTTGTTATAATCCTGAGCCTGTTTTATTCTATACCTCAAGGCCTCTGGCTTTTAAAATTGATAGCTGCCTTAAAGAGTGAACTGGTTAAGATATTTTAATCAATCTCCATTCTTGGATTCATAAGTACACTTTTTCATGAAAGCCAGGTACAATCACTTCTGTCGTATTTATCTTTCTGCACCTACATGAAAAAGTCCTTACACTAACTACTAGAGGCCCGGTGCATGGAATTCATGCATTGGGGGTCCCACCCATGGGTGGGTTCCTGGGGGTCCCACCCTCTCCAATCTGGGATCCCTCTCACAATTCAGGACTTCTGGCTCCCAACCACTCGCCTGCTTGCCTGCCTGCCTGATTGCCCCTAACCGATTCTGCCTGCCAGCCTGATCACCCCCTAACCACTACCCTGCCAGCCTGATCGACACCTAACTGCCCTCCCCTGCTGGCCTGGTTGCCCCTAACACCCTCCCCTGCCAGCCTGATTGCCCCCAACTGCCCTCCCCTGCAGGCCTGGTTGCCCCTAACAGCCCTCCCCTGCCAGCCTGATTGCCCCCAACTGCCCTCCCCTGCAGGCCTGGTCGTCCCTAACTGCCCTCCCCTGCAGGCCTGGTCACCCCTAATTGCCCTCCTCTTCCAGCCTGGTCACCGCCTACTGCCCTCCCCTGCTGGCCTGGTCACCTCTAACTTTCCTCCCTTGCCAGCCTGGTCTCCCCTAATTGCCCTCTCCTGCCAGCCCGATTGCCCCTAACTGCCCTCCCCTGCCAGCCTGGTTGCCCCCAACTGCCCTCCCCTGCTGGCCCAGTCACCCCTAACTTCCCTCCCCTGCTGGCCTGACCCCCTCCCCAAACTGCCCTCCCCTGCTGACCTGGTTCCCCCTAACTGCCCTCCCCTGCAGGCCTGGTCCCTCCCAACTGCCCTCCCCTGCTGGCCATCTTGTGGTGGCCATCTTGTGTCCACATGGGGCAGCCATCTTGTGTGTTGGAGTGATGGTCAATTTGCATATTAGGCTTTTATTATATAGGATGTTTTTCCTTAGTAAGAGTTCTGACTTACTGCCACCTTACTTTCTTATAGTTTCTACCTCATTTGTTTTCCTGTTTAGGAGTAACTTTTTTTACTAGTATGGTTCCTAATAATTAAAATACCAAAATCATCTTCATTTTTTCCTCTCTGTTAACTTAGGAGGGATAGGAGCAAAAAGTATGATTAATCCTTCCATCAACATTCAAAGTATACAAATTTTAAATTGTATTATCCTCACCCCTTTTAAAGAGGAGTTAAAAAGAATCTTAAAAAGGTAGCTGACTAAGCCTCTGATGATCTCATCAGAGCTATTTTTTTATATTAGTGTGCCTCTTATATGATACTGGCATCAAAAACCTCTTGTCAAAAAAAAAGTGATATATTTCTTCTCACTTTAAGCAATAATTTATAGGGCCTACTCATTAGTAACATTTCAATGAACTTTTCTTAAAGCATTTGCTTCTTGTTTTGTATCTATTTTTCTTTACCCTAACACAACTAGATCAACCCATCATTTGGTGCTAGGTAAGACCTGGAATCAGTGGCAGCCATTTCTGAGGAGACTATTTCTGCTGAAGCTTTATTTCCACATGTTTTGTGAATTATTGTCGTTTGTGATAACATCAAGGTTACTAATTGCTTTTGTGCTTAAGATATAAAAATCCACAATGGCAAGAGCTCAACACTTGGCTTTAAATATTTAGGAATTCCTCATCTCTTCATGTTATTCCTTCCTAGATCCTCCAAATGTCACATGAAGTTAATCTCTCTCTCTTTCTCTCTCTCTCTCTCTCTCTCTCTCTCTCTCTCTCTCTCTCTCTCTCTCTCTCTCCCTCCCTCTCTCTCTCTCTCTGTGTGTGTGTGTGTGTGTGTGTGTGTCCATAGGGAACCAAGGTTTCTGTGCTTCTGAGTAAACAACTGATCACTATAAAAAGCTAACCCTATTACCAATCGACAGAGTTCTAAAAGATAGCATTTCATCCCTTGAGGTTGTAGTACTTCAATCAGAGGAGGAATGCTACTAGGATGGGATAATTTGCTGATGAATTATTGAAACAGATTATCTATAAGATCAATTTTCAAAGACATTTATGGATACTATATGTGGTTTGCTTTGGACTTTTCTTTCTCATTCTGTTTTCCTCTATTAAATTTGATGTGTGTGTGTGTGTATGTGTGTGTGCGTGTATACACTTGTGTAATAAATTGTCTTTGTTGAAGTTAAATATTAGGACTATTCATGGTATTCATGTTTCACTCAGTTTTCTTATTCCTTCTTTCACAGATTATTAAGGCTGATTATTAATACAATAGTTTTGTGTTTCCCCTTAATTACATCCCTGTAGTTCTTTAGCTCTTTAGCAACTTCTGCTCTTCATAATTGACATAGTATGGTGCCTCCTTTTCCCTTTTCTAAGAAGCTAATATATCATTATCCCTCTAGGTTAAACTGATCAATTTCACTGCTTGAAGTGGTGTTTGGATATCCTCATTTTCTCTACTAGTTTCATTCCTTCTATTTGTTGGTTGAAGCCTGGGGTAAAGAAAGTACTAGCAAAACAATTAAGGCAGATGAGTTTCTCATTCAATAATTTTTGGTAGCAAAAATATTTCTTCCAGATTTTTTTAGAGCAAAAGGATACAAAGCTTTGAAAACAAGTTAAGGAACTGTCAATGAAAATCAGAGAATAGTGGTTTAGAATACTTTCCTCATGCAAAAGTCAGTAAATGTGTGCCAACTGGAAAAATAATGGCAGTGTTAATGGCCGGGTAGCTGATCAAGAGTGGAAACAGGCAGCAGTAGGAAACCAGCTGCCAATGTAAACTCTTATCTGAAATTCTGTGATCTCATCAACAAGTAATTATTGAGTAGCATTTGGTGAACAGTAGGCTGAGCACACAGAAATAGGGGGAATTACATACAGGCTTATCAATTGCCTATTTTATGTTCCTCTATTACATAACTGTGTATTTCAATAATGCTTGAAAATGCGAAAGCATCTTTTAAAACAATGTGACTGAAGTTCAGGAATTTGAAGTGCCCTATCCACATTTACACAACAGTAAGTGCAGACTTGGCGTTTGAACCATTTCTAGTTGATGACCAAGCCCATGTGTTTCCAATACACAACATGCACCCTTTACTAAAAGTTAATCAAAAGAACACATTTCAAACCATGTAGGAGTTTAGTAAAAGAACAAGTTAATGAGCCATTAGTCCACATATATTCAACATAGAATATGTGACCAACAAGCCATGTAGTGCTGAAGATTTCAAAACATTGTTCCAGTTTTCTAGATTTAGAAAGATGTCTTATAATTGGAGGGGGGGAGTATAATGATACGTAAAAATCACTGATGTAGTATAAACAATTTAAATTAAGTATTGTAGATCAAAATGAAGCCTAAATGAGTTTCAAAGTCTGAGTGGCAAACAACTGTTTTTCCCTTTGGTAGTACTATGAATGTTTTATCCCACTATTTCTAGGCCTTCTCAAAGTGTTTCGCCCTTGTGTCCAAATCTCCACTCATTCCCAACTCATAAGGACACAAACTGTGCTATTTCCACACTGTCTGTAGCATCAAACACTGCCAAAAGTCGCTAATAATAGTCACAAATGGAATTGTCAGAAGCTCTTCCTCCCTCATCAGTTTTTCTTAAGTGAAGAGATGTCATCAACCATAGACTGGCAGGATTTCTTTAGGGTCTACAACATGACTTTGCATAGGATCTGGTATTTTGGTTATATTAGGTATAATTCATACCACTTGAATTTTATCAGGGGTTTTATGTTTGCAAGAGAATAGGAACTGGAAGTGAAATTACTGTATTTAGGACTGTCAAGTCCTGCCTAGTTTTCAAAGGCTTCGGAATTCTGTAAGATATTAAACTCAAATTTAAACCAGTATCCTCGGCTAACCCTCCCCTGCAGTTCTGCTAAGAAATGAATTAACAAGTGACTTCCCCGCATTCTGCTACCCAAACTACTGAGAGTGGCTTTACACCTAAAACAATACTAACATAGAAATTTGAACTTTTGCAAAAAATTTATGAGTTTGAAAAAGACAGCTTGGCTTGTGGGTGGATTTATAAAACATTTTCTTTTTTGGTGCATCATCAGTTTCTTTCTTCTTCTAGGTTCCATTTGGTTATCTATTTCCTCCACTTTCTTCAGATGGTATTTCTTTGCACTTGTTCATTGGTTGGATCATATTTTTAATTGTCTAACTGAAGATTCCACCTGTGGATTATGCCTTCTGTCTGCTAACATTGCTATTAAAATTCCCTTTGTTTCTCTCCAATTCTGGTCTCATACAGTTTGATCAGTGTCATTTCTGGTTGGTTTATTTCACACTGACAAAATCTACACATCTATATAGAATGAGAAGTTCATTTCAGTATACTTAGAAATCTCTGTGGGGCTAGAGTATACAGTTTTATGTTGTTTTAGAAAAACAAACTTGTAATCTATGTATGAAAGTAGATAGACTAACACATCCTTAATGTCATGTAACCAGAATCTGCTTTATTCATTCCTAATGTATGGTTAAATCATCCCTCTAAAGGGCAGTCCAAGCCACCTTAGCCAGTGCTCTATTTCTTCTTGCTATTTTTCTTCCTCCTTTTCTCACTTTTGCCTTAAGAATCTTCATGTACCTAATTATCAGTTTCCCAACTTTCCTCACCAAAGTTCAAAGCCAATCTAGGGCAGACTCTTTAGTGGCAGAATTAAAATGTGAATTGTGAACAGAGAAAGGGTTACTTCTCTCATTGCTGCCTTTTCTTCCATCTGAGGTTGGAAGTGTTTATGCAGTGTCATCACTATCCCTCCCACACCATCCCTCTTTCATACATTACTATAAAATCTGAGCTATTTGTTTACATTTTCATAACTTAATCATTTTTATCTATTATATATGATAAGCATTATGCTAGATTGTAGAGATACAATAGTGAGTAAAAAATATGAGAAATTCCTTGTGCCCTAAAGGAATATAGCTTAGCATGGGAAGACAGTCATCAATAAGAAAATAACAAAGATACATATAAAATTGCCCTATGATAAGTGGAATAAATAATACACAATGTTATGAAGGTATATGAATTTTAAAAAATGGACCCAGTCATGGAAGTAACAATTGGCCTGAATCTAAAAAAAAAGGTACTGAGAATTAGCTAGGACAGAAGGGAGAAAGGAGTAATAGTGGGTTGAATCATGTTCCACCAAAACTCAATCCACCTGAAACCTTAGAATGTGGCTTCATTTGAAAATAGGGTCCCTGTAATGTAACCAAGTTAAGATGAGCTCATACATATTAGATTGAGCCCTAATCCAAGGACTGGTGTCCTTATAAGAAGAGGGAAATTTGAATAGAGATATAGACAGAGGGAAGGTGATGGGAAGATATATTGGAGAAGGCCATGTGAAGACAGAGGCAGAGATTATATCTACAGACCAATGAATAATAAGAACTGCTGGCAACCACGAGAAACTAGGAGTCAGGCATGGGATAGTTTCTCCCTCAGAGCCTCCAGAAGGAACTGACCCTGCCAACACTATGAGATCAGATTTCTGGCTTCCAGAACTGTGAAAGAATCAATATCTGCCTTTTTAAGCCACACAGTTTGTAGTACTTTGTTAGAACAGTTGTAGGAAACCAATACAAGGTATTAAGCAGTTGGCCAAAAAATGTAGAGTGTGAAAAGGCCTTCTTGCTGCAGAAACCATGGTGCCTACAGTAGGAAACTTAATTGACTGATGACCTCAGCAGCTCCTATTCTAAATCCACTCCCACATTCACTCTGAAATTACATTTCCAAAGAATGATTCCAGCCAATAAACTATCGTTGTAGGGGTATAAGTATAGGTCCATTTCTATGAGACATGGGACTCTTTCCATGGGCAACACTAGTTCACCCCATCAACCTGCCTAAATCTTTGTTAGAGCTGTACTGCAGTCTATGAGTCTTCTTATACAATCTTTATGCTCCCCACCTTTACAATTGTCAGACCTGCATCATGGTATTGAAGTTTTCCTAGCCTTTCCAACCTCCCTTTCCTTTACCTTTTCCAGGTGTTTTACCCAATTACATATTTTGCGTATCTTATCCCATCTTGATGTCTACTTCTCTGAGGACCTCAATGAGCAAAGGTGGTGTCAGGGGTGATCTAAGGAGATAGGCAGTAAGATGGGGTTTAAGATTGTCTCATTCACCACCTCAAAGGTTAAGAGGATGCCAGTCTGAGTGGCATGTGGGACATCAAATTGATGAAAGATATCCAGTGGATGGACATGTCCTTGGAGGCATTTGAAAAATATGAATGGAATGATGCTGTAGTTGACATAAAAATACACCTTGCAGGGCTTTACCTACAGGAACTTAACTGACCAAGAACTCCATATTCTGTGCACTGAAATACATTACATTTAGCCATAGGCTATGCCTCTCATGGGCTGTTCCCAGCCACTGCCTGAGCACTGAAGGAGGTGTAAGGCAGGCCTCTCCTGGGAGACAGGAGACTGCTCTAATATACAAGTTTAGCAGAAGGTCTCTGTTGGCCATACCAATGGTTTCTTAAAATTCACAGCACTCCAGGACACTTTTACCCACTCTCCTCCCCTTTTATCTCCATGATCTAATTAACATCTATAGAATGCTGAATTCACAAACTATATAATTCTTTTCCAAAAGCACATGGTACAGTCATCAATCTTCAATAACAATTGTATGACTTAAGCAGAAAGAAAATATTTGTGGAATATTTTTGGAATCTCTATATATACAAACCTTAACGACCGTTACAACTGGTCGACCAGTCGCTATGACATGCACTGACCACCAGGGGGCAGATGCTCAATGCAGGAGCTGCCCCCTGGTGGTCAGTGCACTCCCACAGCCAACCTCCCGCAGCCCCTCCCCCCAGCTGGCTGGCCCCCCCAGTCAGCCCCTGGTGCTAAACCATTCGTAGAGACTTGCTTCTGAGTCAGGGTTTCCTATATAGAAGATCAGCTGCGATCTATTGAAAGTCAGCCCTCAACACAAGGGTTTGTCTCACTCCTGTCCTCTCTCTTCCCCGGGGGCCGCCTGCCTGCCAAGGTGGCTGTGGCAGTGGGGCGGCAGGGGAAGGAGGAGGGGGAGAGGCAGGGAACTGTGCAGTCGTGGGGCACCTACCATGGCAGTGTTGGCGTCTATTCCTTCCGCGCCTGGCCTAGCGACTGTCGCCTCCTCTCTGGACCCTGCTGGGGCCTTTGGGCCTGGGCTGGGACAGGGAACCAGGGGTGGGTGGCAGCAGATGCAGCCCCTTTCCCAGGGTGGGCGGAGGGCCAGCTCCCTCCTCAGGGCTGGCGGCCAACCTCCCGTGGTCCCTCCCCACCCCACACACAAATACACCTTGCAGGGCTTTACCTACAGGAACTTAACTGACCAAGAACTCATGTACCAGGCCTCTCGTATTTGTATTTACAAAACTGATGAAAATTCTGGAGACCCAATATGGTGGCTGTGAAAATATACTTTTGGAGACACCCTGACATTCACATCTGACCATGCTTCCTCCAAGCTGCTCCCAGCCAATAACTGAGCACACAATGGCACGACAGATAGCTCTGGCTGGTGTGGCTCAGTTGGTTGTAGCATCTTCCCATACACCAAAAGGTTCTGGGTTGATTCCTGGTCAGGGCACATACCCAAGTTGTGGGTTTGATCTCTTATTTGGGTTCTGAACCAGAGGCAACTAATGGATGTATCTCTCTCACATCGATGTTTCTCTCTCTCCCTTTCTCTCTCTAAAAATTAATAAAATCTTTTTTTTTAAAAGTACTATAGAGAAGCTAGGATATTTCTGTCCTTTGTGGGATTTCTCTGATGTGCAATGTTTTCTTAGAGACATCTCACTGACCTGACCTAAACTCTCTCAAAAATACCCAATCCTGTCCTTCTTTTCCCACCTCCTTCCATGGATGTAGAACCAGTTTAAAGGCTTTCCTGCTAGATTGCTGCTTTCTCTCCCTTCATCAACCTCTTTAGGCATTTTTCCCTATTAAATATCTTCCACATCTTAACCTAGCTGATGTACTGATGAAGAATAGCAAGGCTTAAAAATTTGGCAAACACCAAGGGAGAATGACTGGGCAACCAAGCCACCACCAAGTTCGCCCCATAGGACCAGCCAAGTGGAACACTACTGAGGACAAAACTGTTTCACCCAGTATCATCATCAGGAATAGTCAGTACTGCTGCTGCTAGATTCTGGATGCTGTCTCTCCTGTGGTCACCCCATCATGATAATTTCTCAGTATTACCTACTCTTCATATTACTCCCTCAAAATTCAAAGTCCCAAGAACTAGTGAATGATTGGCTGAGTCAATGACAGGAAAAGAAATGTTCCTTAAATTATTCTAGAGGAAGCAGTGTACTGCATTCTACAAGTATTTCATGCAATGAGGAGTTCAACTAAATAAGCAGAGAATTAGACATCTGAAGGCAAACCAAACAAAAGTATTCACAACAAATACAAACCAAAATTTCTCGGTAAATAGTGAAAAAAATGTTTTAACATTTTATAAAATGTTACTAATTTTTAATTTTAAATAATTACATTGTGTTACATATTTAAGAGAAAGTAAATTGTGCATTAATTTTTGGAAAGCATAAATTGTTTATATGTAATTTTTCTTATCAAATTTTATATTAGCTTAAAGTAATATTCTTAAATGTTATCTATTAAAACAATAATAGAAATGGTCATTTCTGCAAATTATTCAAGAACCTTATCAATTTTCCCAATAGATCCACCTAATCCTTTGATATTTAAGTCATTCTTTTTGAAATATCAATCATATCATTGTTCTTTTACTTTATTTTAAACTATTTTAATTTTGTCACTCCAAAAGACATTCCAGTGCTCTGTGCTCTGGTTCAGATTGACTGCATTTGACACCTAACCAGCTCATTCACCTTTGAGCTAAATTACAGAAACAAATTACTAACCTCTGTGTAAATTCTTTTCTCCATCTGAAAATGGGGACTAAAGTATCTCCTTAATAGGTTTTTATGAGGACTAAATAGTTATGTATCTTAGAATAGTGCCTACTATTACACGGTAAGTGTTCAATAACTTGTGAACTGCTATCATAATCTTCATTTGATAAAATTTTGTCTGAGATGTCAGAATACTTTCCTTGAACTTCCTAAAACCATGCATCAATTGTAAATTTTACAGTTTAAGTTTGACATTGACTTACATTTTTAATAATTTTGAATAATCAAAGTAGATAGATAAATGATAGATGATAAGGTATGTGTGTATGAAAATTAGCAAGACACTTATTAAAATTCTACAAATTAATTGGTGTAATTGGGATAGGTTAAGTGTTATGTTAAACTAAGAGGGATGTCTAAGTGGAGACTAATTAAATAAGTGGTGGTTTAATTATGAATAGTTTTATATTATGACAACATTTCTCTAATGGATTTATGGAAAAGAGAATCACAGCTACATAAAATAAGAAAGAAGTGGTGGAAGAGGGGGATTCTGGCCCAAAGTTGAATTCTAAAAGTTTTAAAATTACTAATTTATTTTCTCTTAGTTGTAGTTTGAAAATGACTATTCTAGTAACAGTGTTTTCCTATTTTGAAATTTGGAAGGCAGGGGGAGGGTGGGTGGGTAGGAAGAGATCAATCATATATGCATAACCAGTGGACACAGACAATAGGGTGGGTGGTGAAGGCCTGGGGCAGGGGGTTGGGGGTGGCAGGGGGAGTGGAGGCAGGCTAGAAGAGGTCAATGGGAGAAAAAAGGGGACATTTGTAATACTTTCAATAATAAAGATTAAAACAAAAAGATTGTAAAACATCATATATTCAGATAAATTGGGTTTTAAATACTATTATGAAAGTTGTTGAAAACAGTAGAAAATATTTTGTAAGGAAACAACACATAATATTTTTTTGAGGATCTCAGAGCTTCATTAATTTTTAATCTAATTTACTATGTAAAGTTGGCATGAGGAAGAACTGAAGAGATATTCTTTCTAGTCCTCTTAGGATAGACACTAAAATCCTTATTGCATCATACAAGGACACTCTTACCCAGGCTTCCTCAAACTACAGCCCACGGGCCACATGTGGCCCGCCGAGGACATTTATCCGGCCCACCGGGTGCCGCTGCCTGTCCTGCTTAGCAGCCGACTCGTCCCAGGCCAGCAGTGTGCATAGGAATTTGTTCATAGTTTTTTTTTTTAAACTATAGTCCGGCCCTCCAACGGTCTGAGGGACAGTGAACTGGCCCCCTGTTTAAAAAGTTTGAGGACCCCTGCCCCCATTTCAGTCTGCATTCCGCTGTCCAGGAAAGCAGCCTTTTTAAATGTCCCTTGAAGACCCTGCTTTCTTGTCACACAGACTTTGCACATGTTACTCCTTCCTTCTAGATTATGTTTTCTTCACTCTCATCCTTGCCTATTAAATTTTACTCATTCCTAAAATTTCAGTTAAATCATTATGTTTTCAGTGGTCTTTCCTGATCATCTATTTTCAGTGCTCTCAGAAAACCGCGTTCCTTTCCTTCATGGAAACTCTTACTCATTACTTATTAGTGGTTAATTCATATTCATTAGCTACTATTGCTTGTTTACCCCCAAAGATTCTAAACATCATAAAAGCATTGAACATGTCTTTTTTGTTCCTAGCTATAACTCAGAGCTTAGCAGAGTTCTGGCCACACAGTAGGTTCTCAATATATATTTATCACATAAAAAAGAAAGGTGTTTTATGCAAAAGAAGTTAATGATTGGACTTCTGTAGACCAATGAACATATTTAAATTTTATGCAGTTGTGTCTGAGTGTGTTTTAAGAGAAAAGAATGGATGGTTTCTGTTAAATTTGCACCAATGTTTTTAAAATAAAGAGAAATGCAAATTAAAACCACAATGAGATATCACCTCATACCTCTCAGAATGGTTATCATCAATAAATCAACAAACAACAAAGATTGGGGAGGATGTGGAGAAAAAGAAACCCTTATGCACTGTTGGTGGGAATGCAGATTGGTGCAGCCACTGTGGAAAGCACTAGGAGATACTTCAAAAAATTAAAAAGGGAACTGCCTTATGACCTAAGTAATTCCACTTCTGAGAATATAGCCCAGAAACCTGAAACACTGATTGGAAATGATATATGCACCACTATGATCATTGTAGTACTTTTTACAATAGCCAAGATTTGGAAGCAGACCAAGTGCCCATTAGTAGACAAGTAGACAAAACAGCTGTGGTACATTTACACAATGGAATACTACTTGGCTGTGAAAAAGAAGGAAATCTTACCTTTTGTGACAGCATGGATGGACCTGGAGAGCATTATGCTAAGTGAAATTTACCAGTCAGAGAAAGACAAACACCATATGATTTCACTTACATGTGAAATCTAATGAACAAAGTAAACTAACAAACAAAATAGAAACAGACTCATAGATACAGAGAACAGACTGACAGCTAGCTGTTATGGGGGAGAAGCATTGAGAGGGCTGGGGGAAAAGGTGAAGGGATTAAGCAAAAGAAAACAAAAACTCATAGACACATACAACATTATGGTGATTACCAGAGGGAAAGGAGGTGGGGACAGGTAGTAGAAGAGGGTAAATGGGAAATAAATGGTGACAGAAGGAGACTTGACTTTGGGTGGTGAAGACACAATACAATACATAGATGATGTGTTATGAAATTGTACACCTAAATTTTATTAACCTATGTCACCCCAATAAATTCAATAAAATTAAAAAATAAATTTCACTGAATTTTAGGGTAACAGAAAATTCAAGATACCATGCTGCTATATAAAAGATATGTCTTTCATTATAGTAAAAAATGGTGGTAATGATGATGATGCTCTTATATACTAGTATTTTTTTAATGATAAAGAAAGCTATTTTGAATATCATAATATAGGAAATCTATTTTTAGAGTATTTTATTACAGTACTAGAGGCCCGGTGCATGAAATTCGTGCACGGGGGTGTGTGTGTCCCTTATCCCAGCCTGCACCCTCTCCAATCTGGGACCCCTCGAGGGATGTCCGACTGCCCATTTAGGCCCGATACCACTGGGCCTCACAATCCAGGACTGCTGGCTCCCAACTATTGCCTACCTGCCTTCCTGATTGCCCCTAACAGCTTCTGCCTGCCAGCCTGATCACCCCCTAACCACTCCCCTGCCAGCCTGATTGATGCCTAACTGCTCCCCTGCCAGCCTGGTCACCCCTAACTGCCCTCCCCTGCCAGCCTGGTCACCCCTAACTGCCCTCCCCTGCAGGACTGGTCACCCCTAACTGCCCTCCCCTGCAGGCCTGGGTCCCTCCTAACTGCCTTTCCCTGCAGGCCTGGTTGCCCCCAACTGCTCTCCCCTGCCGTCTTGGTCACCCCCAACTGCCCTCCCTTGCAGGCCTGGTCCCTCCCAACTGCCCTCCCTTGATGGCCATCTTGTGGTGGCCATCTTGGGTCCACATAGGGGCAGGATCTTTGACCACATGGGGGCAGCCATCTTGTGTGTTGGAGTGATGGTCAATCTGCATATTACTCTTTTATTAGATAGGATAGAGGCCTGGTGCATGGGTGGAGGCCAGCTGGTTTGCCCTGAAGGATGTCCTGGATCAGGGTGGGGGTTCCCTTGGGGCATGGGGCGACCTGGGCGAGGGGCCTGTGGTGGTTTGCAGGCTGGCCATGCCCCCTGGTGACCCAAGCGGAGGCCCTGGTATCTGGGGCTTATTTATCTTCTACAATTGAAACTTTGTAGCCTGGAGAGGAGCCAAGCCTTCTGCTTGCTCCGTGGTGGCAGCCTTTTTTGGGGGGATTTATGTATCTTCCACAATTGAAACTTTGTAGCCTTAAGCAGAGGCCTGGGCCGGCCAGGGTGTGCGGAAAGCTTGGCTTCCTCCATCACCGGGGGCAACCCTAGCCTCCTGCCCTTTCCAGCTCCGTGGCTGCCGCCATTTCTGTTTGGGTTTATGTATCTTCTATCATTGAAACTTTGTAGCCTTGAGTGGAGGCCTAGGCCAGCAAGGGCAGGCAGAAAGCTTGGCTTCCTCCATTGCCAGGGAAACCCAAGCCTCCCTCCTGCTCTCTGTGGCTGTAGCCATCTTGGTTGGGTTTATTTGCATATTCGCTCTGATTGGCTGGTGGGCATGGCTGGTGGGCATGGCTTGTGGGTGTAGCGGAGTGAGGGTTAATTTGCATATTACTCTTTTATTAGATAGGATGGCTGACTGATCTTGGATATGTTGACATTTGTCAATGTAGTGGATTGAGGTCTAGAGTAATTAGGACATATTCTGAAGAACTCATGTTCTTGTAAATAAATAGGCAACACAGGTATTTTTTTTTATATTATCTAAGGTCAAAACAAAAACAGAATCTTAGGCTAAGGTAATGGTGACAATGACACCTGGTGTAATTCATATTATGTTTCACAGTTAAGTCTACTTCTGAACTTCATCAGCAAACCTCAATTATTCAAATTTTACGTGCTTTTAATGTCTAGTTCAACTCATTCCCTCTTTGATTAGTATTCAATAAAGTATGCTAGCTCATACAAATTCCTCCCTTCTTAAATTTCTTTGGATCGATGCCAATGATTCTCAGTCTATTTTTATCCAAGAAAAAGCAAACATTTGCATTTTATAACCTACTCTCCATAGATATACCCATATTTTGACATCCACAAAACATTTTTCAACAATATGAAGCAAATGGTTACACAAGACTTTTGACATAGCATACAGATCTGCAACATATGAGTACATATTAATAGCCTTTCAAAATGGTAAAACACAAAACCTTAACATAATGAGATAGAAAAAATTTATGTAGATAGGGCCAGGACCATAGGAGGAGGGAGTGAAACAGGAACCCAGCTAGGGGAAGTTACTAAGCACCCCCAAATGGATGGGAAGGAAGGATGCACCGAGAGTCATGAATTTTAAAATGTATGGATATTACTAAGACAGACAGTGTGCAGATAACCAATCACAAGGCAGTGAGGCAAGCATATATACAAGAAAAAAAGAGTGGCTCCCTTCCCTCTTTCCCAGTGCAGCACTCAATGGATACTTGACATTCCTGTCACGGGGGAGCACATCTTGGTTGGGTTTATTTGCATATTCCCTCCTGATTGGCTTGTGGACATGGCTTGTGGGCATGGCTTGTGGGCGTGGCTTGTGGGTGTAGCGGAGCTATGGTCAATTTGCATATTACTCTTTTATTAGATAGGATACCCAAGGATACTTTAACCCAATCAATTTATTTTTAGAGAGTATGGGAGAGATGAGAGAAACATCCGAATGTGCGAACCCACGGAGGGACCTGCAATGTGCCCTTGACCTGAATCAAACCCCTGACCCTGATGCTCTATCCACTGAGCCAAACCAACTAGGGAAATTAGAGAGCTCTTTAAACAGCAGATATCAAAACTTCATTCTTCCAAGCTTCTGATTTAATTACCCATGGGTAGGTAAAAGCCTCAGGAGAGTCATGTGCAGTGAGAGCTGAGGACCCAGGATCTACAAGTGGTTACTTTCAGAGTAACCTACTCTGGAGGAGGGAGAGGCATTAGTGCTGGAAGGAAGAGACGAGTAGCAGTGGGAAAGAATAGAGAGGAGGAAGTGAAAAAACAAGTCACCCATTTATACCTTTTATTTTATACCCTATAATCAATTACATTTTTTTTCCTAGAAGTGGACTTTTTACAGTGATTTATACCTTATATTTTCATGTAATATCAGAATATATGCAGTTTCTATCTCCAAAATAGTCCCCCAAACTTTAATTTAGATTTGGGATAATATTTGGGATATATTAGTATTTTATAACTTCAGAATTAAAATCGTACTGTCTTAGATCATACTACCAGAAAAAATACATTTGCTAAATATATGATTTCATAAATAAATGAATAAATATTTATGGGATTATAAGTCTCAATTTCTATTTGTTTTCTAGTGCTTACTTTCTATTGCATTTCAGTCCAGATTACCATGTAATTCAACTGCTTTGAGGCAGGTCCCTAGCCCTCAGTGACCTATTTCAAAAGATCATGCAAAAGATCATGCAAAAAGACCTGAATTTGCTTCTCCCTGACCCACTGTCACATTGCTAGGATAAATGATTATTTGCTGATATTAATTTTCTAAATTCAATTAACTGATTAATCTATGAATATTCATCCCATTGACATTTAAATTTTCCTATCAACCTATCATATGTTACCATTTGTGATTTCTTTTGGTGTCACTTTTATGCCCTAAAAGCATTTTCACCTCTAGAAATCACAAGTGATGCCAGTTTTTTCTTCAAACTCTTTATTGATAAAATGGCTTTTTTCTTTCCCAATGTGTGTTAATTTAATGAAAAGACCAAATCTAACCCAGAACTTGCTCAGGAAATTCTGTTAAATTTTGAAAAGAAAACTATGAATAACCAGAAATCGATTTCATTGTCTATAGTGTATCAAAATCGCACATAGGTAATGAAGTTAAGGAATACAGAAAGAAAATTGTTTGTGCTCAGAGGAAATAAAGAAACTCCATGACAAAACAAAACAGAAAATATGCAAGATATCTCATTTTCCATTAAAAACTTCATTGTTGGTAAATAATCATCTATTAGATTTTTGAGCACAGAATTGTTACATTTAACATGAAAAAACTGATTAAATTGTTTGAACTAATTACAAAAATCTGATCTATTATGGAATAATTGTTTCACTTCCATTGTTTAATTCTCTTATTCCTTTTTTTAGAAAATGGATTTATAATAAATTGTGACGATGTTATCCCTCCTTAAAATTAAAGTAATACAGAAATTCTCCATTAAAATTATGTTCATTGGAAATGATATCTTCATTGTTCTAATTTGTAAACTAGAGGCCCGGTCCCCTCAGCCCAGCCTGCACCCTCTCCAATCCGGGACCCCTCAGGGGATATCTGACTGCCAGGAGATCGGGCCTAAACTGGCAGTCAGACATCCCTCTCACAATCCTGGACCACTGGCTCCTAATAACTCACCTGCCTTCCTGCCTGTTCGCCCCTAACTGCCCCCCCTGCTGGCCTGATTGCCCCTCACTTCCTCTGTGTGCCAGCCTGGTCGCCCCTCACAGCTCCCCTGCTGGCCTGGTCACCCCATGCAACCTGCTGTTCAGTCATTTGGTTGTCCTTCACTAACCCCCTGCTGGCCTGGTAGCCCCACTCAGCCTGCTTGTTCAGTGGTTTGGTTGTCTCTTGGGCCAGCCCTGGGTGGCTGGGCAGCCACCATCCGAGGCTTGCCTGTGCCTCGGGCCAGCCCTGGGCGGCTGGGGGCCTGCGGGGACTGAGCTCCACCATCTTGTGGCTGTGGGGTCTGCCATCTTTGAGGGCATGGCAGTCAATTAGCATATTCCCTCCTTATTGGCTGTAGGCGCCACATCTTTGTGAGGGAGTGACAGTCAATTAACATATTCCCTCTTTATTATACAGGATGTTAAATTTTTCCTCTTATAAACTTCACTTTTTTAAAATTAAGATTAATTTAAATGCTGAGATGATTATATGATACCATTTTCATCTTTTATATAAGTAAAAATTAATAATTAAGAAGAGTTGTTTTAACCCTAGTCAGTTTGGCTCCGTGGATAGAGCATCAGCCTGTGGACCAAAGGTTCCTGGGTTCGATTCCAGTCGAGAGCACATACTTTGGTTGCAAGCTCCTCCCTGGCCCAGTCCCTGGTCAGGGCTCATGCAGGAGGCAATGAATCAATGTGTTTCTCTCACATTGATGTTTTTCTATCTCTGTCTTTCCCACTCCTTTCCACTCTCCCTAAAACTCAATGAAAAAATATCCTCGGGTGAGGATTAACAAAAAAATAAAATAAATAAAAGAAGAATTGTTTTAAAGAATGTAAATTTTAATGAATACTGTATAGTATTTCAATACTTTTCAGGGAAACTAATATAAAAATTTATTTATTTTGTTCTTTTTCTTTGCTATAACAACTTATGAGTAAGCATGTAAGCATGAAAACTAATTATAAATTGTTTTACTGTTGATTGCTACTCCTCTCTATGTCAATTCCCAGCCCATCTCAAATATAATATATGAAATTCCTTCAAAACAGCAAAAAAACCCTGAAGTTCTTGCTTACATTTCAAAGTTAAGAATTATTGTTGATGCTGATCATAATGGAGGAAAAAGCAATATTATGGAAAATGTTATCAAATCTCTATTTGTGTTGTCATTTTATTAATAAGAGTCCAATGTCATTTATATGAATAAAGGGCACTTTCTATCCTCAATTTTTCTGTGACAGAAATGATGGGGTGGGGGGTGAACAAAACAAAACTGTACCATCTTACCTAATAATAGACAAACATATAAATTGACCATACCTCCACTATGCCACCAGCCAGTCAGGAGTGAGAAGTAAATTAACCCAACAAAGATGGGGGTTAATTTGCATACACAGGCGCTGAGTGATGGGGTGGGACACTTGTGTCATCTCCATGGTGATGATGCAGGTATTCTGCCCCACCCCCGGTCTCTCAGGGCCTCTGGGCAACATGGGAAGGTGGGGTTGGAGCAGAAAGAGGCGGGTCCTGGAGTGGAAAGAGGCGGCTCTGGGGCCCGAGTGGAAAGGGGCTGGGCCAGAGTGGAAAGGGGGTGCCGGCAGCCAGGGAAAGGAAAGCCCATTCTAGCATGAATCTTTGTGCATCGGGCTTCTAGTCCGATATAATAAAACCCTAATATGCAAATCAACTAAAGGGCAGAACGAATGACCCACACTGACCACCAGGGAGCAGACGCTCAATGCAGGAGCTTCCCCCTAGTGATCAGTGAGCTCCCACAGCGGGAGCCTCAGCCAGAAGCTGGGCTCATAGTTGGCGAGCGCAGCAGTGTTGGTGGGAGTTTTTTCCACCTCCACGGCAGGCGGACATTCCCCAAGGGGTCCTGGACTGCAAGAGAGCACAGGCCGGGCTGAGGGACCCCTCCCCAGTGCACGAATGTCTTGCACCGGGCCTCTAGTATTTAAATAAAATGCACAAAACGTATTTGTACTCAGAGGTGCTTATAATCAGAATTCAAAAAAAATTAATAGTCTACAGCTATCCCTACAAAGAGGAGTCGTATTTAAAATGAGATATTCAACAAAATTCACTTAACACATTTTGCAAACATTTATCTTTGTGTCCCAGATCTAGTTTTTACATAGAAGATCCTTGCCTTTAAGAACCTAACAGAAGAGAGGGGACTTAAAACTTATAACAGGTAATTATAATATACGAGAGGCCCATTGCACGATATTCATGCAAGAATAGGCCTTCCTTTCCCTGGCTTCACTCCCAGCCACCTGGAAGCTGGCAAGTCCCTGCTCTCAGCCTGCCTGGGAGCCGGCAAGTCCTTGCTTCTGTCCAGAGCACCGCTCCTGTAGCTCCCTCCACCGCCCCGCCTCCCCTTCATAGCAGGCGTCCTGGCCCTCCCGGCTGCTCCTCGCCTGCATATGCAAATTAACCCGCCATCTTTGTTGGGTTAATTTTCATACTCACGCTGATTGGCTGTGGGCGTAGCAGAGGTACAGTCAATTTACATGTTTGTCTATTATTAGGTAAGATTGTCACAGATGAAATTGAGCTTTGATGTAGTCACTCAACAAATACTTCAAGATCCACCACAGTGTGCATAGGCCTTGCCCTCTGGGGCTTCAGGCCAAGCAGACAGTTCAAAGATGTGTGCTTTGCCTAAAAGTAAAAGAAATTGAATTTTTTATTTTTATTTTTTTAATGAAACAGCAAACTTTATTTCAATTTTATCAGTTTTTCTGTTAATATCCTCTTTCTGTTCCAGGATCCAATTCATATTATCTAATGCATTTAGTTCTTGTATCTCCTCAGCCTCCCCCAATCTTGAACAGCTCTTCCATCTCACTTTGTCTTTCATTACTTTGATACTTTTAAAGAGTCCTGATAAATTATTTTGCAGATTGTCTCTCATTTTGGGTTTATCTGATGTTTTCTCATAAGGTGGTCATACATTTAAGCAAGAATACCACAAAAGTATAATATCAGAGGTACCTGCCATTGGTAGATCCTATTATTAGTGGTGCTATTCTTCACCACCCAGGTTTCCTACTGTGAAATTACTACTTTCATTTTGTAATTAACAAATGTCTTAGGGGAATGTTTTGGGACTATGTAAATATCTGGCTTTTCCTCAGACTTTGACTCACTGCTTTTAGCATCCATCATGCAACAAATATTACTGTGTTGCAGGGGTCCTCAAACTTTTTATTTTATTTATTTATTTATTTATTTTATATATATATATATTTTTTTTATTAAGGTATTATATGTGTACATATCTTACCATTGCCCCCACCCACTCCCATACATGCCCTCACCCCCCAATGTTTTGCATCCATTGGTTACTCTTATATGCATGCATATAAGTCCTTTGGTTGATCTCTTATTTTCCCCACCACTCCCTAACCTTCCCGCTGTAATTTGACAGTCTGTTTGATGCTTTACTGCCTCTGTATTTATCTTTTTGTTCATCAGTTTATAATGTTTTTTATTATCCACAAATGAATGAGATCATGTGGTATTTTTCTTTCATTGACTGGCTTATTTCACTTAGCATAATGTTCTCTAATTCCATCCAGGTGCCTACAAATGGTAGTAATTCCTTCTTTTTTATGGCAGCATAGTATTCCATTGTGTAGATGTACCATAGTTTTCTGATCCAGTCATCTGCTGACGGGCACCTAGGCTGTTTCCAAATCTTAGCTATTGTAAATTATGCTGCTATGAACATAGGGGTGCATATATCCTTTCTGATTCGTGTTTCTAGTTTCTTGGAATATATTCCTAGAAGTGGGATTACTGGGTCAAATGGGAGTTCCATTTTTAGTTTTTTGAGAAAACTCCATACTGTTTTCCACTGTGGCTGCACCAGTCTGCATTCCCACCAACAGTGAAGGAGGGTTCACTTTACTCCGCATCCTTGCCAGCACTTGTCATTTGTTGACTTGTTGATGATAGCTATTCTGACAGGTGTGAGATGGTATCGCATTGTCGTTTTGATTTGCATCTCTCAGATAATTAGTGACTTTGAGCATGTTTTCATGTGTCTCTTGGCCTTCCTTATGTCTTCTTTCGAAAAGATTCTATTTAGGTCCGTTGCCCATTTTTTACTGAATCATTTATCTTCCTTTTATTAAGTTGTATAAGCTGCCTGTAGATGTTGGAGATTAAACCTTTATCAGCGATAACATTTGCAAATATGTTCTCCCATACAGTGGGGTTTCTTGTTGTTTTGTTGATGGTTTCTTTTGCTGTGCAAAAGCTTTTTATTTTGATGTAGTCCCATTTGTTTATTTTCTCTTTGGCTTCCATTGCCCTAGGGGCAGTATCAGTGAAGAAGTTCTTTCGGCATATGTCTGAGATTTTGCTGCCTGTGGATTCCTCTAGTATTTTTATGGTTTCCCATCTTATGTTTAAGTCCTGTATCCATTTTGACTTTATTTTTGTGTATGGTGTAAGTTGGGGATCTAGTTTCATTTTTTTGCACGTATCTGTCCAATTTTCCCATCACCATTTATTGAAGAGACTGTCTTGACTCCATTGTATGCTCTTGCCTCCTTTGTCAAATATTAATTGCGTATAGTGGTTTGGGTGGATATCTGGATTCTCTATTCTATTCCATTGGTCTATATGTCTGTACTTGTGCCAGTACCAGGCTGTTTTGAGAACATTGGCTTTGTAATACAGCTTGAAATCTGGTTTTGAGATCCCTCCTACTTTATTCTTCTTTCTCAGGATTGCTGTGGCTCTTCGGTGTCTTTTTTTATTCCAGATGAATTTTTGCAGAGTTCTTTCTAGGTCTGTGAAGTATGCTGTTGGTATTTTAATGGGGAGTGCATTGAATCTATAGATTGCTTTGGGTAGTATGGACATTTTAATGATGTTGATTCTACCAATCCATGAACATGGTATGTTCTTCCATCTGTTTACATCTTCCTCTATCTCTTTTTTCAATGTCCTGTAGTTTTCCGCGTATAGGTCTTTTACCTCCTTGGTTAAGTTTATTCCTAGGTATCTTAATTTTTTTGGTGCGATGGTAAATGGGATTGCTTTTTTAGTCTCTCTTTGTGTAAGTTCACTATTGGTGTATAGAAATGCCATAGATTTCTTGGCATTAATTTTGTATCCTGCTACATTGCCAAATTCATTTATTAAGTCTGTTAGTTTTTTGATGGAGTCTTTTGGGTTTTTTATGTACAATATCATATCATCTGCAAATAAGGACAGCTTTACTTCTTCTTTTCCAATTTGGATGCTTTTTATTTCTTCTTCTTGTCTAATTGCAATGGCTAATACTTCCAGTACTATGTCAAACAGGAGTGGTGAGAGTGGGCATCCCTGTCTTGTTCCTGTTCTTTAGAGGAAATGGTTTTAGTTTTTGCCCATTGAGTATGATGTTAGCTGTGGGTTTATCGTATATAGCTTTTATTATGTTGAGGTATGATCCTTCTATTCCCACCTTGTTGAGAGTTTTTATCAAGAAAGGGTGTTGGATTTTGTAAAATGCTTTTTCTGCATCAATTGATATGACTATGTGATTTTTATCTCTCAATTTGTTTATGTGATGTATCACGTTAATTGATTTGCGGATATTGTACCATCCTTGCATTCCTGGGATAAATCCTACTTGGTCATGGTGTATGATCTCTCTGATGTACTGCTGGATCCAATTTGCTAGAATTTTGTTGAGGATTTTGGCATCTACATTCATGAGGGATATTGGCCTGTAATTCTCTTTCATTGTGTTGTCTTTATCTGGTTTTGGTATTAGGGTGATGCTGGCTTCATAGAAGGAGCTTGGAAGTGTTCCTTCCTCTTGAATTGTTTGGAATAGTCTGAGGAGGATAGGTTTTAGTTCTTCCTTGAATGTTTGGTAAAACTCTCCTGTGAAGCCGTCTGGCCCCAGGCTTTTGTTTGCCAGAAGCTTTTTGATGACTGCTTCAATTTCTTCCATAGTTACTGGCATATTGAGCTGTTTAGATTCTTCCTGATTGAGTTTTGGAAGGTTATATTTTTCTAGGAATATGTCCATTTCCTCCAGGTTGTCTAGTATGTTGGAATAGAGTTGTTCGTAGTATTTTTTAACAATCCTTTGTATTTCGGCGGGATCTGTTGTTATTTCACCTCTTTCATTTCTGATTTTGTTTATTTGGGTCCTCTCTCTTTGCTTCTTGGTGAGCCTGGCTAGAGGTTCATCAATCTAGTTTATCCTTTCAAAGAACCAGATCTTGGTTTTGTTGATCTTTTGTATTGTTTCTTTAGTCTCTATATCGTTTATCTCCGCTCTGATCTTTATTATTTCCTTCTTTCTGCTTACATTGGGCTTTCCTTGTTGCTCTTTTTCTAACTCTTTGAGTTGTAGGGTTAGGTAATTTATTACCATTGTTTCTTGTTTTTTGCAGTATGCTTGTAGAGCTATGAACTTCCCTCTCAAGACTGCTTTTGCTGTGTCCCATAGATTTTGGATTGTTGTGTTTTCATTGTCATTTGTTGCCATGATGTTTTTTATTTCTTCCTTGATCTCTCTGTTCACCCAGTCATTGTTTAATAGCATGCTGTGTAGTCTCCATATGTTTGATTTCTTTGGGTTGTTTTTATTGTAGTTGATTTCCAGTTTTATGCCACTGTGGTCTGAGAAGATGCTTGATATGATTTCTATCTTCTTGAATTTGAAGAGACTTTGATCCCAGGTGAAATCTGACCTTTCCATGGTGGAGTGTAGAGCTCCTCTGAATCCGTGTGTTTGCGCCAATTGGAGACCGGTGTTCTGAGGCTCGTAGGTGTTCCGTGGGTGCCGCAGTTGTGGATTTTCAGGCTTCCGATAAGCTCCATTTTCCCTTTCAATATAGCACAGACTCCACGTCCGAACCCGTATCTCCGGGAGGGGACCCAGCTGCAATGGGGGCTGCCCAGTCAGGGGAACTCCGTCTAGCAGTCCCCCACCTTCTCCTGCAGTTTAGTTGTCCCTTAACTTGCCAACAAACACTCCTCGTGCGACCCTCAGCTGTTCTTTCTTTCTGCTCTGGGACAAGGCTCGGAACACATCTGTCTATTCCGCCGCCATTTTTTTCGATCGTCCTCAAACTTTGTAAACAGGGGGCCAGTTCACTGTCCCTCAGACTGTTGTAGGGCCGGACTATAGTCTAAAAAAAAAACTATGAACAAATTCCTATGCACACTGTGGGCCCAGGATAAGTCGGCTGCTAAGCAGGACAGGCAGCAGCACCCGGCAGGCTGGATAAATGTCCTCGGTGGGCCGCATGTGGCCCGCGGGCCGTAGTTTAAGGACCCCGTGTGATTTTCTATCCCTTATTTCTTCTACATTTATTAACTAAAACTCCTGGATAAGGAAACACTGTCCCTCCTTATCCATATATTTATTTATTCAATTATTTATATCTTAATTCTTATTTTATTCTAAAGGTTACAACCTAATACTATTGTTATTATTTTGTTACACAATCTGTTCCAACTTTGAAATTAAGATCTCCTTCAGGTTGGTTCCTTTGCCTTTTGTGAGCACTTCCTTACTTTCTAGCGCTACAAAATGCTCTAGGCTCATCTTGTATTGTCCCTACTCCAGCTGTGGAGTCAACTACTTCTCCAATGAGCTCTGGTTCTTCATTTAAAAATGATCTTTAGAAACCAAGATCAGAGTGGTAGGATATTAATTATTTTAAGTCCTCTTAGGGTACAGTGTTAGGAAATTACACACACATCTTTCATATACCCACATGCATCTACATTAATTTCTTTATCTGTCTACATAAGTCTTTTAAAAATCATGATTCATACTGATATTCTGATTCCAATCTCATATCACAGGGTTCATTCTAGTTTTGGCCATTTTCTTATTTGTAACTTCTTTTCTGTCAGGGAGAACCCTATTCTCATTATCTATAATATATGTACTTGTTTGTTCCATCCTGGTACACAAATAAAGTAGTTTTTGAATGACTAACCCATGCTCCTGTGAGAAAACAAATAGAGAACAGTATTTGTGTACCATTCTCTTTGTCTTAACCTGTATCCAGTAAAAAAGTTGTTTCCAAAGATTCTTAGGTTAGTTATTATCTTCTCATTATTATGTAATTCATTCGGAATGTTATTCAATAACGTCATTTATTTGTAATAAGTTATTTGTAATAAATGTATTTTTTTCATTTTGGGTTCCCCTTATTTGGGTTGATTTTTTTTTTAATTATGTACCATATAGTTCTATGGGTTTTGACAAACCATGGATTATTTTTATTAAAATAATTAAAATTTAATGGTTGCATGCTTCAAATTTTCTTTTAATCCCATAAATCTAATTTGATAGTCATGATGGGCTTAATACAATATGTGACCAGAGGAGCTGGAAGGAGGGAGAGAAGGGGGGGAAATGGGAGATATCTGTAATACTGTCAACAATAAAAAAATATATTTAAAAAAAAGATTGAACTAATTGTGTCAGTAAGAGAATATTAAAGAGATGAGTGAGCCTGGCTGGTTGGTTGAGCATCAACCTATGAACCAGGAGATCAGGGTTCAATTCCCAATCAGTACACATGCAAGGGATGGAAGGAGAGGGGGAAGGAGGGAAGGAGAGAGGAGGGGAGGAGAGGGGATTGCAGCCAATCAATGATTCTCTCTCATCATTGATGTTTCTATCTCTCCCTATCCCTTCATCTCTGAAATCAATAAAAATATATTTTAAAAAAATTACCTTAAAAAAAAGAAATGAGAAATAATGGAAATAATGCAAAAAACATAGATTGTTAATAAAACTATAGCCTTCAACCAATATTGACTGAACTTGAGTACAAATTACACAGTTCTCATAATAGCACACTTTGTCCATGATTTCTCTTATGCTTTGTCTTCTTTTTGGTGGAAATGGCACTAAATTAATTATGCCTATAGTTAAGTTTTAGGATAACACAAAGTATTTAGCACTTATATGTAAACACAAATCAGCAAAGCTATGATTCTCAGAGTTTTTAGAAGAAAAGGGGAGAGCTTTGAAGACTTGCTTCATTTGTATGTACAAGTACTTGTGGTAATGAAATATGATTTGAAAGAGAGGTCTATGGAATATGACAAAACACATACGCTTAATTTTATGTAACTATTTTCTTCTAGAGTCAATTGCTCTCCTGCTTTTTTAAATGATTACTTGATGTTTTCTCTCCTCAAATATCAAAAACCTCTCCCATCATCTGCTCTCTTGATGAAGGATGGGAATAAAAAGTGAAGTAAACAAAGGATGATGAAGAGTCTAGCTTTCCTTTTCCTGCCTCAATGTTGAACTAGAATGTGCTGCTGCCTGCTGCCCTCCTCCTCCTAACCTTCTCTCCCAAAATTACTCATGAAGAAAATTGGAACAATATTATGAATGTCCCCCACTACCCCCCCCCCCCCGCCAGCCTGGTCGCCCCACACAGCCTGCTGTTCAGTCATTTGGTCGTCCCTCACTAACCCCCTTGCTGGCCTTGTCACCCCAGGCAGCCTGCTGGTCATTACTGTTACTGTGACAGCGTCCTGGACAATTTGCATATTCCTCTATTATTAGTATAGATAACCAATAAATAATGTCTCTGTGATAATATTATAGGCCTGCCTGTTATTTTTTTAGAGAAATAATCAGCAAAAGAAATAAAAATAGATGTGGTTTAAAATGGTTTATTTTTTAGGAAAGCATTGTGAGGTTAAAGGAATTAGCTAGAACTGAAGGCTGCTAGCTTTTTATTGTAGCCTTTCTGTCACTTTTATTTATTACTATGTGCATGTATAACTTTTGTTTCCTTATAACTTATATTTTTACCACATTAGGAAGGAAGTCTTTTTCTCAGGTAGTTATACAAAAGCTTTCCTGCCTTAATTTAGTTGATATCCTCTTTAGCCATGGTGTGAATTACCTAGGAAGGACCAAAATAAGAGTTATAGGTGCTATCCAGGCACAGAGGACACCTTAACCATAAAGCTAGGATTGGAGTTCAGAAAAGACAGCTAAAGTAGCAAAGAACTAGCAGGTATTAGAAATCCAAGCACACATGCAGAGCCTAGAACTCAAAAAACAGTTATGAGAGAAAAGTACACTGATAAGGCAGACTGTACCTATGCCAGAGTTTTTGTCTAGTCATTGGATCCTCAAGTGCTAATTCTAGCCAGAAGAAATCAAGGAAACATTACACCCAGTTATAGACAAGGGCAAATACAATAAAATTGTCAGGAAGTCCCCCAAATGATTTGCCTGATAATTCTATGGTCACTGCTTTAAGTAATTGAAACAAAAAAACTACTACAAAGAACTCAGTGTCCACCACCTTAACCTGCATATTATAGTCAACTAGAGGCCCGGTGCATGAAATTCGTGCATGGGGGGACAGTGTCCCTCAGCCCAGCCTGAACCCTCTCCAATCTGGGACTCCTGGACTGCTGGCTCCCAACTGCTTGCCTTCCTGATTGCCCCTAACCGCTTCTGCCTGCCAGCTGATCACCCCCTAACCACTCCCCTGCCAACCTGATGGATGCCTAACTGCTCCCCTGCCAGCCTTTTTGCCCCTAACTTCCCTCACCTGCAGGCCTGGTCACCCCTAACTGCCCTCCCCTGCAGGCCTTGTCCCCCCCAACGGCCCTCCCCTGCAGACCTGGGTCCCCCCCCCCACAACTGCCCTTCCCTGCAGTCCCAGTCACCCCCAACTTCTCTCCTCTGCCAACCAGGTCACCCCTAACTGCCCTCCCCAGCAGGCTTGATCACCCACAACTGCCCTCCCTTGCAGGCCTGGTCCCTCCCAACTGCCCTCCCCTGCTGGCCTGATCACCCACAACTGCCCTCCCTTGCAGGCCTGGTTCCTCCTAACTGCCCTCCCCTGCTGGCCATCTTGTGGTGGCCATCTTGTGTCCACATGGGGGCAGGATCTTTGACCACATGGGGGCAGCCATCTTGTGTGTTGGAGTGATGGTCAATCTGCATATTACTCTTTTATTAGATAGGATAGAGGCCTGGTACATGGGTGGGGACCAGCTGGTTTGCCCTGAAGGGTGTCCCGGATCAGGGTCGGGGTTCCCTTGGGGTGTGGGGCGGCCTGGGCAAGGGGCCTGTGGTGGTTTTCAGGCCGGCCACGCCCCCCGGTGACCCAAGTGGAGGCCCTGGGATCTGGGGTTTATTTATCTTCTACTATTGAAACTTTGTAGCCTGGAGTGGAGGCCTGGGCCGGCAAGGACAGGCGGAAAGCTTGGCTTCCTCCATTGCCAGGGAAACCCAAGCTTCCCTCCTGCTCTCTGTGGCCACAGCCAACTTGGTTGGGTTTATTTGCGTATTCCCTCCTGATTGGCTGGTGGGTGTGGCTGGTGGGCGTGGCTGGCGGGTGTAGCGGAGGTACGGTCAATTAGCATATTACTCTTTTATTAAATAGGACTAGAGGCCTGGTGTACGAAAGTCATGCACTGGGGGTGGGGGGTCCTTCAGGCCTGGCCTGCACCCTCTTGCAGTCCAGGACCCCTCAGGGAATGTTGCCTGCTGGCTTAGGTCCGATCCCATAAGGATCGGCAGTCAGACATCCTTCTCGCAGCCCGGAGCTCTCGCAGTCTGGGACCCCTCACTCCTTACATCCTGCCTGCAGCGGAGGTGGGAGAGGCTCCTGCCAACGCCGCTGCACTCACCAGCCGTGAGACCGGCTTCTGGCTGAGCAGTGCTCCCCCTGTGGGAGTGCTGCTCAGCCTGTGGGGGTGCGCTGACCACCACGGGCAGCTCCTGCGTTGGGCGTCTGCCCCCTGATGGTCAGTGCACATCATAGCGACCAGTCGCTCCACCAGTCTTTCTGCCGTTCGGTCGATTTTCATATTAAGGTTTTATTATATAGGACTTTCATTATTCATGTTAATTATGTCCAATAAAGTCACCAAGAACACTGCATTAGTGAATACTGAACAACTGCTTTTAGGAGAAATACTGAGTTAGCTTCCTATGAGCCTCTGGTCACATTTTCATCAACAGATGGATGCATAACCTTGTTTTATGTGTATTCCTATTTATAGAAACCTTGTGTTTTATATACATTGTTAATTTATTAACATTGAACCCAGGGCCAACAGCTTACCTGAATGAAGTTTGTATTTTCTCTGTAAGGCACATCACCGCTTTTCTGCATTTAGAAACACTAGACAACAATTTGACACTATGTTTAGAGGCCATTTTATTTCTTTTTTTAGACAAAACTGTGAACAAAGAATATTATCCAGTGTGTCATATGAGCTATATGTGCAGTGTTGACATGATACCCAAAAAAAGTCAGCTAACTCATTAGGGAGTTTAGGAAGGGTCCCCAAAGGAGGTAGTATTTGAGTTGGGTATTTGAAATAATCAGTAGGCCTTCCTCATGTGGGAATAGTGATGGGTTGGGGAGCCTTGGATACAGGGTATTCCAGGCAGAGAGAAGCAAGGGAGTTTTGGATAGCCCTTGTGAGAATGTCAGAGAATATGCAGGTTTTGAGTTCATGTCAGGATGGGTTCAGATTGTGAAAGGTCATGCTAAGAAGTTGTAATTTTCTTCTCCAAACTGAGTGATCCTCTAAAAGGCTTTAATCAAGGAAGGGTCAGCATTACAGTTGAGTTTTAGAAGATTACTCTGATTACTGAAGGGAGGACATATTTAATAGGGGAGACAGAATGAAGATGAGTGACCACTGAGGAGAAGGAAAAGAAATCTGGGATGGAGATATTTCTGACCTAAGCTAAGGCATTGGCAGTGGGTGTTAAATCAAAAACTACCGGTTTGGCTCAGTGGCTAGAGCATCGGCCGCAGACTCAAGGGTCCCAGGTTCGATTCCAGTCAAGGGCATGTACCTTGGTTGCAGGCAGATACCCAGTAGGGGGTGTGCAGGAGGCAGCTGATTGATGTTTCTCTCTCATCGATGTTTCTAACTCTCCAACCCTCTCCCTTCCTCTCTGTAAAAAATCAATAAAATATATTTAAAAAAACTGTGAAGAGTCTGAATTTCATCCTACTTATATGCTAATAAGTTAGTCTGCCATAACTTTATATGCAAATGACATATAAAGGACAGAGGACTCCTTGGAGGCCATTTTAAACAGTAAAATTACCAATCAAAAGCACACATGAGTGAAAACATGAAACTAAATATATTGTGAAAAGGACATTCGTTTACAGAAAGAGAACTGAAACAAGAACACAGAGCATCACCTTGTTCACACTCAGCTGGGAATGAGCTTTGACCTCAGGTGGAAATGGACACAAGTGACAATAATTCTGCCTCTCTGAGCATGCCCATTAATCATTGCAGGAATATTGTTTTGGGGTTTGCAAGTAAATTTTAGCAAGTAGGTGAATTTCTAAATATGCAACCTAAATAATGAAGATCTACTGTGTGTGTGTGTGTGTGTGTGTGTGTATTATATATGTTCACATATATTATATGTGATAATGAGGATCTACTATATACATACATACTTATGTATGTGTGTGTGTGCATGTGTAATACAGATTTTTTTAGTATCAGCAGATGCAATTCATTTTCCTACTATTTTCCCTACTGATAGCAAAGAAAAAATACTATTATTCTTAATGTGATAACAGCAAACTCTTTCATTTAGCATGCTACAATTGACAAAATCTGAATAATTTTTCCAGGCTGAACAAGTATCTTGGAGATGTTATTAAAATGATAATGATAGTCATAAAAATATTTCATGCAATTTTTTGCACATGAAAATCAACATGTGCCTTCTACATTGCCATACCATAATTAGTGCCATATGTCTTATTGAAAAGACAGTTTGGAAAGATTCAGCAGGAGAACATTCTTTCAAGGCTGTCCTAAATTACATTACTTAGGAAAACACCATTTCTGAAATGTTATCAAAATACTACCATTTTTCTTTAAAATCATACTTTATGTCTATATAGCATATTTAGTCATCATTTACATGAAAAAGTATCAATTAGTATGAATATTTCTATCCCTTCTTTTCCATCTCTTTTTTTCCCCCATTCTTTGAGTATTATCTTTGTTTTTAGGGAATTTGGATCCTTCAATAGTCTTTTGGCAATGTTTTTATTGTGTTTATTCTTAAAATAATCACTCAAAATGTTTCTATAATAATTAGCTTTTCACATTCTGATTACTTTTACTATGTACATTTTTCACCATTTTAAAAAATAGACATTGAGGTACAATTTACAGAAATGCAACACATTCTTTGTATGTATACAATTAATGAATTTGGATAATATACCTGTGTAACCACCCCCAGAAATTCATATATAAAGCATTTCTATCTACCAAAAAAGTTTCCTAAGTGTCTCTGCAGTCAATGCAAACTATCCCAGTCCCTGGAAATCATGAATTTGCTTGCTGTTTCTAGAAATTATTTTTACTTGTTAATATTTTATAACATGAATCATACAGTATAAAATTATTTGCATCTGGCTATTTCCTAAAACAATGTTTTTATACTCATTCATGTTATTACTTATATCAGTTGTTGTTTCTTTTTATTTTTTATTAGTATTCCATTGAAACTAAGAGTTTATGAAAATATATTTATCAATTCATCTGCTAATAAATATATGGGTTGTTTTCAGTTCCTGATTCTTATGAATAAAGCCACTATAAATATTCCTGTACAAGTCTTTTTAATGGATAGATGTTTCACATCTCTTTGATAAAAGTGAAATTGTTGAGGGATATAATAGGTATACATTTACATTTATCAGAAACTGCAGAATACTTATCCAAAGTGGATCCATCATTTTACATTCTCACCTGCACTATATGTATTTAAGTTGCTCCACATCCTTGTTCACATTTGTTGTTGTCTTTTAATTTTAGCCACTATATTCGGTAAGGAATTTTATTTAATTATGAATTGAACTTGCATTTTCCTAATAATTAATGATACTGAGAGTCCATTTAATACTTACTTGCCATTTGTATTTCTTCTTTTGTGAAATCTCTGTTCCAGTATTTTACTTTGCCCATTTTTGCATTGTATTAATTTGTTTCTTTCTGTGATAGCATATATATATATATATGTATTATCCTATCTAATAAAAGAGTAATATGCAAATTGACAGTACCTCCGCTACACCCACAAGCCATGCCACAAGCCACGCACACAAGCCAATCAGGAGTGAGTATGCAAATAAACCCAACCAAGATGGCTACGGCCACAGAGAGCAGGAGGGAGGCTTGGTTTCCCCGGCAATGGAGGAAGCCAAGCTTTCCGCCTGCCCTTGCCGTCCTAGGCCTCCACTCAAGGCTACAAAGTTTCAATGATAGAAGATACATAAACCCAAACAGAAATGGTGGCAGCCACGGAGCTGGAAAGAGCAGGAGGCTAGGGTTGCCCCCAGTGATGGAGGAAGCCAAGCTTCTGCAGCCCTGGCCTGCTTTGGCCTCTGCTTAAGGCTACAAAGTTTCAATTATAGAAGATACATAAATCCCAACAGAAATGACTGCCGCCGTGGAACAAGCAGACGGCTTGGCTCTGCTCCAGGCTACAAAGTTTCAATTGTAGAAGATAAATAAATCCCAGATCCCAGGGCCTCCGCTTGGGTCATCAGGGGGCATGGCCGGCCTGCAAACCACCACAGGCCCCTCGCCCAGGCCGCCCCATGCCCCAAGGGAACCCTGACCCTGATCTGGGACACCCTTCAGGGCAAACCAGCTGGCCCCCACCTATGAACCAGGCCTCTATCCAATCTAATAAAAGAGTAATATGCAGATTGACCATCACTCCAACACACAAGATGGCTGCCCCCATGTGGTCAAAGATCCTGCCCCCATGTGGACACAAGATGGCCACCACAACATGGCCTGCAAGGGAGGGCAGTTGTGAGCAATCAGGCCAGCAGGGGAGGGTAGTTGGGAGGGACCAGACCTACAGGGGAGGGCAGTTAGGGGTGACCAAGCTGGCAGAGGAGGGAAGTTGGGGGTGACCAGGCCTACAGGGAAAGGCAGTTGGGAGGGACCCAGGCCTGCAGGGGAGGGCAGTTAGGGGTGACCAGGCCTGCAGGGGAGGGCAGTTAGGGGCAAACAGGCTGGCAGGGGAGCAGTTAGGCATCAATCAGGCTGGCAGGGGAGTGGTTAGGGGGTAATCAGGCTGGCAGGCAGAAGCGGTTAGGAGCAATCAGGAAGGCAGGCAGGAGAGCAGTTGGGAGCCAGTAGTCCTGGATTGTGAGAGGGATGTCCGACTGCCCCTTTAGGAGCCAGCGATCCCAGATTGCGAGAGGGATGTCTGACTTCAAGTTTAGGCCCAATCCCTGCATCCCTTGAAGGGTCCCAGATTGGAGAGGGTGTAGGCCCGGCTGAGAGACCCCCCCCCCCCGTTCACAAATTTTATGCACCGGGCCTCTAGTAGTCAAGAGTTCCCTATTAGAAGTAAAGCTATGACTGGCTCCTAAACGGGCAGTCAGACATCCCTCGAGGGGTCCCAGATTGGAGAGGGTGCAGGCTGGGTGAGTGACACCCCCCCCCATGCTGAATTTCGTGCACCAGGCCTCTAATATATAAATATATCTGTATATATTATATATAAATATATCTGTATAATGTTTTGAACTTATGGTAGTGTAAATCTACCAGCTTTGTTTTTATTTTAAACATATTTTTTAAAAACTGCTTTAACTATTTTAAGTTGTTTATATTTTCATGTAGTTTCAAATCAGCTTGTCAATTTCTACCAAAACATGTTTATTGGCATTTTTTAAATTGCATTGATATTCAATGCAATTTAAAAAATGCCAATAAACATAGAGTAAAAGTAACAGTTTAAAAACATTGAATTTCCTAATACATGAACTTGGTATATATCTTACTATTTATTTAAGTCTCCTTTCATTCTTTCAGGATTATTTTGTAGTTTTCAGTATATAGAACTAGTACCTTGTATGATAAATTTATTTCTAAATAGTTCATGCTTTTAGATGTTTGAACCCTTTTTAAATTATCTTCTATAAACATTTTGTACCATATATTTAGAAATAATCAAATCTAGAGGTGATATGAATAGTGTTGACCCAATTACAAGGTTATTCTAAGTATCTATTAAATCTTCTAATATAATTCTATAGTCTCACAACTGAATGACAATTTAGTGTCCTTTGACTATTTCCAGTAATAAGAAATGCCTTCTTATAAGGGAAACTTATAGTTTTTTTTAAGTGGTTCTAAATATTAGGGTTTTTTTTTATGTTAAAGTGAAATTTATAGGTTCATATTTTTCACCTACCTCCTATCCCCTGAATGTCTTAAAACAATCCTAATTGATCTTTAATATTAGTCTTTCAAATATTTATAGACTATTATTGAGTTTATTTGCTTATTTTCTGATCAGCCTTTCTTCAAGTCAAATATTCCTAGTTATTCCAATAATTAATTACATGGTATGTGTCTGAGGTTCCAGCAACCCATGTGGTTGTTGTCCAAACAAGGTCCAGCATATGAATATCCCCTCTCAAGAATGATGTCTAGAACTAAATACAATGCTTATAGCATGAACTCTATAGTATTAACAATATTGGGAGGATTCTCTCCTCAACTCTGATAATTCTATATTTTCACAATTTGGTTAAAGGCCCTTGGAATGTTGAATTGGATGTTCGACAATCAGATGAATCCACTCTTTAGTTAAGAGTGCCTGTATCACTTAATCAGTGTTAGTTTATGTTCATTTGTCTGTTTCTCAGAATTCATATAATTTTATTTTGTAGTGAATTAGAATGCCAAAACAATGGCTCTCACATGGAAGAGCTTTTTGTTGAAAATCTTTCCTTTTTATGCCTGGTTTTATGCTACCTTCACAAGGCATTAATTTCTGCTTTTAGACTAGATATAAACTATGTTCGGAGAACATGAATACATCACCAATTATAATTGGATACAGGCTTGGTTAATCAAGAGAAAAGGTCAACAATTAACATAAATGAACATAAACACCTTATCCCTGATGTAAGCCATGTAAAATAAGAATTTTAGGCAATCAAGAAGGAATGTAAATCTATATTGTTAATTAACCCTTTATCCCTTGGGTAACTTCAAAGTTTTAGTTGTTTATTTTCAAAGAGGAACGTGAGTAGATAGCAAAATAAAATGCAGTATGCTGCAAGAAACAACAAATATTTAGAAATGGGTAGTTACTTGCTATTCAGGTTTAAAGTGACTTTAACAACTTAATTTGCAAAAACATATCCATATATCAAACAATTAAATTTTTATTTATGTAAATGGCTATTAGTTTACAAAATGATTTTTCATCATAGCTTTACTTCTAATAGGGAACTCTTGACTACTAGAGGCCCGGTGCATGAAATTTGTGCACGGAGTGGGGGGTGCGCGTCTCTCATCCGGGCCTGCACCCTCTCCAATCCGGGACCCTTCAAGGGATGCAGGGATTGGGCCTAAACTTGAAGTCAGACATCCCTCTCACAATCTGGGACTGCTGGCTCCTAACCACTTGCCTGCCTACTTGCCTGATTGCCCCTAACCATCTCTGCTTGCCAGCCAGATTGCCCCTTAACTGCTCCCCTGCCGGCCTGATTGCCTCCTAACTGCTCCCCCGCTGACCTGGTTGCCCCCTAACTGCCCCCTGACAGCCTGGTCGCCCCCTAACTACCCCACTGCTGGCCTCGTTGCCCCCTAACTGCCCTCCTGCAGGCCTGGTCACCCCCTAACTGATCCCTGCCAGCCTGGTCGCCCCCTAACTGCTCCCCTGCCAACCTGATTGCCCCCTAACTGCTCCCCTGCCAGCCTGATTGCCCCCTAACTGCCTCTGCCTCAGCTCCCACCACCATGGCTTTGTCCAGAAGATGTCCAATATAATTAGCATATTACCCTTTTATTAGTATAGATAATTAAACTGTTATTAATTATCAGTGTTTCAGCTGATCAAATAGTAATTTCTGAATAATGTATATTAAATTGACTACATACAGTGATGTCAGAAAGATAGCAAATACGAAGTTCCAGCCTTCAGTCCCTCACAGCAACACCTATTTATTTAATAAACATCCATGGAGAAAAATGCCTTCATGAAAGCTCCAGAATCCAGGTGAGGTTACAGCACCCAGGAGGAGCACAGAAAGGAAAAAAGATTCATTGAAAAGTGTAAAAAAAAAAATCAGTAATGGTTTACCTGTGTCCTTCTTCTCCTAAGCCAGCACAGCATAGCCCTGAGAAAGATCCTTCAGATCACCAGTTTCCCTGTGGGGGGAAAAGAAAATGAAATGGGCATCTGACTTCCCCAGCCTTTCAGAGACCTGTTTCTATCACATTTTAGCCAGAACATTGAGAGAATCAGCAGATCTAAATCACTTAGGGGTATCTAAGAACAAAGAAAGGAGCAGTGTCCTAGCCAGTTTGGCTCAGTGGATAGAACATCAGCCTGTGGACTGAAGTGTTCTGGGTTCAATTCCAGTAAAGGGCAAATGCCCAGGTTGTGAGCTTGGTCCCCAGTCGGGGGCATGCAGGAGGCAGCCAGTCAATGATTCTCTCTCATCATTGATGTTTCTATCTCTCTCTCCCTTTCCCTTCCTCTCTGAAATCAATAAAAATATATTTTTAAAAAGGAGAAGGAGGAGGAGAAGAAGAAGAAGAAAAGAAGAAGAAAGAAGAAGAAGAAGAAGAAGAAGAAGAAGAAGAAGAAGAAGAAGAAGAAGAAGAAGAAGAAGGAGGAGGAGGAGGAGGAGGAGGAGGAGGAGGAGGAGGAGGAGGAGGAGGAGGAGGAGGAGAAGAAAGAAGAAAGAAGAAGAAGGAAGAAGAAGAAGGAGAAGGAGAAGGAGAAGGAGAAGGAGAAGAAGAAGAAGAAGAAGAAGAAGAAGAAGAAGAAGAAGAAGAAGAAGAAGAAGAAGAAGAAGAAGAAGAAAGCAGGAACCCTCAACAACCAGTGTGAAGATTGGGCCTAAACCAGCAGTTGAACATCCCTCTCACAATCCTGGACCACTGGCTCCTAATTGCTCACCTGCCTGCCTGCCTGGTTGCCCCTAACTGCTCCCTCCACCAGCCTGATTGCCTCTTACTGCATCTGCGTGCTGACCTGGTTGCCCCTAATTGCCCCCCACTGCTGGCCAGGTCACCCCCAACTGTCCCCCTCTGCTGGCCTGGTCGCCGCACGCAGCCTGCTGTTCAGTCATTTGGTGGACCCTCACTAACCCCCCTGCGGGCCTGGTCATAGGCAGCCATCTTGTGAGGGTCAGTTTGCATATTACCTCTTTATTATATAGGATGACACCAGAAAAGAAACAAAATAAAGCTCCTATAATCAACCCTAAAGAAATAAAAATCTACAAACTGACAGACAAAGACTTCAAATAGTCATCTTTAAAAAGTTGGGTCAGCTACAACTAAACAAAATCAGTAAAACAATATATGACTTCAAAATATATTATAAAATTACAGTAATCAAAACAGTATGGAGCAGACATAAAAACAGGCATATAAACAATGGAACAGAATAGGGAGCTCAGAATAAGCCCATGCACATACAGACAACTGATCTTCAACAAGAATGCTAAAACTACACAATGGGGAAGCATATTTCCTTCAATAAATGGTGTTGGGGAAACTGGATATCCACATGCAAAAGAATAAAATTGGACTCTTATTTTACTGAATATACAAAAACTAACTCAAAATAAATTAAACACTTAAAGACCTGAAACCTTAAATTTCCTAGAAGAAAACAGGAAAAAGCTTCTTGACATTGGTCCTAGTAATGATTTCTTTAATATGATACCAAAAGCATAGGCAATAAAAGTGAAAATGACAAGTAGTATTACATCAAATGAAAAAGGTTCTGTATAGTAAAGGAAAAACCAATTAAAATGTAAAGGAAATCTACAGGATAGAAAAAATATTTGAAAGCCATATATCTGATAATATCCTTAATATATGAGAAACTACTATAACTCAATAGTAAAAAAAAAAAAAAAAAAAAATTGAAAAGGAATGTGGAGCAACTAGAACTCTCATATACTTACTGGTTGAAAGTTAAAATGCTACAACCAGTTTGGTAAACTAGCAGTTTCTATGAGTTAAATATACCTACCATTTAACCCAGCAATTATACTCCTAAATATTTAACAAAACAAATCATGTATTTATATGAAGACATAAATGCTCATAGTAGATTATTTCATGAAGTCCAAAATTGCAAACTTCTTAAATATCCATCAACAGGCAAATAAACAAACTATGGTATATCCATAGTATTCATTTATGGTGAAATACTAACCAGCAATAAAAAAAGTAAAAAAAAAAAAAAAAATATATATATATATATATATATATATAAAGAAGTAATATGCAAATTAGCTGGAACACTATAACAGTCCCAATCGCTCAGAAGGAGGCTGCGCCCGTAGGTGGGTGGGAGGGGACTGCTGTGCAGTGAGACAAGCCACGGATCATGCAGGCCTGCAGAGAGCAGGGAGCAGGGCCTGCCAGCCAGGGTGCACCAGAAGTCCTGCCTCTGTGCTTGAGCTGCACAGGAAACACCTTTTCTGACCACTCATTGGCTAAGCTCCTGGTATGCCACGTGCAGTGTTCTTGGTAACTTGCATAATGAGAATCCAAGAAAGTGACCTAGGGTTTTTCCACCACACTCCTGAAGGAAAAAATGAAGGTCTTCTACTGGAGGGGCTAAGAAATGTCATATCCTGCCTGCCCTAGCCGGTTTGGCTCAGTGGATAGAGCCTCAGCCTGCTGACCGCAGGGTCTGGGTTCAATTCTGGTCAAGGGCATGTACCTAGGTTTTAGGCTTTTCCCTGGCTGGGGCCCAGGTCAGGGCTCATGCAGGAGGCAACCAATCAAAGTGTCTCTCTCACATTGATGTTTCTAATGTTTCTATCTGTCTTTCCCTCTCTCTTCCACGCTCTGTAAAAATCAATGGAAAAATATCCTAGGTGAGGATAAAAAGAAGAAAGAGAAGAAAGAAAGAAAGAAAGAAAGAAAGAAAGAAAGAAAGAAAGAAAGAAAGAAAGAAAGAAAGAAAGAAAGAAAGAAAGGGAAGGAAGAAAGGGAAGGAAGGAAGGAAGGAAGGAAGGAAGGAAGGAAGGAAGGAAGGAAGGAAGGAAGGGGAGGAAGAAAGAGAAAGAAAGAACTGTCATATCCTATGAAAGACACATCTTGAAAATGCCTAAAGAAAGTTGTCATTTTTTCGTGGTAAAGGGACTGAGTCCATGTTAATGAAAACACCTTGATGGCTGCGGTGGCCAGCAGTGGCAGCAGCAGCGGGATGATGGGGGCAGCACCTTCCCCTGATCAGCCTGGTCGCCTCCTGCAGAGGGCCTAAGCCATCAGTAGGACATCCCCTGAAGGCTCCTGGATTGCAGAGGGTGTAGGTCAGGCTGAGGGACCCTCCCCCCCCCCCAGTGCACGAATTTTGTGCACCGGGCCTCTAGTGTACTGATAAAACAACATGGATCTCAAAAGCCTTATGCTGAGTGAAAGAAGCCAGACACTAAATAGTATATAATCTATGATTCAATATACATAGATAAATTCTTAAAAATGCAAATTAATCTATAATGATTGAAAGCAGTTCAGAGTTTCCCTGGGACAGGGGAGGGAAGGAGGATGGGAAGAACTGAAAAGTAGCAAGGAAAATCCTAGAGGTATTTCACTTGAGCTCTTGGACAATGGGAATATTGTGTATCTGGATTGTGGTGATGGTTTCCTAGGTTTGTATACCTGTAAGAACTCATAAAACTGTAAATTTCAAATGGGTATACTTTATTGTATATAAATTATACTTCAATTAAAGTTTTTATTAATAATGAAATAAAATAAATTGACCAAAGAACAATCACTGATCCAATTGATGATGACCTTGTGCAAAGAATTTTTGTTTCCTTTCACATACTGTTGTCCAAGACTATTTAAAAGACTTTGTAGTTATTGAAGACATGTCCAAGAGAGAAAACAACAACATGATTTATAATTTAAAATGTTTCATGAACCATTTCATCCTGAAATTGGAAGTCAGATATAAGATACCAAATTTGAACTTGGAAATATTGAAGATCAACTTGGTACCCACTAATGTCGGTGTTCCTGCTGGATAATGGAAATAAGTGCAAAGAGAAGAAATACTACTTGAATTAATTTTAGCTGATAGAGGGAGGTGGCATTGTTGCTGACAGAAAAGTGTCTCTTGATAGTCAAAGTTGTTGTAAGGGCTGTACAGCCAGTGTTCTATATGCAACTGTGAGAGCCATGGATTTCGGGATTATGATTAAACCAGGTAGTAACTGGATACCACCCTAGCCTAAAGAACATGATGTAGGGGAAAAACGCAGTTTTGTGGCAAGAGAATAATAATATACTTAGTTCTGGACACTTACTTGTTAAATATCATATATATAGGGTATTCCCAAAAATGTATACACACTTTGAATGATTATAAAGTCAATGCTTATTAATGTACAGTTCATTTTCAACATTTAAAGAATCTACAGATATAAATAATTTTTTTGTCAACACCTTTTTTCAAACTGATATAATGTGAAGCAATGTAATTGCAAACATCAAGAATTACTTCCTTCGGTATTTGTGCACCCTCAATTTGTGAACTGTTGCTGGTTTTGCACTGTAAATGGTATCTTTTATGTATCCCCATTTAAAAAAAAAAGTCTAGTAGCACTTTAGGAAACATTTTCTTTGTTCAAAGCTTAGTTTGGCTTCTCTCGTTATTTCCACTCAGTTTAACCTGAAAAGGAGTGAAAATTAAATGTGTTAACAACTATTAAAGGGTGTACACTTTTTTGGGGGGCGGGCACTCTTTACATATGACATTCCAAACCTTTAAAATAACAAGGCAAGGAATTCTAACTTTATAAATGTGGAAACTTACTCATAGACATGTGTAAGTAACTTTGCATGTGTAAATTCTTACAGCCAGAGTGTTGAAAGTTGGAATTTCAATTGACTGAATCAGACTTATTTTTAAGACCTTACTTTTTTTCAATGCAACAAAACGTTTCTGTATAGGATTATATAAATATATAAATAAATATGACCATTAAAAGTTTTTAAATTGATAAAATTACCAAATATCTGAGACATTATTGGTTTGACAGAAGACCATTGAGATCACTTTCTTGAGAAATGTCTTTATCATTAATGCTCTTGGTCCCCAGAAACACTGAGCAATTCCCCCTGGTAGAAGAGAAAGTACTGTAATGTTGTCCAAATTATGCAAAGTTTTATTGTATTTACCACTCCATATTATAGCTTGCAAACAAATTTCAGAATTTTCTTTTTAAAAAAATATAGAAGTTGCTCTGATTAGGTAATATTGAACTAAATCCTAAAAATAAAATAAAGGAAAAATTTGGAAATATTAAGAGATTTTTATATTAAATCTACAGAGTAATTCATAAGAATATTAGTAAAAACAAAATCGTATGCAATATAAAAATGTAATATAAAATTTAAGTAAATATAAAACTAAAAATCTAATTACAATAAAATTTTGATATCATTCTGAAATAAGAAAATAGATCATTTTTGCAACGTGTGAGATTAAAAATGTCAATGATAGTCCAAGAGCATTCTAGATCAGCTATAAGGATAGCTGTATTTCCAGCTCACACATTCTGCTCATGTATTTATAAATTACTAGGGGCCCAGTGCATGAATTTGTGCACCTTGAAAGGAACTGTGGGCCGCAAGGCTGCGGTAGGCACAGGGGCGGGTCTCGGCCCATCCTCCCTGCCCCCACCTGGCCCCTCCCTCCATGGCCTCTGGTCCCCTGTCTGCCGGCAGCCCTGCTCCCACCACCGCTCCCATGCGCTGATGGCACCAGCCCCACTCACATCCACTGATGGCGTGGAGCATTTGGGGCCAGTGCCAGCAGTGAGTGCAACAGCGGCAGCTGCCCTGATCGCTCCTCAGGAGCAGGGGGAGGTGGAGAATCCCTCAGGGGTGATCAGGGCCAGCAGCCATGCACCCGCTGATGGCGCTGAGCGATTGGGACTAGTGCAGGGCACTGACAGCGGGTACAAGTGGTGGCACCGGTGCCAGGTTCAGGTGTGAGCAGGACTGGCACTGGCAGCAGTGCAAGTGGGGCTGGCGCCGGCAGTAGGTGTGAGTGCCAGGCAGGACCGCAGTGCATGGGAGCAAAGAATTTTCAGTAACCACCAGAGACTTGCTCCAATGACAGCGACCTGATGCCCGCCTTGGTCTGGCACCACCACTCACCTGCTCCACCATCCAGCAGCAGCTGATGCCCACCATGTTCTGCACATGCCCCCTGGTGGTCAGCACACGTCATAGCAACCAGTTGTTCAGTTGTTCCAGTTGTTCCACCATTCAGTCTATTTGCATATTAGCCTTTTATTATATAGAATAATTAGTTATTTGTATCTTTGATGAGTTTGTTATTTCACAAGCAAGAGGAGTTCACTGGGCTGTGGTAGGTAGATATGCTACTAATTATTAAGGTAGAAGGAAATAAATATTGCAAAGAATGGGTTATTGAAGTCAGTACTGACTGACAGAGTGTTCACAGACTTGAGTAAACATTCACCCTCTTAATGGAGTAAATAAAAAGTACAGAAGTTCATGCAACTTTGGTCTAGAGCTAACCAATAAGGATGATGCTTAGATATGTTTCATTCTTCTATGTTACCACAGCTGGATATGGTACCTCTTGCTCTTTTATGGTTATCAGTTAACCTTAAAGATGACTCCCTGAGGCAACTATTTGAAAATGTTAGATTGTCACCTGGCTGGTGTGGCTCAGTGGCTGAGGATTGACCTATGACCAGGAGTTCAGAATTTGATTCCTAGTCAGGGCACATGCCTGGGTTTCAGGCTCAATCTCCAGTAGGGGGAGTGCAGGAGGCAGCCAATCAATGATACTCTTTCATCATTGATGTTGCTATCGCTCTCTCTCCCTCTCTCCCTTCCTCTTTGAAATAAATACAAATATATTTTTTAAAAAGTCAGTTGGGTAATAATGAGAGTTGCATTTGTGGTTCTTACTCTAGCAGAGTTCAACAGACTGATTATGGGTACAGAGAAGACTTGTACATTGTCTGATACAATATCAAAGTTTTTCTAATTGGGTTCTATGTAACAAAAAACAAGCAAAAAAATGGAGCGCTGTCTCCAAAGTGGGGGTTGATTTATTGTGATGTTGCAATTAAATTTAAAATTTGGTATTTTTATTTTGTAAATTATATCCTTTCCATTTTAAAATAACTTTAAGAATTATTTAATATTAATAATTATGTAAAAAATGATTTAAAACTAATATTATGGGTTACTGTATTATTACCATACTAGAGGCCCGGTGCACAAATTTGTGTACGGGTGGGGTCCACGGGTGGAGCGGGGGGTGGCGGGACACAATTGACCCTCCGGGCAGGCAGTGGGACGCCCTTGCCCACCTGGGATCCAGATCTGTCCCACTGACATTCACACTGGTTGTCGGGAGCCACCTGGTGGCCCCTTTTATATTGTTTCTTCTTTGCAGAGCATCTAGGAAGGAGAAGCGGCTGTGGAGCCCGAGGCCAACTTCCAGGAGGCCGGTGGTGCTGTTGGGATCATACCAGCAACACTGGTCCATTGGTGCCTGGCCTATTCTCTAGAGATTGGACCTACAGAACTACTGAGGGAGTGAGTGGCTGCCACCAGGCTGGTGGGCAGCTGGGACAGGTCAGTCAGCAGAGTGGTGCTCCTGCTGTGGGAGCGCACTGACCACCAGGGGGCAGCTCCTGCATTGTTTGTCCCCTGGTGGTCAGTGTGCATCATAGCAACCTGTTGTTCCAGCCATTTGATAGTTCGGTCACTTAGGCTTTTATATAGATAGATAGATAGATAGATAGATAGATAGATAGATAGATAGATAGATAGATGATAGATAGATAGATAGATAGATAGATGTGTGCGCATGTGTGTGTGTGTGTGTGTGTGTATACTAGAGGCCTGGTGCACAAAATTCATGCATGGGGGGGGGTGTCCCTCAGCCCAGCCTGCACCCTCTCCAATCTGGGACTCCTTGGGGGATGTCCAATTGCCAGTTTAAGCCCGATCCCACAGGCAATCGGGAGTCGGATATCCCTCTCACAATCCGGGACTGCTGGCTCTTAAACACTTGCCTGCCTGCCTGCCTGATTGCCCCTAACCACTTCTACCTGCCAGCCTGATCACCCCCTAACCACTCCCCTGCTGGCCTGATTGCCCCCAACTGCCCTTCCCTGCAGCCCAATGGCCCCCAACTACCCTCCCCTGACAGCCATCTTGTGTCAGCCATCTTGTGATGGCCATCTTGTGACAGCCATCTTGTGGTGGCCATCTTGTGACAATGTGAGGGTGGCCATATTGTGGCAGCCATCTTGTGATGATGTGAGGGTGGCCATCTTGTGGCAGTCATCTTGTGATGGCCATCTGTGATGAGGTCACGCATGACACCACCTAGGCTTTTATTATATAGGATGTGTGTGTGTGTGTGTGTGTGTGTGTGTGTGTGTGTTTTAGAGAGAGATCAAAAATGTCTTTCTGATAGTGGTGTGAAACTCACATAAAAGGTATTTGAAGATATATTTAAGTCTGTGATATAGTCTAAGTCAGTGGTCGGCAAACTCATTAGTCAACAGAGCCAAATATCAACAGTACAATGATTGAAATTTCTTTTGAGAGCCAAATTTTTTAAACTTAAACTTCTTCTAACGCCACTTCTTCAAAATAGACTTGCCCAGGCCGTGGTATTTTGTGGAAGAGCCACACTCAAGGGGCCAAAGGGCTGCATGTGGCTAGCGAGCCACAGTTGCTGACCACGGGTCTAAGTGATAATAAACCATGATGCTAACTTCATTACAGCTTTTTGTCTTTACTCACCTTTTTCCCACTTCTTTCCTATTTATCTTGAACATGTAAAATGAGCATAACTGAGTTAGATTATTGGAAGTGCAGATGTTTTCGTCATTGAGAACTGTTCTTTCTCAGAGCTCTAAATGCTAAACATTTCAACATTAGATCAAGAATTGTGGAGAGTAGCTGTGGAAGTGTTAATACAAATGCAGTGGAAGTAATGACCCTGGGGTAAAGGAGGTCAAGAGATTGAGAAGTTAGGGTTTTAGGCAGGTCTTTCACTCAAGCATCAAAATTACCCAGGAACCAAGAGGTCACCAGTTTGATTCCTGGTCAGGGCACATGCCAGGGTTGCAGGCATGATTCCCTATGGGGAGAGAGATGCATGCAATTGATGCTGATTCTCTCCCATTGATGTTACTATCTCTCTCTCCTTCGCCCATCCTCAATCATTTAAAAAAAAAATAAAGACATAGACTGGAAAAAAATTATGTGGGGAATAAGGTTCAGCATGGGAGAATCTGAAAAAAGTATTTAGAACTGAAAATTATTTAGTTGGGGAATGTCTGGCCTCCGAAATTGTTTGGTCTGGCCCTGCCAAGGCATTAGGGGTGAGTTAATTAGTTATTTGACCAAATATAGCAAGCTAATTTTTAATTTGATAATTTTGTATGGCCTGGGAATCCTATCTAATAAAAGAGTAATATGCAAATTAACCATCACTTTGCTACACTCACAAGCCATGCCCACCAGCCAATCAGGAGCAAGTATGCAAATTAACCCAACAAAAATGGCTGCGGCTACAGAGCGAACAGGAGGGTTGGGTTTCCCTGGCAATGGAGGAAGCCAAGCTTTCCGCACACCCTGGCCAGCCAAGGCCTCCACTCAAGGCTACAAAGTTTCAATTATAAAAGATAAATAAATCCCAACAAAAATGGCGGCAGCTACGGAGCTGGAGAGAGCAGGAGGCTTGAGTTTCCCCCGGCAATGGAGGAAGTCAAGCTTTCTGGTGGGCCCAGGCCTGCCTAGGCCTCCACTTAAGGCTACAAAATTTTAATTATAGAAGATAAATAAATCCCAACAAAAATGGCTGCAGTCACGAAGCAAGCAAGAGTCTTGGCTCCGCTCAAAGCTACAAAGTTTCAATTACAGAAGATAAATAAATCCCAGATACCAGGGCCTCTGCTAGGGTCGCTGGAGGGCATGGCCAGCCTGAAAACCACCACAGGCCCCTCACCCAGGCTGCCCCATGCCCCAAGGGAACCCCCACCCTGATCTGGGACACCCTTCAGGGCAAACCAGCTGGCCCCCACCTGTGCACCAGGCCTCTATCCTATCTAATAAAAGAGTAATATGCAGATTGACCACCACTCCAACACACAAGATGGCTGCCCCCATGTGGACACAAGATGGCCACCACAAGATGGCCAGCAGGCGAGAGAAGTAGGGAGGGACCAGGCCTGCAAGGGAGGCAGTTGGGGGCAATCAAGCCTGCAGGGGAGGGCAGTTAGGGGTGACCAGGCCGGCAGGGAGGGAAGTTGCGGGCAACCTGGCCTGCAGGGAAGGGCAGTTGGGGAGGAACCAGGCCTGCAGGGGAGAGCAGTTGGGGGTAACTAGGCCTGCAGGGGAGGGCAGTTAGGGATGACCAGGCCAGCAGAGGAGGGAAGTTGGGGGCAACCCGGCCTGCAGGAAAGGGCAGTTGGGGGGGAACCAGGCCTGCAGGGGAGGGCAGTTAGGGGTGACTAGGCCTGCAGGGGAGGGCAGTTAGGGATGACCAGGCCTGCAGGGGAGGGCAGTTAGAGGTGACCAGGCCTGCAAGGGAAGGAAGTTAGGGGCAAACAGGCTGGTAGGGGAGCAGTTAGGTATCAATCAGGCAGGGGGGTGGTTAGGGGGTGATCAGGCTGGCAGGCAGAAGTGGTTAAGGGCAATCAGGAAGGCAGGCAGGCGAGCAGTTGGGAGCCAGCAGTCCTGGATTGTGAGAGGGATGTCCGACTGCTGATCCCAGTGGGATCGGGCCTAAACGGGCAGTCAGACATCCCTCGAGGGGTCCCAGATTGGAGAGGGTGCAGGCTGGGCTGAGGAACACACATCCCTGTGCATGAATTTTGTGCTCCAGGCCTCTAGTGATGTTATAAATATCCAAATGGTCCTTGGCAAAAAAAGATTCCCCATCCCTGATTTAGAACATATAAAATGGACTCCTACAAATCAATTTCAAAAAGACAACTTAATAAAAAATGAACAAACACATTGAAAAGACTCTTCACAAATGAAGACATATGATACGTAAGATCATTAGTCATCATCAACATGAAAATTAAAATCATAATATATCATTTCACATACACTAGAATCACTAAATTTCCTTTTTGTTTTAAAGCTGACAACGGCAAGTCTTATCAATGATATGAAGTGAATTGTATCTCATTCACTGGAGGTGGAAATGTAAGATGATGCAATTGCTTTGAAAGCAGTTCAGTAGCTTATTATGAATGTAAGCATGCATTTATTATATGACTCACAATTCCACTTTTAAGTATTTTCCCAAGAAGTTTTAAGATCTATGTCCATAAAAAAACATTTGTATGTGAATGTTCATGGAATATTTATTCATAATAGTCCCAAGCTGGAAATAACCCAAATGACTATCAACAAATTAATCAATAAACAAATGGTGGTATGGAATACTATTCAGCAATAAATATATATAGATATAGATACATGCAACAGCACAGACAAATGGAGGGAGAGGGGGGTCATCTTGCTGAGTGAAGAAATCCAGACCAAAAAAAATCCGTATGTTACAATCTTATTTTCATTTATCCTAGACTAGGAAAATCAATTTATGGTTGTAAATATAATGATTGATTGCCTGGGTAGCAATTTAGATTGATTAGAAAGGGGCACGAGGGAACTTTGTGCGTTGTTAGAAAGGTTTGATATCTATTGAAATAATGATTATATGGGAAACACATGAACTAAATCTCACAGAAATTTAAACTAGAGATCTGTGCGTTTCCCTATAAAAACGAAAAATATTGTCTAGAAAAAGTGTTGGACCATTGCCCTAACCAGTTTGGCTCAGTGGATAGAGCGTTGGCCTGTGGACTGAAGGGTCCCAGGTTCGATTCCGGTCAAGGCCATGTACCTTGGTTGCGGGCACATCCCCAGTAGGGGGTGTGCAGGAGGCAGCTGATAGATGTTTCTCTCTCATTGATGTTTCTAACTCTCTATCCCTCTTCCTTCCTCTCTGTAAAAATCAATAAAATATATTTTTTAAAAAGTGTTGGACCATTGTACCGTCCTGGTGGACACTCTCATCAGCTAAGAAAATGACTATTTCCCCACAAACAAGACCATCTGTGAAACATAATTCCATCTGTAAGTTTGGGGTTTTGTTTTTTGTTTTTGTGTGTGTGTGTGGGGGGGGGGTTTTTTTTTGTTTGTTTGTTTGTTTTTGTTTTGTTTTGTTTTTGTAGACTAGCATACTAGTTAAGTGACAGAAGTTGCTATAACAAATTTTAGATTCTCGGGTACTTAATAAAAGTTTATTTCTTGCTTTAAAAAAAAGTCATCGTTTTCCACCAAGACATAAAGGGGAAAACTAAAGATCTCTTTATGAGCCAAAGATTTTGCCAAAATCAATCAGTTTTTCTCTTTTTCTTCTCCACCTACAACTGCAGTCTTTCTAAAAACTTAAGTGAGAAACCCAGGCAGTGGTTAGTTAACCAAATAATAAGAGGTTCCCTGAATATGATTGCCTTTCCCGATGTCTCTTTTCAGTGTGAGTCACACATACTAGAAAAACTGACCTTGATATAAATTGACTGAGAAGGCTGTGTTTTATAATAACTGACTGTGATACTGGAGTGAAATAGATGACTAAGATATTAAAGCCTTTGGTTAAATTTCAATAGGAACATAATCATAACTAGATATCAAATATACTTCCTTTTATCCATAGCTAAATCCAGTTCTTTCTAATATGTCCTCTAACCAAAGGAAATATAAAAGGCTTTGACTTTTTCTAGTCTCTAGTTTTTTTCAGTTTTCAAGAAGCTCTTTCCTCTATTGTTGCTAAGAGGAAAAAGAAACTGTTGCCAAGTAACAAGAAAATAGTGTCCAGCATATATCTATGTGTCCTCAGCTGCATATCAAATGCAAAGCTCTCAGCTGCTCTCAAGGACATGGTGTGAGTGAGATATCATTCATAATACTGAGCACAGGCCTGCCAGTTCCCATAAGTTCAGTGCTTCTCCAATAGTGATATTCAGCTGTATATGTAATTTTTCTATCACACTTTGAGGAACAAGTACATTTCTAATGCAATTGCACTTTTCATTTACCTGAAGCTCTTTGCTTGATCGTGAGCAAGTAATTTGAAGGAAGATTATTTTGCTTATTTCATTTCTTCTTCCTGACTAAGAACAGATGTCATATCTGAACTGCTTAACAAGACTTCCTCTTTGTTAGAAGCAATAGGTAGGTAGTAATAGATCTATTGTGATTCACCTTGATGCAATACCAGGGAGTCACTTTGTGATTTCAGAAAGTTACAGATAGTTATTCAAGGAATTGACTCATATGAAAGGCAACACAACCCACAAAATATTAAAAGAACATTCACTCTGAGTAATCCCCAATGATTATCTACATGTCATGTCCCCTTCTAAGAAAATTTACAATCCTCCATTTCTGCTGCCATTGTACTATGTGTTTACAGCATGGCCAAAGTTAATTGGACCAATGATGCACGTAAGGAGAATCAATTTGCTAGATGAATCAAGCAAGTTAATATCTTCTCTTGAAAATGTCTCTTAGGAGACACAGTCAGAAGATGGTTTGCACTGGGATCATATAAGCTTGGGGCCGTATTAAGTTATATTCGGGAAGGACAAACACATGTAGATAGAGAGGAGATAAAGGTAAAGTAAATAAAAGAATGAGAGATTGGAAGAGGAAAAGTTAAACAGCCCAAGAGAGAAGTAAACATCAACTTTAATAAGACTAGATTTTAACATAAGTTGGTTTTGTTTTTCAATTATTCATTTCAAATTGTGCCTGATTGAATCCCTTCCCTTTGACATAGAAAGATTCTGTAATTTCTTGGTCATTGTCAGTTAATAAAATTTAGTTCAGTCTAGTTTAATACCCCAGTCCTATATCTAATTCAAAGCACTTATTTCCTACCCTGCCACACTTCCATCCACCCTTCTAGTCACTTGTCCTTTTAGAGGCTTGGGGGTGGAGAGGAAAGACATGAAAATGAGGAACTGTGCCCACACTTTACTTGGTAAAAATGTCCAGGGATATTTATCTGGTGATAAATATCCCTGGACATTTTGGTTCAGTCTGAGTCTGATGTTTGATGCCCCTGAGGAGTCGGTAAGTGTGATTTTCTTAGAATGGACTTCACTTGATCCTAGACTCCTCCATTGCTGATCATCCCCTCAAACAGAGGCAGCTCTGACCTTATGTGATCCTGCTCAAAGTCCAGTTTCTGATCCTGTTTTTAATGTTAGGAATATCATGTTTGGCAGCTGTCTGAGCAGCTCTATGTCTTCTGCCAATTCATTAATTCACTCTCTTCCACAAAGAAATATCCAGTAACTTCTGAAATCCTCTCTGTCAGCAACTGAGTATGAAAAGATCAAGGATGGACTGGAGGTTGCCTCCAACTTTCTCCAAATATGCTTCATCTAAGCCCTAATACTATGAGATATGCCAGATGACCCACAGTCTGCCAAAACCTGTAAACAGCAAATGGACAACACCCCAAACTCAGAGGATGCAAGTCAAAGTCTGCCAAGAGCTTCTTCATTATTTCTTCACTCACAATTACACAATAATGGGCCTTCGAGTTCTGCAATGTGGCCAACATCCACCCAGGAAATGAGATGCCAGTTCTATTTCTTATAGGTATCCGCAATCTCTCCTAGTGATTCTCTTCAGCTGTCCTCAAACTTGCTTTGGTAGTGGTAAGGAGCCCTTATTTCCTCTCTTCCAAGGTTGAGAATAGGAGGAATGTTTGAGGGGTGATGCTGAGAAGCCTCATACCATTTTTAGTACACTCTGCCCACACCAACACCCTCTGAATCTTCCATTTATCTCTCTCTCTCTTTTTTTTTCTCACTAGGGAGTGGTGGAATGATCACTGGTAAGCTCCATGGAAAAAAATCTGGCCATCATTATGGGTTGATCACTGGAATTCTCTTTAGAATATAAAGCACTTAAGAGTCTGTTGTGAGCCTACTTTACAATTAGCCTTAACTGCAATTCCAGAATATCATTCAACATCATTCACACCAATTTTATAGTTTAAGAAACTTTTCTTATGAGATCTGGCTTTATGGTCTGTGAAATCTAGTATTAAAAGAAATCAACTACTTCCTTTACCAGTTTCTGTGGGTTTCTGTTCTTATGCTCAAATTACTCAATGGAGACAATGGGTAAGTTCCCATAAAAGTCTTTGGGGAGAGATCAGATGATAGGTTATTAGGAAAAAGTAGGATCTGCTTGAAGGATAAAACTTATACACAGAGAAATAACAATATATCATATTATTTGAGTGAGTACCAAAAGAACTGTAAGAGGTGATGATACTCAGGGAAGCTGTTGGTTCACAACTGGTAACCATGCTAATGTCCTTTTCACATGCAAAATACATTCATTCCATCCCAATAGTTTCCCAAAGTTATAACTTATTCCAGAATCAATTTTAAAGCCTACATCCAAAGTCTCACCTAAATGAAATCTTCATCAGATATAGGTGACACTCAAGCAAAGTCTGATTCATCCCGAGACAAATTCTGCTCCAGCTGTGAACTTGTGAAACTAAACAACATATATGCTTCCAAAACACAATGGTGAGAGAGGCATAAGATAGGCATTTCTGTTCCAAAACTTAGAAATAGCAAAGAAAGAAGTGACAGTCCCATATAAGTCCAAAACCTAACAGGGAAAATTCCATTAGACCTTAAGGCTTGAGACTCATCCGCTTTGGCTGCATGCTCACAGCTCAGCAGGATGGCCCCACATAGTCTCTCTGCCTAGGCACCACCCAGGGCAACTCTCTGAAGGGGCCATCCCTGAAGCTCTCCAGGGCTGGAGTCTTGTGCCCTCTGTGGCTCCAGGTGGCTATATTCTTTGAAAGCTAGGTGGAGGAGGCCATGCCTCCTGGGCACATGCACTCTGATAACTGCAGAAGCTGCCCTGAGTGGACATTGCCAAAGTTTGCTGCCTGCAGGTTCCAGAGAGGTAGTCACAGCACACTGCACTGAACTGGGGTCCACCAAAGTGACACCTGGGGCAATTAAAGAGCTTGGCACTGGAGTGTAGGGAAAGGAACTGGCAACAAGAAGAGGCACCAGGCAGTGAAATCTTAAGTCCCACAGGTGCCAACAGCCCCTCCTTTGAATCTGCTGTGCCCCAGGGACCCTTGCATCTGGGCCTGTGATGGGAGTGGTGCCAGTGATAATAATTGCCTTTGGGGTCATCCTTGCATTGTCTTGGAGATTAGCTCTTGGATTCTGTTGAGATGGCTGATCCATACTAATCTTCTAATCAAATGGACACTTATCCACACCATTAGTTTCCCAAATCTTTAAGTTTTGCTTCCTGTTTTTGCTTAACAATTCTGTCTTTAAGTGATTTACTCTTCTCGGTTTTTATTATAAGCAGGCAGGAGGGGTTTAAAAATAGCTTCAACTAAATATCCAATTTAATCACTTGCAAGTTCTACCTCCTTAAAAACCCCCACTAGAACAGAAATACAGTTCAGCCAAATTCCTTGTCACTTTGTAACAAGGTTGGCCTTTCTTCCACTTTCCAATAACATGTTCCTCATTTCCATCTGAGATCTAATCAGATTGACCTTTACCGTTCATATTCCTACCAACATCATGTTCAGTATTACTTAGGTATTCTCTAAGAAGACTGAGGGTTTCTTTACAGCTCTACTCTTTTCTTTCTGAGCTCCCTCCAGAATCACCCTTAATGGTTGGTTCATGGCAATGAAAACTTTTTCTAGCCTGCCCCTCAAAAGTCTTCCGGCCTCTGCCCATCACCCAGTTCCAAACTCTCTTCTATGGTGTTTGTTACAATAACGTGCACACTTTCTGTTCATTCCAGATAATGTAACAAAAATACCATAGACCAAGTGGTTTAAACAACAATTATTTATCACAGTTCTGAAGTCTGGGAGGTCCAAAATCAAGGCTCTGGCAGATTCAGTGCCTGGTGTAAACAACTTTCCTGGTTCATAAAACATATTTTCTCACTGTAACCTCACGTGGTGGAAGGAGTAAGGGAGCTCTCTCAGGCCTCTTCTATAAGGGCACAGATTTCATTTATGAGGGCTCTACCTTCATGAACTAATCACCTCCCAAAACCTTACTTCCAAAACCATCTCACTGGGGATTAGGTTTCAACATAGAATTTTGAGTGGAGACAAACATTCAGCCTATACCAATAATCTTAAACAAGTTAAATTTTCCCAATGTCAGTCTTCTTGTTATTTATTGGTGATAAATTTGTACCCATCTCATGGAATAGTTTTAAATATTATAAAATGGCATTACACAATGCTATGACCTGTATTACATGTGATGTAATCCTATATGATAAAAGGCTAATGTGCAAATTGTCCCCTTGGAAGTTCCACCAACCGGGAGTTCAACCGCTCGCTATAATGTGTGTTGACCACCAGGGGGTGGCGCAGAACAAAGGAAGGCCCTGGCCGGCAGCCAGCAGCCGGGAAGGAAGGCCCTGATTGGCCCTGATCAGCAGCCAGGCCTAGGGACCCTACCTATGCACGAATTTCATGCACTGGGCCTCTAGTATATAATATAAAATACATAATATATAATACTATAGCATATGTAATATATAACACATGTTATCCTAATATATAAAAACCCTGGGTTGTAACAACCTGTAACGAACTAACTGCTGAGGGGGTTGTGAATCAGGGACAGAGAGAGGCCTGAAGAGAGAAGCAGGGACTGATCCGTTGCCTCTGTGGCAGCTTTTGATCAGCACTTGCCTCTCTCTTTCGCTCCCAGTCTGGCCAGCAGCCGGACCTCCATTTCTCTCTAAGCCTCCATCAGGGCTGCTGATCAGCCCCGCCTTTCTGATCAGGCCCCATTGGTAGGCCCAGAGACACTGATTGCATAGAAACCGACCAATCAGAACCAAATCTGGGTGAAGTGTGAGGAACCAATGGCTGCCTAGGAGGCGGAGCTTTTGACGCTGACTGGCATAGAAACTGACCAATCAGAACCAAATCTGGGTCAACTGTGAGGAGCCAATGGCTGCCTAGGAGATGGAACTTTTGACACTGACTGGCATAGAAACTGACCAATCAGAACCAAATTGGCCAGCAGAGGAGGGCAGTTGGGGGCGAGATCAGTCCGGCAGGGGAGGTAAGTTGGGGGCGAGATCAGGCCAGCAGGGGAGGGCAGTTGGGGGCAACCAGGCTGGCAGGGGAGGGAAGTTGGAGGTGAGATCAGGCCAGCAGGGGGGGGCAGTTGGGGGCTAGATCAGGCCAGCAGGGGAGAGTAGTTGGGGGCGAGATTAGGATGGCAGGGGAGGGCAGTTAGGGGTGATCAGGCAGGCCGGCAGAGAGGTTAGGGGCAATCAGGCAGGCAGGCAGAGGCAGTTAGGGGCAATCAGGCAGGCAGGCAGGTAAGCGGTTAGGAGCCAGTGGTCCCAGATTGAGAGAGACATGAGAGAGGCATGTCCAACTGCCTGTGGGATTGGGCCTAAACCAGCAGTCGAACATCCCCCTAGGGGTTCCCAATTGGAGAGGGTGCAGGCTGGGCTGAGGGAACCACCCCCCCTCCATGCACGAATTTCTTGCACTGGGCCACTAGTATGATATATCATAAATTGCCTTTTACATGGAAAATACTCAATGGTTCATTATGAAATTAGTCATTTTACTGATGAATAACATTAATTCTTTAATCATTATTACTATTATTATTATTAATATTTACCATTTTGGATTTGAATTTTTTAGAAATTCTTGGTTATACTTGGAAACAACCTTAGGGATCCTTAGTCCCCTCTCTTGGTTTTATAGCAGGACTACTGAAGAAGCTTTACTAAGTAATGCCACCATTAATATTAGCAGCACATAAAGAGGACAAATATTTAACCTGCCAATCCTTTTGTTTGTGCATTGCAGTTATCATCCAAATCTCTAGTACCATCTTGGATGCACCTGACTGAATCAGAAAGGGACACTTTACCCCCCAAGATGGCCCAATTGTATTCTCTCTACCTAGTAGTATTTATTTGGAATATACATGACTTGGAGTCAATGGACAAGCCTCCATTGATTGCTTTACCTGAGAAGTCCTTGTAGAGCTCAGTGTGAGGTCGTATATACATATTAAAGTATGGAAAAGCTAATGTGGAAAATGAGAGAGGGAGAGAGAGAGAAGCTATGAGAAATAATAAGAACAAACTGGGTTGATTCCTGCTTCTTTAGTCCCTGGTTGTAGTTCTTAGGAGGCTCTTATACATTTCTTGCTCCAGGTTCTGAGATACAGCCTCTTAGGGGACCTGTGAGTGTTGAAATAAATTAAAAGTAATGTGAGGTTTGAGGGGAACTGTGTGAGCTACTTTGTGGTCATAAAAACCCTCATTCTTCAACTCTCCCTAACCCCAAGGAAGCACTGAGCTGACTGATAGAGGATGTCAACATTATTCCTCTGGAAGAAAAAAACCTACTGTTGGTGCAATTTTCCAGGAGCATTTCTGCAACAATGTCACATGAAATAGAGGGTGAATATATTAAACAGTATGAAATGTGCCTTCTTTAATATAGGTGTCTTGACACCATCACTCTATCAGAGCAAGATAATTCCAGTAAGTTCTCAGAAAAAAAATAGTGATCCTCTTATATGGGAATGTAATGTGTGGCCTACCAAAGCAGAAGACTTTTTAAGGAAGGCCCTAAAGTTAGTTGAGCTGCTTACCTTATTTACCTATGGTAAAGTATCAAATCTTTACTTTAAATAGTAGGTCTGTTACTGGAGGTTCTTCTGTGGTATCTTGGGAAAGGAATTTCAGGCACACACATGTAGGAAGGTTTTAAACAACGCTGGTACTGTTGCAGAATTTACCAGGCGACTGGAAAACACACAACGGGTACTCAGAAGATTCAGGAAAAACCCTTTATTTGCAGATGTACTGGTACCGTGACTCAGGGAAGTCAGTTTTCCAAAGCCCAAGTGATGGATATGGAGGAAGATTTACTTTTATCCCCTTAGTTTCTTTATTTCCTAACTTCCGGGCTTTTGTGGTGGGCTTTTGCAGCTCGACCTAAGTTAGTTAGAATGGGTAAATAAGATTATATGTAAAGGCCTGGCCTCAGGGGTGCTAGTGACCTCCCTTCTGGCTAAGCTGTTAAATTCTTGGTTTATGGCCCTTGTAAACTAGAAGTATTCAGGAAAACAGATTATTGCCTAAGGATAAGGATGGGGGCAGTGACTTAATTATAGGCTAACAAGAATGTGTGTCAGAATACTGGTTATTGGCACAGATTCAGATTGATAGCCCCCGCCCACAATTGTTTTATATTCCCCTTCAGTGCTATGCCCAAAGAAAAGAGATACTATGCCATTGGATAGGAAGAGAGTGGGCAGGCTAGAATAGCGGCTATGAGGATAGAGGCAAAAGGAGAGTTCTCAGCCACCTGCTCTCTGCTCTCCTGGTTCCAAGTCTGGTGGGAACCCTTAGAGTTTAGGAGAAAACAAAGCAAAGTATGTGCCTGAGAGAAGGCCACAGGCATGCTCCAAGAAGGTGTGCAGGTCACAGATGCCCTTGAAGAGGCTGTCGCACTCAATGAGGCATTTCCCCAGTACTCAGCTGGTAGAACATGTTCACTGTGCCCAGATACAGCATGCTTGATGTCTCATTCATGACCAGGAGGTTCAGCTCCATCAGGCTGCAGAAGAAATCCAGCTTCTGAGGCCACCAGCTCACAATGGTGCCCACCAGGCTCAAGAGGGTTAGGACTCCAGCTGCAGTGCCATCACTGGCACCTGAGGCTCCAGTAGTCCAGCTCAGTCTCTGCTCCAAGCTGGCATCAAAATTCTTAGCTGTGTAACCTTGGGCAAGTTACTTAACTTCTCTGTGCCTCATTTCCCCATCTGCCTATCTGCTTCCAAGGCTTGATGAGACTCAGACTACAATAAGTGCTGGGGCTTCCGTTGTGGCTACCATGGAGACAGGCCTTCGTTCAACTTCTATATATTCCCTTGGGTTTGAAAAAGAGCAGGTATTTTTGAAAACTACTCAATCTCTTTTCTGTCTTTCCCTGGGCCTCTGCTGGTGCCCCCCTATCCAATCCCTTTTCTGGATCTTCTAGGGGTTTGTACTCTTATCCTATCAGATGTTCTTCCAAGATTTTCCCAGGCTAGTCCCCTCCCCATTTATGGTTACCATTTTGGCTTCTACTGTGCATGCGTACTAGTTCTGATTTGTCATTTGGCTTCCACTGCACATGTGCTTATCCCGTGTCATCTTTGCTTCTACTGCACTTGCACTCAGTGAATTTCCCTTTGCGCTTTCTCCCTCCCTCCATCAATCCAGTAGATGGTGCAGATTGCTCCCTGGGATGACATGACTGAAAAGCATCTTTCCTGCCTACTGCTGAGACAGAAAATGTTAAGCAGATGGGGCAGGACCATGGGAGGAGGACATGAAACCAGGAACCTAGTTAGGCAGAGTTACTAAGACACCCCAACTGGGAGGGGAAGAAAGGGTGCAACTGAGAGGCATGAACTTTAAAATGTATGGATATTACTAAGACAGACAGCGTGCACATAACCAATCACAAGGCAGTGAGGCAAGTGTATAGACAAAAAAAGCGTTCCCCCCTCAACTCCCTCCTCAGGGCACAATGGATACCTGACATTCCTGTTGCAGGAGAGCACATGCCCTATGCCCACGTGGCTTATGGCCTCGTGGGCCTCCACACATGGACTAATAGCCTTTAATTAGCTTGGGTACTAAACTACTTCCAACTGTAACCTGGAAAGGAAACTCTGGGCACTGGCCTACTCCTGGAACACTAGATATACCTTTTCCAGGACTGGCTTCTCCCAATAAAGTTTAGTTCCATTAATCTTTTTTGTTCGTGATTTCATTCTTTGATTTTCGGGAGACAAGAACTCAGACTCAAAACACCCACATTTTTTTGTTTCACTGCAATGCCTGGAGTGACTGTGAAACTGATCTTTCCTAGTCAATCGGGCTTAATCAGATGTCTGGCTCCCTTATCTTTTGTTAATATCTAACCAACTGCTTATTGTAACACGTCTGTTCTATCCAGTTCCCTTGCAATTCTTTGGCTTAAGGCTTTTGAACAAACCATTTTCTTGCCTTTATGATGACTCACAACCTGTTTATTTCTACTGAAAATATGCAGCAAACACTAAAGTCTCCATAGTGAAGCAGTTCTAATATGAATTTCTAGTTCTTCCTCATTAAAGATATGCCTTAGTTCTATTTTTTATCATCTTATATCTGTGTCCCACACATTCTTATCCCAGGAGCTCTGCCTTAGGACAGGCTCTGCTATTACTTGCTTCATGGCTCTTATTCAATTTTTCCAGCATTTCATAAGTTTACTTTCAGTACTGACTCTATTAATTAATTTATCCAGACATTTGTTTACTGCAATAAAACAGTAAATTAGCCACTGTTATTTACTTAGTAACTTTGAATGACCTTTTTGTCACGATGCTCTGTTTTATGTCTGGGTTATGGGTACTGTGATAATGAGGGGATAGCAATGCTGGAGTTAAAACCCTTTTCAACAAGATGGTCATTTCCTGATTAGGGTCTCAATTGCATATGGGTCTCCCTGTTGGATAGAAACATTTCCTGAGGCTCTGCTTTGTTTGTATTGCCTGTAGCAGCATGAGGGGAGGGGAAGAGAGAAGATGTGAGGTGTTAAATTTGTGTGTAATTTCTTCACAACCAATATCATGTGGTCTACTTAAGCATTGACAGAGAAAGAAATTATTTAAGTTTATGCATTATGGATTTTCTTTTATCCTTATCATGGATCACATTGTCATACACATAGTAAAAGCTCAATAAATCCTTGTGTATTTCAATTGAATCATTTAGTAACAAAACACAAGTAACCTATGTACTTTTTCAATTTCTTTATTCCTACATATGAAAAAAATTGACTGGAAATAATATTCCAACATTTGTCAAAGTTTCTGAAGTATAACTTGATAACAAATAAGGTGCCATAAGGTGATATGATATATCATTTTTATAGAGGAAGCATATGAACATCCAAGATTAAAATATCATCTAGCATTTGATATTGGCTAAAATATCAAATGCTAGACAAATCTGAGTAAGTAAGGTTGTAGTGGCGATCAGGAAAGGCGATTGTGATGGCTTCTGATATTTATTTTGTTCAAAGGCATTGTTTATCAGCCAATGAAACTTTTAGATTAAGGTATTCATATCTTAAAAGATATTACCACACTAAAACCTAGTTTCATGTGCATAATACACAATAACACAATGATATTACTTGTAGATTTATTCTGTTCCATTCCAATATTACTGCTTCTGAGAAGATTTCACCTTTCTTTCACCTAGCTGAACAGTTCCTCTTTTGTACCAGCAATTCTTTTAATCCATTATTATCAGTTAATCATAGTGTGTTGTAATTATGTTTAACATGCTTTTCAGCCCTTTGAAACTATGAGGTTTTTGAAGGCAGAAGACATAATTTATTTTTTTTATTCTTAAAAATTAGCATAATATGTTCCCAATACATATTTGTAAAGAAAAAGTGATTTATTTCCTTAGTAGAGCCAACAATGTTGCTAATGTGATTCAAAATATAAATTATCTCATTGTAAGTGCACACAATCTTGTGCCCCAGTTTAATAACAACAGCATGTTCAGAATATATTATGGTTCATGAACATGAAAGTTTGGAATGCTTTTTATTTAACTTTTTTTTTTCAAAATGGCTTTCACACCTACAGCTCTTGAGCTAAGAAGTATCAATTGTGTGTATCATTACAAGTTTATCTCCTGGAATAGCTAACCATATTTTACTTTATGTAGGTTGTGTGTCTCTCTGTAGTGCATGCATGCACATGAGTGTGTTCAGAGTCAGAGAGCATAGCTTTTAAGCAATGATGATCTCAATATCATAGATTTCATTTTATTTGTATCATTTGCCACTTATTATAACTTTGGTTTCTTATTTTTTCCCCTTTGTGAGGATATTATACACTGAGTGGCCAGATTATTATGATCTCTGAATGCATAATAATCTGGCCACTCAATATATATATATATATATATATATTATATATATATATAATATATAATATATAATATATAATATATAATATATAATATATAATATATAATATATAATATATAATATATAATATATAATTAATATATAATATATAATATATAATATATAATATATAATATATAATATATAATAATATATAATATATTAAAGAGCATAGTAGCCTTGGGCAAATCTCCTCACCTCATCTCTTCTCACCTTTCTGGGTTTCAGTTTACTAATACATAAAATGGAGCTAGTAAGACTAATAAGAGTGTTTATTTACAAGCATGTTGTTGGGGGGAGTATATTAGGTAATTCATGTAAAAAAGCTTTTATTTATTTATTTATTTATTTTATTTATTTATTTTTAAATGGTGCCTGACATATAGTAAATGTTCCATAAAATGTAAATTGTTGTTGTTATTACTAGAGAAAAATATTGAGAGGAAAAAAAGGCATAACATTTTAACACAAGAATGGTTAAAAGCGCTATGAAAACTGTGATTTTGAGATACTACATTATCACATTACCAAAAAATGAAAAATGAAGGCTGCCTCTGTCCTCCACCCATGCCAGATAAGTTCTAATTCATTTCATCCAATACTGTGTCTGAGAATTTATATATTTTTAAAATTCCCCAGGTAATTCCATGAGATTCGAACCAGTAGTGTAGATTCACCAAAACTGAGAGGAGGAAGTTAGTTTTAAAAAAAATAGACATATTTTCGGTACCATGCTAAATGCTGGAGTGTCAAACTAAAGAAAGGTGGGCTGGAAGATTTGAGATGCCACAGCATTTAACCTGATGATTTTCCTTCACAATACAGGCCAGCAGCAATGAGCTTTGCTCTAGGCATGGTGGCATCAGGTAGAACAAATAACATGAAAAAAGAAAAGACTATATTATCAAGGCAGTTTGTTCCTCAGGTTTTTCTGGTTCAAAAATATGGTACATATGTAATGGGCCAGGAAGGCTGTGAGGGTATGTTGTGGCAGAGATTGGCCAGCCATGTTGGTGGGGGAGATGCTGCTGCTTCTTCCATGGGACTTTCTTCCTCTAGACGTTGACAACAACTCCCACTTTATAGGCCTTGTCCTGTCCCCATCTTTGGCCTGCTGAGCTTAATTTTCACAAGGAATCCTATTAAGCCAGGTTAGAAACACTCCCTTGACCTTTAGTATCCAATCAAGTTCATCTTCCCACACACTTGATACCTAAACAAGTTCTTACTAATTTTTCATCCATTTCTTCATCCTGCCCATTGGCATTTATAAATCTGCACTTGTCCATCGTATATTTGGAGTTGTGTTCAAGCTCTCAGATTGCAGTAATCTTGACTCCTATTGCAATAGTCTTAAAAAAGACTTCTTTGTCTATTTAACTCTGTCGTGTACAATTTTTCTTTGTCAATATTACAGAGCTTTTTCATATTTTTGGAAATTGGAAAGACCCCTTGTACACAGGACTATCCAGTAAGGTATAAGGAGAGTCAAATGGCTTTACTGTTCATGGAAAGTCTGAAGGAAGCAAGACACTGGCTGCCACCTAGGGTAGTCTTCTCTGCCAATAGAGAGTGAATGTATATTTGATTGTTGGCACAGCTGATATTTGGTGTCCAATGACCAGACCTTGGAGTTCTGCATGACTGAGGTGCAACTCCCAGGTGTGTGTAATGGATGGGATTTCCTCAAGTGGCTGCCTGTGGCTGGGAGCATTTTCAATGCTGACCCTTTTTGGTGCACTGGGTACCTCCACATCTGGTTTCTCATTCTGGGACCATCCTATCACTGATCACATTTCCTTTATTTTCTTCCAACTCTCTCCATATCTAGGATGTCTCTCTACTACAGCATGATAATCTTTTATCTTATTCCATACATTCTCTCACAGCAATTGTCTATGTGCATGAGTGCTTTCCATTTTACTTAGAATTTTAAAAAGTAAGAATGCTTTATTTTTTGTTCTATCTCTTCATTTTTGCTGTATCATGATGTCAATAAACATGAACACCTACCTGAGTTACTCAGAGTTCAATGAGCCAAAAAAATTTTTTTAAAAAATAAAACTTAACTCACTTAAACTGAAAAAAAAGGCCATTCTACTGCATAAGTAAAACAAGCAATGTAAAAACAGAGATAAATTACTTATCTCAGTCAATCAATAAGAAAGTCACACACTTTTTACAATTCATCTTGTCCATTTGCTCTGAAAATTCCAGTGGCTTCTCAAATACTCAAAAACATTTTACCTTCACCTATTTCTAACTTCATTTATTTTTAGGTGCTGGGATCCATCTGGATTTAATCCCATTTCCTCCACACTCTGGGAATCTCCAAGAATCTCTTCATCAGGTTACACATTCTAATAATACATCAGAGTCATCCAGATTAAGGGTAAACAATTCAACATCCACTTTAGCCCTGTTAGCCCCATCCATCACGATTACCTCCCTATGAGGATGACGCATGTAAATGTTTCAGCAGAAAGTCTCCCTCCTACAAAATGTGATATCATATTGAAAAGTTAAAAAAAATTAAATTCATGTCTAATGAGACTTGCCATATGAAGCATGTTATTTCTATATTTACAGTAGTTTCTGATCCTCTATACAAGTAATAAAAAGAATATATAATTACTACATATATAATAACTACCTCCAAGTAGGTATTAAGTGTTTATATGTTATATTCCAGAATCCTTATTTCAGAAATAGGCACCTGTGTCTTAATATGCTGCCTCTGAAAAACTTATTTTTCATAAACATTATTTAATTTGGAAAAATCAGTGTTCTGATTACTCAAAAAATATACTTAGACTGCCATAAAATAGCAAAGCTTCAATGTACATCAGTCTTCTGCTATATCTAAGGGCATTTTATAACACAAAAATTTTTTAGCTGTTAAAACATTTTTAGAGTAAAAAGGAATATATTATAACTGTTTTTATGCAAGAATGATTATTAGAGAAAATATTCACTAAATGATTTTGTAACGATTCATTCCTCCTTTTGTCATTCATTTGGGGTGTGTTCTTGTAATATTTACTTTAATGGCTCCTGTACATGCCAGGTATTATGCTAAATGCTCTACATCAAAGATAAATAGGTGAGGCCTTTGCCCATACATCTATAAAGTGTTCTTCAGTGCACTCAACTAACAATTACTCTTCTCTGAGAGTGGAAACTCATGGCAATATGAAATTTCTCTGGAATATGCTGCAATAGCTCTGTGAATGCTATATGGATATACTGGGTACTGTATATTCAGTTCTTTGGAGAGAATTATACCTTACATAAAGACCCAAATGCTTAACTATGCTATCTATCTTAACATATATTAAATTATATCTAATTTTTTTTACATCTAATACAGCAAATAATAAGAAAACAGTCTGATTTGAATAAGAAAAAGAATATAACTTAAATATAAACTCACTTTTTAATAAAATTACAAGTCACATTTGGGCTTCTACTTTGATGGCTCTGAACCTCAGTATTTTCATCTATAAAATGGAGATATAATATGCTGAAGGGTTGCTGGGATTGAGTTATTGAAGGACTAATTCCTACAGTTCAGTGGATATTAAGTAAACAGTTACTATTATTATTTACAATAGGGAGACCTTCACCAAAGAAATCCTTCATAACATTTTTTAGATTTTCTAAAGAATGATTTTTTTAGTAAGGATAAGTGAAATGAAAAGTATATAGCAAACTTGGTTGTAAAGAATTTTGTCACTGAGTATCTTAGAAATTTAAGAAGGCCTTGTTCTTTGACAGATTGAGATGATAATCTCAAACACGAATTCTTTCTAATTTTTGTTTAAAAGACTATTCTTTCATGATCTTAAAATAGTTTAGAAGATGGTGGCAGAGTAGGTGAATGTTACACTCACCTTCTCCCAGGATAAAACTGGAATTACAACTAAATTATAGAGCAAGCAACCTGAATAACCAACTAAAAACTAGCTAAAGAGAAGTCTTCAAACCAAGGGTTTACAACAGAAGCCAAATCAAGACCGGTAGGGAATGCGGAGATGCAAAAAGGACCAGCTACACTCCCACAGGCAGTGGCTGAGGTTGTGGAGGGATATTTCATCAGTGGGGTTTCCCCCTGAGAAGTGTGGGATGCCAACCCCAAGTCTAGTTCCCAAGCCCAGAGCAGCAGAGCCAGGAAGAGGTGCCCACTGTGAAAATCAGCGGGAATTCTGTTCACCAGGGAGAGATGAGAGTCTGCTAGGGACATGGGTGCCCTCAAATGACTAGCACACAAAATCTCATTTGCAACCATTCACCCTGGACTCTAATAGAAGGAGGACAATAGTCAGTCTGTTCTCTCTATCAATGAGTATGTTTCTATTTTTTGAAGTCTGTTTCTATTTTGTTTGTTAGTTTATTTTGTTCTTTAACTTCCATATATAAGTGAGATCATATGGTATTCGTCTTTCTCTGATTGGCTTATTTCATTTAGCATAATAATCTCCAGATCTATCCATGGTGTTGCAAAGGGTAAGAGTTTCTTTCTTTCTTTGTTTTTTTTTTTTTTTGTTTTGTTTTGTTTTGTTTTTACAGTTAAGTATTATTTCATGTATAAATGTACCACAGTTTTTTATCCACTCATTTTTGATGGATGGGCACTTGGGCCACACAAGCTAGGCTGTGTGGAACTCTGGGCAGTGACCTTAATTCCACCTCTGCTGAAAACAATGATATGGGAATTTTGGACCTGAAACTCATGGTGCTCCCCTGAGCAGGATGGTTCCCAGGCTCTTGTCTGGTGGAGTCCAAGAATGAAACCATGGATGAAAGGTGGTGTAGCAAAGGTGGAAATTTACTGAGAAACAAGCAGACTCCCACATGGGGAGGGGGAAGGAGTCCACTGAGTCCCTTTTCCTACAGTTTTTAAAGCCTGCAGATCTTTGTGCCTTGATATCCCCTCTGACTGGTCACCATCCCTTTCTGATTTAGTCACTATAGTAACTCATGAGCCCAAAGGTCGAACCTCACATGGGACACGTGAGGCTGTCCTCCCCATCCTTCTTTATTGTTTCCCTATTCCCTCTGGGCTTTCTTCTTCTCTCTTTGAATGAAGGGATTCCTTCCCTTTATTCTATAAATGTACACCCTTCTGCAGCTCCCATTTCCCTTATTCTATGGAAATGTACCTTTTGCAGCTATGTAGCCCTGTGCTTTTTCCATGGACCCCTTAATTTTTAAAAATTTCCTAAACCTGCCTATTTCACCCCCAAAACTCCTATTTTACCCCCAAAACTCCTTTCAGCATGATTGGACTTTTTTCATGGAGAGCCAGAGGGAAATAGGACCTTGGATGGGAACCCCCTTAATTTTACATCATCAATAAGACTTTGCAAGATACCTCACCTCCTATGGGGCTTTAGGAAATTGTTTTCCCCAAGGCACCCCAAGGACTCCACTTCCACTAATAACAGGTGGGGATGCAGAGGGCACCCCACTGATCACATCACCTGCTAATACAGGAGAATCCACCTTTACAGAGGAGTATTTGATGTCCATGCCAGTTTTCCTAGTAAATTCTACAATTTATTGGACACATTTCACCTCTACACTCTTAATTTCCCATAGTCTAGGATCAAAATAGCTTCAGAAGATTAGCTTGCTTCGTGTTCACAGAGGAAAAAAAATCAATTTCACAGAGTGTTTATACAGTTTTCTTGCACTGCATCATTATCTCTAATGACAGTGACTTGAAGAGTTTCAAGTTGAAATTATGGTTTAGTATTAGCGTGTGTGCATGTGTTGTGTGTGTATAGTGTCCTTCAGTTTAACTATCATTACACTTTCCATTACAAAAAGATTAGCTGATATTTGAGTCAGTTTAATAGCAATTCTCTCTTTAGTGCTTTAATTTTCAGATTTCCCTCAGACCATTCCTGAAGAAGCCAGTTCAATGCTTGCTTCAGGCAGGGTCAGACATTCACTCACAAAATGACACTGAGCCTTTGCTCTCATTTAAATTGTTTTCTGCATATCTGTAATGGAGTTAGAATGGACAAGTAGCAAATTTTCCAGTGAATAGACTAATTATATGCTCATTACAGAAAGCTGGTCCTTTCTGAGTTAGGCTTTTCTCATGGAGATTATTGGATTTGCCCTGTCTTTCTCTCAGGGTTGTTGTGGGGGTCAAGTAAATAAAGAGGAAGATGCTATGCAAATTTAAAGGTACTATAAAATCTAACATATTATCATGACTAAATCTTGCTTTCCAGATATTTGGCAATATAGGCTCTGTTCAGTTTATATTTTGTTAATATTCTAGACATTTGTTATTTCTAGAATCTAAACCATTTCATTACAACATTCTTGGCATCTTAAATACTTTAAATATTTAACATGTTTTCTAATCCAAATATATTTTTTAAAAGTCTATCCACTCTGCGAAATGTTTAAAGAAGTAATTTGAAATAGTTAAAATAATGTTGAGTCATTTCTGATTGGATACTATCCTAAATATTTCTTATTGATGTCAATGTCCCTTGGAAGGCACACTGCTATGATTAGCTCAGATAATGTACTTAGTTCAGAAAAATACTGAAATTTCCCAGCTACCTTAATGAGGCAATAGAAAGTATATTTGTCAAATTTATAAATTCCATAAACATAATAGGAACAAAAATCAAGGTTTAAAAAGTTCTTTACATGAAAGATCCAAGATGGAGGCTGACAGGATAGTAGTCAGCAAGATAGCATGTGAATGAAAGAGAGAAAGGAGAGTGCATGGATGTACAGGGAGTGTCTGTATTTGTGAGTGAGGGACAGCTATATTTCACAGGACTGTTGGGGACTGGCAGACCAAACTCCCATGTCTGTGCAGCCTCTACTACTGCTGAAATCTCTCCCAGAGCGGCAGTCTCTGCCACGAAGACCTCGTCATCTTGAAGGGGAGAGTGGCTGTGATTGGAAGCCCAGCCTTACCTTCACCCGGGGAGACCTTGGATACCTCCCGGGACCCTACAGCCACAACACCCAGGGACCAGCTGCCTCAGCTGAGAACCCATGAACACTGAGACTCCAGCCTCCCCAGCTGTGGGTGCCTAAAAAGTTTGTCCAGGGGGAGACAAGGTGGTGGCCAAATACTTGAACAGGTTCTGTGACTTTTCACACAGCAGATAAAAGGAACAGCTGAATAGAATAACATCCACCCAGTATTGTCAAATTAAACACAGCTGGTGAGGCAATCCATGGATGGAAAAGTCAGAGATCGCCTGGAGAAAGGTGGGATCAGGGATCCAAGCTGGAGGGAGAAATGCATGCAGCTGGGACTAGAATCACAGAGGAGACTGCACCAAATCTGCGGCCCTTGGGGTCAGTGTAGCCCTTGAATGTGGAAATGGGTCCACAGGGCTGCTGGCAGTGGGGGACTGTAGATCTAAGCCCACAGTCATGGGAGACTGTGCCCAGAAAGGCAGCCTGAAGTTCTATACCAGCTGTGCAGTGCTGCTGTGGGGAGGTGGGGGGGGGGGAGTGGGAGAAAGACACTAGGCGATGTGGTTGTTTTGTCTTTTTTACTTCCTTGATTTTGCTTGCTAAGCCCAGTACATAGGCTCTTCCAATTAAAAACACCGAGACTTCAGGGGAAGGTGGTTTTAGTGGAAATTGGGGAGCAGAGTAGGGAGAGATGAGCAGGAGACCAGCTCTGGGACAGCCTGTCCCTCCAGCCCAGTCTTGAGTTTGGCAGGGAAATGAAGAGTCTAAACACTCCCAGCGAGCCCTGGGGGACGGAGTTAAGGGGCCATTTGGTCCCAGAAACTAATACAGAAACAGCGCCACCCAGGGGCTTTGTCAGAAATAGATGCTTATGTAAATACAACTGAAGGCAGGCAGAGAAACAAAGTGAGCAGAGTGATCCCATCTGCTTGAAACCAAGGTTGTGGTTTATGACACAGAGGAGCAGTGGTTTGCTGGGAACTTCAACACTGTGCTGACTACCTGACAGGAAACAGACGTGCCAAGCAGAACAGTAGAGAGGGGTCTTAAACCAGCCCCCATGGATCATTGAAGCTCCACTGAAGCGAATGAACTTCACTACTTCACTTTTTTATTTTTCATCTTTTACTTAAGAAACTAATTTTTTTCTCACTTTACTTTTTTATTATTATATTTTTATTTTTAATTATTATTATTACTATTATTTTACCATGTTTAAGTTTTATTTTATTTTATTCATTTTGGGGGGGGGTTAGTGTTCTATATTCTATTTTTATTTTTACTTTAGCATTATTTTACTCTACCTCAATTTTTCCTTTATGCCAACACTTTCTTCTTCACTTTCCCCCTTTTTAATACTGTTTCTCTTACCCTGTTCCTGCTAGTTTTTCTCTACCTTTCTTTTTACTCCCTATTAAAAATTTATCTTACTCATATATCTAATTTCCTCTCCCCTGCTCCAAGTCCATGCACACTTCTCTTTTCTCTTTCTTAACTAGACAAACTTTTTTCTTTCAGTCTTGTTGTTTGATTGTTTGTAGTTTTTCTTGTTTTAATTTATTTTATTTTTTATGCTTCTGCTTTTCCTCTCCTTGATTGTTCTCTTCTTCTACTAATAGCTTAATTAGTTTCAATCACCAACTCAGGCCTATCTATTCTCTATTCTCCTTTTCCAAAAATAGATGAATACATAAATAGATAGATTAAAGAAAGGGGAAAATGTTTATATATATATATATATATATATATATATATATATATATATACACACATACATATATATATATGCTTTCTTTTATATATATTTTAATATATATATATATATATATATATATATATATATATATATACTTTTCAAAATTTCTTTAGTATTTTGTTTTTTACTTTTCTTCTTCTACACTCATTCTCTTTCTACATCCTCTATACTAAATTGTGGCCATTTCTACATTCATTCAATTCCTTGACCTTACCTTCTGGAAATGAGCTCTATCTCTTCAGATTCAGCTTCTGTCCTACTTTTCTGGGTGTTTGTTGTTTGCATTTTTTGGATTAGTTGTTGTTTTTTTGGAGTTTTCTCCCTATATACATATATTTTTACCTTCCTTTTTTTCTCTTTCTTTTCTGTCTTACCTTTTTTTTCCTTTTCTCTATATAATTTTTGCACTTTTTTCTTTCCCCTAATTCTCTTTTCTGTGGTGGTCACCTTTATTTGGGGTTATGGGTATCATGAATACATGTGTGTTTGATGCCCTCTGTGTTGTGTCTTGTCATGTTGTATTTTGTGCCTTTAAGTCAACACAGTAGAAAGTGAGCTACATAACCAGAAACTCTGAGAGGAGCAAAATGGGGAGACAAAGAAAAAGCACCCATACAAAAGAAAAGGAATAATCACAGGAAAAGGAAGTAAACAAAACAGAAGAAAGCAATTTGTCAAAGAAAGAATTCAGAGCAATGGTCATAAGGATGTTGAAAACAATAGAAGACAAATTCAACAATATGTAAGAACCAAGAGGAAATGAAGAAGACCTAACAAGAAATGAAGAATGACATCGATGCAGTAAAGAACAAAATAGAAAGCATCAACAATAGACTAGAAGAAGCAGAGGACCACATCAGTGAGTTCGAAGACAAGGTAGGAAAAAATACCCAAGCAGAGCAGCAACTGGAAAAAAAACCTTGAAAAACAGGAGGAGAGCCTAAGGGAGCTTTGCGACAACATGAAACAAAACAACATCCACATAATAGGGGTTCCAGAAAGAGAGGAAGCTGAGCGAGGAATAGAAAACCTGTTTGAAGAAATAATGACAGAATACTTCCCTGATATTGGGAAGAAAAAACACACACAAGTCCAAGAAGCTCACAGAGGCTCAAACAAGATGAACCAAAAAAGACTGACACCAAGACACATTATAATTAAATTGGCAAACACCGATGACAAAGTAAGAATCTTAAAGGCTGCCAATGAGAGGCAGAAAGTTACCTACAAGGGATCTCCCATCAGACTATTAACTGATTTCTCAACAGAAACACACCAGGCCAGAATGGAATGGAATGAAATGTTCAAAGTCATGCAAAGCAAGGGTCTGAATCCAAGAATACAATACTCAGCTAGGCTATCAATCAAAATTGAAGGTGAAATCAGGAGCTTCACAGACAAAAAAGAACTAAGGGAGTTTATTACGACGAAACCAGCAATGCGAGAAATGCTAAAGGAACTGCTGTAAAAAGAAGAATTAGGAAGGGAAGAAAGGACATAGGCATAAAGAATAAAAATGGAAACAAATAAGTACTTATCAATAATAACTTTAAGTGTAAATGGATTAAGTGTCCCAATCAAAAGACATAGGATACTTGAGTGGATAAGAAAACATGACCCATATATCTGCTGTCTACAGGAGACCAACTCAGAACAAAGAACTCACACAAACTGATAGTAAAGGTTTGGGAAAAATTTTTCAGATGAATGAAAATGAAAAAAAAGCTGGGGTAGAAATACTTAAATACTTATATCTGACAAATTAGACCTCAGAGTAAAGGCCACAACAAGAGATAAGGAAGGCCACTTCATAATACTAAAGGGAGAAATTCAACAAGAGGATATAACTCTGGTAAACATATATGCACCCAATACAGGAGCACACAAATACATAAAAAACTTCAGGAAGGTATCAAGGGAGAGATCAACAGCAACACAGTCATAGTATGTGCTTTTAATACCCTACTAACACCATGGGATAAATCCTCTAAACAAAAAATCAGCAAAGAAACATCAATCCTAAATGACTCACTAGATCAGGTGGACTTAATTGACATCCTCAGAACATTTTACCCCAAAGCCATGGAATATATGTTCTTCTCAAGTGCACAAGGGTCATTTTCAAAGATAGACCCCATATTGGAACATAGGCAAAGTCTCTTCAAATTCAAAAAGATAGAGGTCATAACCAGTATCTTCTCAGATCACAATGGTATAAAACTAGAAATCAACTACAATAAAAACTATGAAAAAAAATCAAACACCTGGAGGCTAAATAGCATGCTATTAAGCAATGATTGGGTTACCAAAGAGATCAAAGAAGAAATAAAAAGTGTCATGGCAACAAACGACAATTAAAACACAACAATCCAAAATCTAAGGGGCAGTCTTGAGAGGGAAGTATATTGCTCTACAGGCCTATCTTAAAAAAACAAGAAAAAATGGTAATAAATTATCTAATCCTACAACTCATAGAATTAGAAAGAGAGCAACAAGAAAAGCCCAGTATAAGCAGAAGGAAGGAAATAATAAAGATTAGAGTGAAAATAAATGACATAGAGACCAAAAAACAATACAAAAGATCAACAAACCAAGAGCTGGTTCTTTGAAAGGATAAACAAGATTGATGAACCTCTAGCAAGGCTCACCAAAAAGCAAAGAGAGAGGACTCAAATAAACAAAATCAGAAATGAAAGAGGTGAAGTAACAACTGATCCCACAGAAATACAAAGGATTATGAAAAAATACTATGAATAACTCTATTCCAACAAAATGGACAACCTAAACAAAATGGACATACCCTTAGAAAAATACAAGCTCCCAAAACTCAATCAGGAAGAATCTAAAAACCTGAATAGGCCAATAACCACTGAAGAAATTGAAGCAGTGATAAAAAAAATATTCCAGCAAACAAAAGCCCTGGTCTGGATGGCTTTACAGGGGAGTTCTACCAAGCATTCAAAGAAGAACTAAAACCTATCCTCCTCAGACTATTCCAAAAAATTCAAGAGGCACACTCCCAAGCTCTTTCTATGATGCCAGCATTACTCTAATTCCAAAACCAGATAAAGACTCTACAAAGAAAGCGAACTACAGGCCAATGTCCTTGATGAACATAGATGCTAAAATCCTCAACAAAATTCTAGCAAATCTGATCCAGCATTACATTAGAAAGATCATACACCATGACTAAGTAGGATTTATCCCGGGGATGCAAGGATGGTACAATATCCGCAAATCAATAAATGTAACAAATTGAGAGACAAAAATAACTTCAACAAATTGAGAGACAAAAATCACATAATCATATCAATCGATGTAGAAAAAGCATTTGACAAAATCCAACACCCTTTTTTTTGTTAAAAAAGCTCAGCAAAGTGAGAATAGAGGGATCATACCTCAATACAATAAAAGCCTTATATGACAAACCTACAGCTAACATCATACTCAATGGGCAAAAACTAAACCATTTCCCCTAAGAAAAGGAACAAGACAGGGATGCCCACTTTCACCACTCCAGTTCAATGTAGTACTGGAAGTGCTAGCCATAGAGATCAGACAAGAAAAGAAATAAAAGGCATCCAAACTGTAAAAGAAGAAGTAAAACTGTCCTTATTCATAGATGACATGATACTGTACATAGAAAACCCCAAAGACTCCATAAAAAAACTACTAGACCTAATAAATTAATTTGGCAATGTAGCAGGATTCAAAATTAACACCCAGAAATCTATGGCCTTTTTATACACCAATAATGAATTCACAGAAAGAGAAACTAAAAAAAAAAAAAAATCCTATTTACCATTGCACCAAAAAAATTAAGATACCTAGGAATAAATTTAACTAAGGAGGTAAAAGACCTGTACTTGGAAAACTATAGGGCATTGAAAAAAGAGATAGAGGAAGATATAAACAAATGGAAGAACATACCATGTTCATGGATTGGTAGAATCAACATCATTAAAATGTTCATACTTCCCAAAGCAGTCTATAGATTCAATGCAATTCCCATTAAAATACAAATGGCATATTTCAAAGATCTAGAACAAACTCTCCAAAAATTCATCTGGCATAAAAAAAAAGACCCCGAATACCTGCAGCAATCCTGAGAAAGAAGAACAAATTTGGAGTGATCACTATACCAAATATCAAGCTATATTACCAAGCCATGGTTCTCATAACTGCCTGGTACTGGCACAAGAACAGACATATAGACCAATGGAATAGAACAGAGAACGCAGAAACCAAACCAAGCCATTATGCTCAGTTAATATTTGACAAATGAGGCAAGAGCATACAATGGAATCAAGAGAGTCTCTTCAATAAATGGTGCTGGGAAATTTGGTCAGATACATGCAAAAAGAATGAAACTAGATCACCAACTTACACCATACAATAAAACAACTCAAAATGGCTAAAGGACTTAAATGTAAGACGGGAAACCATAAAAATCCTACAAGACTCCATAGGCACAAAATATCAGATACATGTCATAGCAATATCTTTACTGATACAGTTCCTAGTGCAATGGAGACTATGGAGAAAATAAACAAATGGGACTACATCAAAATAAAAAGCTTCTGCACAGCAAAAGAAACCATCAACAAAACAACAAGAAAGCCCACTGCATTTCAGAACATATTTGCCAATGCTATTTCAGATAAAAGTTTAATCTGCAAAATTTATGAGAACTCATACAACTTAACAAAAGGAAGATAAACAATCCAATCAAAAAATGGGCAACGGACCTAAATAGACACTTTTCGAAAGAGGACATACAGAAGGCTGAGAGACATATGAAAACATGCTCAAATTCACTAATCATTCGAGAGATGCAAATCAAAACCAAATGAGATATCATCTCACACCTGTCAGAATGGCTATCATCAACAAATCAACAAATGACAAGTGCTGGAGAGGATGTGGAGAAAAAGGAACCCTCATGCACTGCTGGTGGGAATGCAGACTGGTGCAGCCACTGTGGAGAACAGTATGGAGTTTCCTCCAAAAGTTAAAAATGGAACTCTTATTTGATCCAGTGATACCACTTCTAGGAATACAACCCAAGAATGCAGAAACACCAATCAGAAAGGATATATGCACCCCTATGTTCCAATAGCTAAGATTTGGAAACAACTTAAGTCCCCATCAGCAGATGAGTAGATTAAAAAATGATGGTACATCTATACAATGGAATACTATGCTGCTATAAAAGAGAAGGAACTTTTACCATTTGCAACAGCATAGAGGGAACTGGAGAGCATTATTATAAACAAAATAAGCCAGTTGGAGAAAGATAAATATCACATGATCTCACTCATATATGGGATATAATGATCAACATAAATTGATGAACAAAAATATGTAGATCCCGAGACAAATGGCAGGGAATGTGGGGGGGGGGGGCGGTTAGAGAGCAAACAAAGGACTTGTATACATGCATATTTGCATAACCAATGGACATAGACACTGGGGCAGTGGGGGCTTGCCCTCAGGAGTGGGAATGGCTGGTGGGGGAGGTCGATCGGGGAAAAAGAAGACATATGTAAAACTTTAGACAATAAAAAATAAAAATAAATTTTTAAAAGTGTTCTTTACATCTTGAAAAAAATTGGATTAGCTTGAAAATCCTATCTAATAAAGAGGGAATATGCTAATTGACCCTCACACCATGGCAAATATGGCAGCGCGCACAGCCAATAAGGAGGGAATATGCTAATTGACTTCCCCCCCTCAAAGATGGCAGTGCCCACAGCCAATAAGGAGGGAATATGCTAATTGACTGCCACACCCTCAAAGATGGTGGTGCCCACAGCCACAAGATGGTGGCGCCCAGTCCCCTCATTCCCACTGGGCTGGCAGGTGTGTAGCAAAGCTGGGCCTGCCACCCGCGCCTGCCTCTGGAGTCCCCCAGTCCCTTCAGTCCCCCAGCTGCCCAGGGCCACCTGAGGCTCAAATAACCAGGGCCAGCCAAGGCTTGTGCTGCTGGCAGTGGCAGAGGCAGAGGTGTTATGGGGTGTCAACTTCCCCTGATTGCCAGGTCCCTGTGAGAGGTGGCAGGCTGCGCTAAGGGACCCCCCCCCTCCAGTGCATGAATTTTCATGCACCAGGCCTCTAGTTTACATATAATCAAGGTACATGTAAGTTTCTAGATGTGGTTTGAGTAATAAAAAATCAGATAAATAAGGTTATACAATATCTGCTTATGTATAAAAGGTAATCTTATTAGCTTTAAGCTCAAACAACTAGACTACATTAATACATATTCAGTATACAGGACGGGAAAAAAAATACTACTTCACTATTTGTAACTATGTGTTTTTTAAGTGGCCTGTTTGAAAACCCTATAATGAATAAATAAACAATGATATATCTGCACAGTAGTATACTATACAGTTATAATAAAAAATAAGAGATATTTCTATAATTATATTATATACTCAATATATATTATTAAATTTAAGAAATAAAGATTTTATATATATATATATATATATATATATATATATATATATAGTTATGTTTCCCTGTTTGTCAAATAAATGACAGTATACCATACATACTTTACTAAATCTTTATTTGTATGTAAATATTACATACAAATACATATGTTTATATTAAAAATGTAACAATAGCCATAAAATTTTAAAGATTTATTTTTAAAAAGAGGTGACTCAATATAGGAGGCAGTATAGAACTTAAATTTCTTGGAATATTCATCCCTTAGAGACTTGATTTTTGAAAATCCCAATATTGATGTGATCATCAAACAAAATCACATTTTAAAAAGAAGTATTAAGAAACTGAAAATAAAATTAAACAAGTGCATTTTGTATCTGGTTGGTGGCATATCAATATCAAGAGAACCTATTCCAACTGATTTAAGAGGACATGGTAATTTGACTGCACATCCCAGTAGGTTACAGCATCAGGACAGAAGGAATGAAAACAAAATGAAATTGCTCTTAGTAATCACTTTGTTGAGGGTGGGGTCATTGATGGTTTCATTATGTTAGAGTTTTCCTTTAATGAAGGATAAAAGAAATGAATAATTATGTTATATTATGATTCTATCTTTTCTGGTGAAGAGCCTCTCACTGATTTTGATAGCTATAATAACCACAACAGATGCAACACATCATGTATTATTAAATCCATGAATTAATAAAATATTTTAAAAGTTCAAATTGGTTCCCATTGAAAGATGCCAGAAAAAAGTACATTATTTTGCAAACTGCTAACTATGGGAAAAACTTAACTTTATCCTGTTTTTTTTACATGCATTCTGTCACTGAAGAAAAGTTCCTTTTTAAAGAATTATCTCAGTGCGTAAGTTAAGGATTAATGTTTGACTTAGAACATCATTATTTTGCAATCCCAGCCATTGAATGAATCTAGTCATTGAGCATGGAAAGTTGTTAATATTACAAAAATAGAGACAACCAGACATTATGTATCACTTCATGGAAGAACATTAAATTACCTATAAAATATTCTTGCCAAAAAATTGAACTCAAATTAGATCAAGGCAGTAGATCCAATTTACAGGAAATAGAGACGTCAGAGGAGTAAGTTGAAGGACACTGTATGAAGCTACACAGCACAAATAACTCAGGTTCTAGTTTCTTCAACAAAAACAATTGTAACATGATATAAAACATATATCATATTTATTTCATATATACAAACTTTAATTATAATAATATATACCTTAAATATATAAAACATGTAAATATACTTGTTTTAGTAAACATATAAATTTGATATTGTAAATGATAGTTGAATATATGATATTAAGTATGAATAATAGAGTGATTAAAAGATCATTGGCTATTTAAGATATTAAAAATACACACAGAAATATTTGTGGATGAATTAATTTCATTTCTAGAAATTGTTTAAAATAATATGGATGGCAGTGTAGATGAAAAAAATATTGTTATAATTGGATAATGTCTATACTAGTACACAGATTCACCTATTTTTCTTAATTTTGTGTGTTTGAAATATACAACACTTTGTGTTTTAAACATTTTCTTCACATAGATCCAACAAATTTATTCTAATTTTATTCCTTGTTATTTAATTACATAATGCTATCTTAAAACCTCTTATTTAATTGTATTTTCAATGTTTATAAATGCAAATGATAGTGTTTTTAATAATAATCATATACCCACACACATTAAAATTTCTCAACACTTATAATAATGCTCTAATTAACATGGGTTTTTTTCAGGTAAATAAACATGTCATCTAAAAATGATACTTTATTTTATTTTATTTTATTTTCAAGTCTATGCCTCTTATATTTTTCTCCTACCTGATGTGTTGTTTGAATTCACTTGAGCATCCTATATAATAAAAGAGTAATATGCAAATTGACCACACCTCCGATACACCCACAAGCCACTCCCACCACCCAATTAGGAGTGGGTATGCAAATTAACCTAACCAAGATGACTGTGGCCACAGAGCGAGCAGGAGGCTTGGGTTTCCCCAGCAATGGAGGAAGCCAAGCTTCCCTGCACACTCTGGCGGGCCCTGGACTCCACTCAAGGCTAGAAAGTTTCAATTATAGAAGATAAATAAATCCCAACAAAAATGGCAGCAGCCACAGAGCAAGCAGAAAGCTTGGGTTTCCCTGGCAATGGAGGAACCAATTTTCCTCCTGCCCTGGACTTTGCTCAAGGCTACCAAGTTTTAATTTTAGAAGATAAATAAATCCCAACAAAACATGGTTATGGCCACAGAGCGAACAGGAGGCTTGGGTTTCCCCAGCAATGGAGGAAGCCAAGTTCCTGGCCAGCCCAGGCCTCCGCTGAAGGCTACAAAGTTTCAATTATAGAAGATAAATAAATCCCAGATACCAGGGCCTCTGCTTGGGTCACTGGGGGGTGTGGCTGGCCTGCAAACCACCACAGGCCCCTCACCCAGGCCACCCCATGCCCCAAGGGAACTCCCACCCTGATCCAGGAGACACTTCAGGGCAAACCAGCTGGCCCCCACCCGTGCACCAGGCCTCTATCCTATCTAATAAAAGAGTAATATGCAAATTGACCATCACTCCAACACACAAGATGGCTGCCCCCATGTGGTCAAAGATGGCTGCCCATGTGGGCACAAGATGGCCTCCACAAGATGGCCAGCAGGGGAGGGCAGTTGGGAGGGATCAGGGCACAGGGGAGGGCAGTTATGAGAGATCAGGCCAGCCGGGGAGGGCAGTTGGGAGGAACCAGGCCTACAAGGGAGGGCAGTTGGGGGCGATCAAGCCTGCAGGGGAGGGCAGTTAGGGGTGACCAGGCTGGCAGAGGATGGAAATTGGAGGCGACCGGGCATGCAGGGAAGGGCAGTTGGAGGGGACCAGGACTGCAGGGGAGGGCAGTTAGGGGCAATCAGGCTGGCAGGGGAGTGGTTAGGGGGTGATCAGGCTGGCAGGCAGAAGCAGTTAGGGGCAATCAGGAAGGCAAGCAGGCAAGCATTTGGGAACCAACAGTCCTGGATTGTGAGAGGGATGTCCGACTGCTAGGCCATCCCTCAAGGGGTCCTAGATTGGAGAGGGTGCAGGCTGGGCTGAGGGACACACACCCCCATTCATGAATTTTTTGCACCGGGCCTCTAGTCTACACTAATAAAAGAGAAACATGCAAATTAACCATCACTCTGCTATGCCAAGCCATGCCCACCAGCCAATCAGGAGTGAGTATACAAATTAACTCAACCAAGCTGGCGGCTGGCCACTGAGCTAAAGCAAGCAGGAGGCTTGGGTTGCCCCCGGCTATGGAGGAAGCCAGGCTTCCCGCCTGCCCTGGCCAGCCCTGGCCTCCACTCAAGGCTACAAAGTTTCAATTACAGAAGATAAATATATCCTAGATACTTCCTTCCAGCCAGCCCTGGCCTCCGCTCAAGGAGGCACTGAATGAAAAAAAGGAGGGGCTGGGACCTTGGGTTGCCGGGGGTGTGATCAGGCCAGGATGGACAGCAGGGGCCATTGGGGGTAAGCAGACCAGCAGGGGGGCCAGTTGGGGGTGAGCAGGCCATCAGTGGGGTCAGTTGGAGGTGATCAGGACAGCAGGGGGGGCAGTTTGGCATGAGCAGCCCAGCAGGGGGTAGTTGGGGGTGATCAGGCTGGCGGGGGCGCATTTGGGGGCAAGCAGGCCGGTGGCAGGGGGCAGTTGGGGGCAAACAGGCCAGCAGGCAGAGTGGTTAGGGGCAATCAGGCAGGCAGGCAGGCAGGTGAGAGGTTAGGAGCCAGCAGTCCCAGATTGTGAGAGGGATGTCCAACTGCCGGTTTAGGCCTGATCCCTGTAAACCGGCAGTAGGACATCCTTCGAGGGGTCCCAGATTGGAGAATGATTATATTCATTTCCTCATCTCTGCCCCACCATTAAGCATAATGCTGGGATTTTTGGTGTATGTGTCCACATTGGATTCCTAATTTATTGTGAGTTTTGATCCAGAATAGATACCAAATTTTAATAAACATATTTTCAAAAATATAAATAATAAAATATATCAATCATTAATTGAATAAGCAATATGATTATGTGGCTTATCTCTTTTCATTGAATAATACTAGTGGCCCGGTGCACGAAATTCGTGCACGGCGGGGGGTTGTCCCTCAGCCCGGCCTGAACCCTCTCCAATCTGGGACCCCTTGAAGGATGTCCTACTGCCAGTTTACAGGGATCGGGCCTAAACTGGCAGTTGGACATCCTCTCGCAATCCGGGACTGCTGGCTCCAGCTGTTCACCTGCCTGCCTGCCTGCTTGCCTGCCTGCCTGATTGCCCCTAACCACTCTGCCTGCCGGCCTGCTTGCCCCCAAATGCCCCCCCACCAGCCTGGTCACCCCCAACTTCCCCCTGTGCCAGTGTGCTCGCCCCCAACTGCCCCCCTGCTGGCCTGCTCGCCCCCACTTTCCCTCCCCACTGGCCTGCTCACTTCAAACTGCCCCCCCTGCTATCCTGACCACCTCCAACTGACCCCCGCTGACATCCTGCTCACCCCCAACAGACCCCCTGCTGGTCTGCTTACCCCCAACGGCCCCGCCCCCCACCAGCCTCATCACTCACAACTGCCATCCCATCCTGGCCTGATCACCCACAACTACCCTCCCCTCTTGGCCTCTAACCACCTCTACCTCGGCCCTGCCACCATGGCTTTCTCCAGAAGAACATCCGGAAGGTCTCTTGGAAGGTCTCCCAGTCTAATTAGCATATTACCCTTTTATTAGTATAGATTATTCCATTTTTTTCTTCAACCTTACTTTATAAACATACTGATCTTGGTGACAGATCATTGTGGTAAAACTCACAACACAGCTTTGAAATTTCATTAACATTTGGTGTTTCTATCTGTGGTAGGCTGGATATTAGCCTCCCAAAAGATTTCCACATCCTAATCTCTGAACCCTGTGAATGTTACTCTATTTGGAAACAAAACAAAACAAAACAAAAAAACTTTTGCAGATGTGATTAAGTTAAGGATCTTGAAATGGTAATATCCTAGATTATCCTTATGGGTTCTAAACTGTCTTTATAAGAGAGAGAGGCAGTGGGAGATTTGATATAGATAGAAGCGGAGAAAGTAGTGTGACCACAGAAGCAGAGATTGGAGAGATGCAGCCAAAGGCCAAGGAATGCTGGCAGCCACCAGAATGCACTTGACTAGGCAAGAAACAGATTTTCCCTAGAGCCTCTAGAGGACATAGTCCTACCCACACCTTGATTTTGGCCTAGCGAAACTGATTTTAGGCTTCTGATCTCTAGAACAGTGATAGAATAAACTTTTATTATTCCAATCACAAGTTTTTAAAAATAATTTAATACAGTAGCCATAGGAAACCAATATACTAAGTCAATATAATATACTGCACATAGTGTACTACTCTTTAAATCTCTACTCTTCAAATTGCTATACTTCAAACACTACTCTTCAAATTACTAGGTAGCTCTGGGTTATTCTGTCTAGCCTGGCTACTTGGGAAGGCTAGTTAAATTGTGCCTACAGGAGCCCCAGAACTACCATCCTCTTGCTCTTCTGGCCTGTGTAGCTCCCAGTTGAACAAAGCAATGTTTATGTAAGTCAAGAACCTATCTTGCTAGATAACTACACATTTCCTATCACTTAACATCTCCTGAAAGTGTAGTGCTACTGGGAAATTATTTTCTTTATTTTTTAAAAATTAATATTTCAGTTTAACATGTTGAAGAATTTAGGTTTTAAAATCTAGTTATAAAAGCCTCAGCAATGACTCATAAATCCAGCTTCCCTTTTCAATTTATTCCACCAAAGTTTGGGTATTCATTCCTATTCTTTCTGTTTTGGATGTGTTCAATGTACTACTCACTGGTATTCCTACCACTAGCCTTGCTTGCTTTTCCTACCCCATATCAACGTTGCTACCAAATACCAGTCTGTTAAAAACAAACAAAAAACATGTGGATTGTGTTATCCCCCTACTTCAGAACCAATACTAGTTCCTTAAAAACTGGAAAATGAAATACAAGGTTTTTCACAATTGATTCACAAATGACTCTTCTTAGGATTCTTGATCGTACTCTACTCCTTTCTCTTCATTTCTCATGAGACTTACTCTTGCCACACCAAATGCTTCACCATTTTTTGGATAAAAGATGTTATATCCTTACTGAAACAGATGAATTTAGCCCAGGGACTTTGTAGCTATTGATATGCAAGTGCATTCTTTCCTACCTCAATAAATAAAAAGGAGTGAAGGAGTTTGTTTTTACAAGGGAGTTTACAGTTTACTGCCATGTCCCAGGGCACCCTATTAGCTTTCCTGCTCTTAGTGACTTATGATCTGCAAGGACATCCTTTGTCTTGACAGTCTGCAAAGCATTTATTGACTATACTGATGATATCACATTTATTGGACCTGGAGAGCAGTGTGTGGCAAGTACTCTGGATGCCCTAGGAAGATACACTGCATTCAGATGGTTGTAGAAAAAGATGCCTGTGTGGTCTCTGGAAAATCCCGGCAGATTTGCAGCACAGACTCAGAGTTTTGGTGTAATTTTGTTTCTTCTATAATTGTTTCAAAAGCAGCTCCTGTTGTGCTCCTGTGGTCCTAGTGGAGCCTAAGCATCAGACTGAGACATCAAGTGGCTGCACCTGGAGCTGCTCATAGTAAGCTGGTATCGTCAGAGCTTCCAACGCACTGCGTTGAGCAGGCGCAGCACCAACCTATCATTACTAGTAATAATACATTTTGTATGGGACCTATGCAAGTAAATTATATGGACAATTGTCCCTAACCAACCATGTTGTCCACCATTTTAGTGCCTCTTTTACTTCACATTTAAGCTTTCACAAGTGGGCATGGTAGGGGTGGTAAGAAGGTATCTTCAAGCAGGGATGGAGAAGAATGAAACTCTGGCTTGAAAAAAAAAAGGGAGAAACCAAGATGGTGGCATAGGTAAACACCTAAACTGCTGCCTCGCACAACAATTTCAAAACTACAACTAAAAGACAAAACGGACCACAGGAAGGCTGGCTGAGTGGAAATTCTACAACTAGAAGGAAAAAGAAAAGCACACCGAGACTCAGAGGAGCTGCAGAAGGCAGAGGTATCGAGGCACGTGCACGGAGAGGGCTAGCAACTGAGCATGTGGCTGGCTTTCTCAACCAGTAGGGAGACAAAAGCTCCTGATTGCTCTGAACGCCAGTTCCAGGCGAGAATCTGGAGACCCAGACTCATACGGGGAGAAACTGGACTGTCAGGAAAGAGAAAAGCACACTGAGACTCAGAGGAACTGCGGAAGGCAGAGGTACCGAGGCGAGTGTGCACAGAGAGGGCTGGTAACTGCGTACGCGGCTGGCTTTCTCAATTGGGAGGGAGACAAAAGCTCCCGACGGATCTGAACTCCAGTTCTGGGCAAGACCCTGGGGACCCAGACTCATTCGGGGAGAAACTGGACTGTCTGGCAGCAGGCAAAACTGGAGGGCGGCTTTCTCTCAGAGGTGCTTGCAGCGATTACCGCGGGACACTGAGACCCAGGGTACTCTTAGGGCAGGACTGAAAGGAAGCCATTGCTGTCTGCTCCACCCTGAGACTCTGCCCCATCCAAGCTGAGCACAGAGGCTTTTGCAAGTCTTGTCTCATAAGGGTGTCTCCAGCACAGAAGTTCTCCCAGCATAGACACAGCTGATCCTTACAGCCAATTGGCCTGAAGGTCAATTCCTCCCAGTGATACCAACAACAATCAAGGCTTAACTACAACAAGACTGTGCACACAGCCCACAAAGGGGTGCACCAAGAGTGTCCACCTCAGGTAACTGGGGAGGCTGAGCCACTGGGCCCTATAGGACACCTAGCACAAAAAGCCACTCTATCAACTCAGGGAAGCAGCCAAAATGTGGAGACAAAGAAACAGGTCACAAATGAAAGAAATGGAGGAAAGCAAACAACTGGATATAGAGTTCAAAACCACGGTTATAAGGTTTTCTAAGAATTTTCTAGAAAAAGCCTATAAAGTTAGCGAGACCCTCAAGGATATGAAAAAGGACCAATTAGAAATTAAGCATACACTGACTGAAATAAAAAATAATATACAGAGATCCAATAGCAGACTAGAGAATCCCAAGAATCAAGTAAAAGATTTGAAATATAAAGAAGTAAAAAACACCCAACCGGAAAAGCAAAAAAAAAAAAAAAAAAAAAAAAAAAAAGAATCCAAAAATATGAGATAGTGTAAGGAGCCTCTGGAACAATTTCAAGCATACCAACATCTGAATTATGGGGGTGCCAGAAGAAGAGAGGGAGCAAGATACTGAAAACCTATTTGAAGAAATGACTGAAAACTTCCCCCACCTGGTGAAAGAAATAGACTTACAAGTCCAGGAAGTGCACAGAACCCCAAACAAAAAGAATCCAAAGAGGATCACACCAAGGCACATCATAATTAAAATGCCAAGAGCAAAAGACAAAGAGAGAATATTAAAAGCAGCAAGAGAAAAACAGTTAGTTACCTACAAGGGAGCACCCATACTATTGTCAGCTGATTTCTCAACAGAAACTATGCAGGCCAGATGAGAGTGGCAAGAAATATTCAAAGTGATGAATAGCAAGAACCTACAACCAAGATTACTCTACACAGCAAAGCTATCATTCAGAATTGAAGGGTAGATAAAGAGCTTCACAGATAAGAAAAAGCTAAAGGAGTTCATCACCACCAAACCAGTATTATATGAAATGCTGAAAGGTATTCTTTAAGAAGAGGAAGAAGAAGAAAAAAGTAAAATAAAAATTATGAACAACAAATACATATATATCAACAAGTGAATCTAAAAATCAAGTGAATAAAAAATCTGATGAGCAGAATAAACTGGTGAATATAATAGAATCAGGGACATAGAAAGGGAGTGAACTGACAATTCTCAGGGGGGAAAGGGGTGGGGGGTGCAGGAAGAGACTGGACAAAAATTGTACACCTATGGATGAGGACAGTAGTGGGGGGTAAGGTCAGAGGGTAGGGTGAGAACTGGGTGGAGGGGAGCTATGGTGGGAAAAAAGAAGAACAATTATAATAATCTGAACAATAAAGATTTATTAAAAAAAGAAACTCTGGCTTGGTTCATAAATGGGCCATCTCTATTTGTTGAAGTGAATAAAACTATATTACTGTTTCATTCACCTTCACTTATAGGTAGGTAGACACTTTAAGGACAGAAGTCAAGAAGTTCATCTCAGGAAGTAGAGAAGTCTGTTCATTATCTTTATACTAGAAGCCCTGTGCATAAAAATCATGTGGGAGCACACTGACCACCAGGGGGCAGCTCCTGCATTGAGTGTCTGCTCCTTGGTGGTCAGTGTGCATCATAGTGACCGGTCGTTCTGCCATTTGGTCGATTTGCATATTAGCCTTTTATTATATAGGACTAGAGGCCTGGTGCACGAAATTCGTGCACGGGGGAGGGGGTGTGTCCCACAGCCCAGTCTGCACCCTCTCAAATCTGGGACCCCTGGAGGGATATCTGACTGCCCGTTTAGGCCCGATCCCAGTAGGATTGGGCCTAAACGGGCAGTCGAACATCCCTCTCACAATCCAGGACTGCTGGCTCCCAACTGCTCGCCTGCCTGACTTCCTGATTGCCCCTAACAGCTTCTGCTTGCCAGCCTGATCACCCCTAACCACTCCCCTGCCAGCCTGATTTATGCCTAACTGCTCCCCTGCCAGCCTGTTTGCCCTTAACTTCCCTCCCCTGCAGGTCTGGTCACCCCGAACTGCCCTCCCCTGCAGGCCTGGTCACCCCTAACTGCCCTCCCCTGCAGGCCTGGTCCCCCCAACTGCTCTCCCCTGCTGGCTATTTTGTGATGGCCATCTTCTGTCCACATGGGGGAAGCCATCTTTGACCACATGGGGGTAGCCATCTTGTGTGTTGGAGTGATGGTCAATTTGCATATTACTCTTTTATTAGATAGGATAGAGGCCTGGTGCACGGGTGGAGGCCAGCTGGTTTGCCCTGAAGGGTGTCCCAGTTCAGGGTGAGGATTCCCTTGGGGTGTGGGGTGGCCTGGGCAGGGGGCCTGTGGTGGTTTTCAGGCCAGCCATGCCCCCTGGTGACCCAAGTGGAGGTCCTGGTATCTGGGATTTATTTATCTTCTATAATTGAAACTTTGTAGCCTTGAGTGGAGGCCTGGGCCCGCCAGGGTGTGCAGAAAGCTTGGCTTCCTCTATTGCCGGGGAAACCCAAGCCTCCTGCTTTCTCCGGGGTCACAGCCATCTTGGTTGCGTTAATTTGTATACTCACTCCTGATTGGCTGGTGGGCGTATCTTGTGGGTGTAGTGGAGTGATGGTTAACTTGCGTATTACTCTTTTATTAGATAGGATAGGGGGCAAAGTGGATCAAAGTAAAATTTCTGTCTTCATATATATACATATATGATAAATATATACAAAAGGAAGAATATATATTGCTCTTATATAATAGAGGCAAAGAAAAGTATCTCTGGAAATTAGATTCACTAATGTAATTTTGTTCTGTTTTCATTGACAAAAGTAAATGGGCAATTGTGTCAACACAATCTGATAAGGTAAAGGTATTCAAGGGTCAGACCTGATGGAATAAAAGTCTGGATTTATTTACCAGGTAAATAACTTTGACCAATTGATATGGATGTGGGTGAGTGAAATCTGGGTGGTAGGAGAGAAAGATGATGAATATCAATTGCAGTTGCAACACTATAACTTGTCTCATTAACCCTCCAATTTAAGTCATTTTCCTTAATGATTGCTATCAACCATGAAGACATAACAGCAGCTGATGACTGTAAGAGGTAGGCTCATAACAGCATCTGATGAGTATAAGGGGTTGTACTGAACCCCCTACATCTCCATTACCAGCCGATTTCAGCACAGCACATGACTGGCACCCACATCAAATGGGTGGCAAGATCTATCTAATATCTCTATGCCCCTTACTCCCCCTCACCTACCTCCTAGCCCCCCTCTCTCTGTCTCACAACTTTCTCTGTCTATTTAGGTGGATAAAGTCTTAATCTAGAGGTTCAGGGGAGTTAACATTCATGAGGCAATCCTCAACAGTGCTATTAATTATGTATTTTCCAGGTAGGAATTCTTAAAACTGTACAGCCTCAAGGAAGTGAACTCTTACTATAAAATATTTCTTACTTTCTCTTCTTCCTGAACGGTTCCTATATATAATGGAGCAATATAAAAGCACTTGAGTTCTAAGCCACTCAAGTAGTAAAATATCAATATTTTTCTATATTAGAAAATACACAAACATTTAAGGCATTATTAGGTAATTCTGGTAAAAGAAATATGGATGGAATACATAATTAGGTGATATAATAAGGATAAAAAAGTATAATTAAACCAAAACTCACTTTATATGGCAAAATTATAATGAAACCATTTGCTTCAAGATGTAGTTGACTTTCATGTTACTTTTGTTGTTATTGTTTTTAGACAACCTAGTATGTTTCTTTAGATATGGATCTTATATATGAAGTTTTCCATTTTAGCTAAGATTTAGAAGCCAATGACTGTTAATCAAAGTGCTGTTTCTTTTTGTTCCATTGAGTCTTTGGATGGCCACATTCCATATCCATTGAATTTTTGTATGGGTCTATGAGCAAGACCATTGGCAAAATTGCAACCTGTAGAATCACCGAGATGTGTCCCTGAATGCTAAGCCCTAATTGTCACCAAGTTTTAGCTTTTATGAAATGTGAACCTTAATACTTACTTTTCAGTGTTGAATCTAATAGTCTAAGCCTTTGTTTTAGCCTTTATAAATCATCAATCATCAGACTTTGTCATACTGTTGTGAGGTTTATGTAAAAAACACCACAAGAGCATAACACATTATCTATAAAATAATATAAATATATTATAAATATTAGATAATCACTCCTACTATACATGAGGAGGGTATAGATGAGCCACAGTACATGGCTAGGAAGATTGTTGAACTTAATAACATTAGGGAATCATTATATAAAACTAATAAGTAATTAACAAACACTTCAAATATATTTGTAATAATGTAAAAAGGAGGAGTCCAAATTTTACAAATATATATGTTACCCAAAGGAAGGTACTATTATGAATATTTTAAATGAGACAAGAAATAAACCATTTAAATTGGACATATTGTGTCCAACTTTTAACTTTGTTTTTAATTTTTTTCTTTATTGATTAAGGTATTAATATGTGTCCTTATCCCCCCATTGTCCCTCCACACCCCCACTCATGCCCTCATCCCCTGGTGCCTGTCCATTTATTAGGCTTATATGCATGCATACAAGTCCTTTGGTTGATCTCTCCCCCTTATCCCCACCCTGCCCTACCTTCCCTCCGAGGTTTGACGATCTGATCAATGCTTCTCTGTCTCTGGATCTGTTTTTGTTCATCACTTTATGTTGTTCATTATATTCCATAAATGAGTGAGATCATGTGATATTTATCTTTCTCTGACTGGCTTATTTCGCTTAGCATAATGCTCTCCATCTCCATCCATGTTGTTGCAAATGGTAGGAATTCCTTCTTTTTTAGTGCAGTGTAGTATTCCATTGTGTAGATGTACCACAGTTTTTTAATCCACTCATCTGCTGATGGGCATTTAGGCTGTTTCCAAATCTTAGCTATGGTAAATTGTGCTGCTATGAACATAGGGGTGCATATATCCTTTCTGATTTATGTTTCTAGTTTCTTGGGATATATTCCTAGAACTGGGATCACTGGGTCAAATAGGAGTTCCATTCTTAGGTTTCTGAGGAAACTCCATACTGTTCTCCACAGTGGCTGCACCAGTCTGCATTCCCACCAGCAGTGCATCAGGGTTCCTTTTTCTCCACATCGTCTCCAGCACTTGTCATTTGTTGATTTGTTGATGATAGCCATTCTGACAGGTGTGAGATGGAACTGCATTGTGGTTTTGATTTGCATCTCTTGGATGTTTAGTGACTTTGAGCATGTTTTCATATATCTCTTGGCCTTCCTTATGTCTTCTTTTAAAAAGTATCTATTTAGGTCCATTGCTCATTTCTTGATTGGATTGTTTATCTTCCTTTTGTTAAGTTGTATGAGTTCCCTGTAAATGTTGGAGATTAAACCCTTATCAGTGATAACATTGGCAAATATGTTCTGCCATGCAGTGGGCTTTCTTGTTGTTTTGTTGATGGTTTCTTTTGCTGAGCAAAAGCTTTTTATTTTGATGTAATCCCATTTGTTTATTTTCTCTTTAGTTTCCATTGCCCTAGGAGCAGTATCGGTGAAGAAATTACTTCGGCATATATCTGAGTTTTTGGTGCCTGTGGATTCCTCTAATATTTTTTATGGTTTCCAATCTTACATTTAAGTCCTTGATCCATTTTGAGTTTATTTTTGTGTATGGTATAAGTTGGTGGTCTAGTTTCATTTTTTTGCATGTATCTGTCCAATTTTCCCAACACCATTTATTGAAGAGACTGTCTTGACTTCATTGTATGTTCTTGCCTCCTTTGTCAAATATTAATTGGGCATAGTGGTTTGGGTCAATTTCTGGGTTCTCTATTCTATTCCATTGATCTATATGTCTGTTCTTATGCCAGTACCAGGCAGTTTTGAAAACAGTGTCTTTGTAATACAGCTTGATATCTGGTATTGAGATCCCTCCTACTTTGTTCTTTTTTTTTTTTTTTTTTCGGGATTGCTGCAGCTATTCGGGGTCTTTTTTTATTTCATATGAATTTTTGGAGAGTTCATTCTAGGTCTGTGAAATATGCTATTGGTATTTTAATGGGGAGTGCAGTGAATCTATAGATTGCTTTGGGTAGTATGCACATTTTAATGATGGTGTTTCTACCAACCCATGAACAAGGTATGTTCTTCCATCTGTTTATGTCTTCCTCTATCTCTATTTTCAGTGTCCTGTAGTTTTCCAAGTACAGATATTTTACCTCTTTGGTTGAGTTTATTCTTAGGTATCTTAATTTTTTTGATGTGATGGTAAATGGGATTGTTTTTATTAGTCTCTCTTTATTAGTCTCTCACTATTGGTATACCAACTTTTGAGTAACATTTCACAGAGGTAAGTACAAAGTATTTAATTTAAAAAAATTACTGATTATCTCATAATATTAAAATATACATTTGAAAATTATTTTCTGCCAAATAATAAAGTGCTCACTAATGTCAATCAGAGTGACCACTTACCAGGTAAGCAACTAGAATAAATGTAAGATATTTTTAGTGATTAACCTTTAAAAATATATATATTTCTTATAATTCTTTTAGGCTTTCAAATCAGTTTAATTAAAGGCTGATTTTATAATGTAAATAATCTGTATAACCACTACTATTTATATATCCTTATACGTATGGAATAGGGTTTCAGAAATTTCATACAACCAAACCAAAATATAGAAAAAATTATACTAATAAAAGGGTAATATTCTAATTAGACTGAATATCTTCTGGACATCCTTCCAGACAAAGCCATGGTGCTGGAGCTGAGGCAGAGGCTGTTAGGGGTGATCAGGCTGGCAGGGGAGAGCAGTTAGGGAGATCATGCTGGCAGGGGAGAGCAGTTAGGGGGATCAGACCAGCAGGCAGGTGAACGGTTAGGAGCCAGAGGCTCCAGATTGCAAGAGGGATGTCTGACTGCCAGTTTAGGCCCCATCTTGCCAGAATCAGGCCTAAACTGGCAGTTGGACATCCCCTGAGGGGTCCCAGATTAAAGAGGGTACAGGCCAGGCTGAGGGACCCCCACCCCGGTGCACAAATTTCATGCACTGGGCCTCTAGTTAGATATAAATGCTTAAAAATCTTCACTCTAAGTAGGCCTCTCACCATGAGAAGTGTAAACTAGTGCTGTGATCCGCAGACCACACTTGAATAGCTTAGGTCTGAAAAACCCAACAACTTAGTAAGATAGTTGAAAGTATCTAATAAGGTTTAAAGTTAAGTTTGTTTCTGATAGACTTGGCAAGTTTATATCCAATGATTACAAGGTATAAAATTTTCTAGAGAAAACAGTGACAAGTCAGTGGAATATCCATAAAACAAAACTTTGAATTACAGCTTACTATATGCTAAAAATATGCTGCATGATGTTACAAGTAACAGTCCAGAGAAAGGAGGGGAGAGAACTCCTAAAAGATCATTTCCAGACAAAGAAACTCAAATGGTAGAAGCTCTCAATGTATACATTCCTGTTGTGATGGTTAAGTTTATATGTCAAATTGACTGGGCCATGGTGTGTAGATGATTGGTCAAACATTATTCTGGATGTTTCTGTGAGGGTATTTTTGGATGAGATTAACATTTAAACCAGTGGACTTTAAGTAAAGCGGTTTGCTCTCTATAATGGAGATGGGCCTCATCCAATCAGTTGAGGATCTAATATAACTAAAGACTGAGCTCCCTCTAACAAGAAGGAATTCGCCAGCAGATGGCCTTTTTACCTGAATCATAACATCAGCTCTTCCTGGATCCCCAGCCTGCCATGTACTCTGTAGATTTTGGATTTACCAGAGTCCACAATTTTAGCTTACTATCTGTATATATAAAAGGCTAATATGCTAAGTGTCCCTCTGCCCATACGACCAGTCACTATGACCCACACTGACTACCAAGGGGCAGACGCTCAACGCAGGAGCTGCCATGATGCACACTGGCCATTTACAGAGAAACGGCAGCGCAGACCTGGAGCCAACAAAGCAACACTCGGCTTCCCACAAGTGGGACACAGGCCCTGCCACCACCTCAGAGCAACAGCCCACCAAATCACAGCCGACGCTGCCCAGACCCCATGGCCAGCTCAGAAATGGTCACTATGGGCGCCGGGTAATGATGTCACGTAGCAATGCCCGGCTTCTTCGCCCTAGCGACTAGCCTCCTTGGAGTTTCTTCAGCCCAGGAACATGACTTGCTTTATAGCCAGGTGCAAACATTTCACACTTTAACCAAATGTCTGTGAAGCTTTTTCTCGTGCCTCATCTCATTTCATCCTCACAGAAGTCCTGGAGTAGGTAGATAGGAGACTCAGTGGAATCCTATTTTCTTTTCATTAGCCAGGAAACAGAGATTTAGAAAGCTTAGAAATCTGACCCGACTGAAAAGAAGTAAGAAATGATGGACCTTGAAAATGACTTCAGGTTTTCTCACTGCGCAAAATATAGTCAAACACTGCTGCAGTTAAATATTTTACCCTCTGTTCTCCCTGCATGATCTGTAATATATAGCTCAATTAACCATGATTAAAATGGCCTTCATGTACCTATCCAGAAAGCATATCGCAAAAACAAGGCTTATACTCAGGGAAAACAGGCATTCATCAGAGAAAAGGAGCAATTCTTAAGACTAAAATGAAATACATCCCATACTCCATGTTTAATTATATGATTATTTCCTTCAGACATTGATAGTGAGTCGCTTTTATTAAAAAATATGATCCAATCAGTGGTGGATCACAGGCATGATACTTTCTCATCTCTTTGTACATCACTGATTCTCTTTATGAACATTCTAATCTATCATAGTGTTGTTTAATGGTAAAAAATGATAAATACTGTCAGTAAAAAGTGTTACAGATTGAAGAAGAAAGGCCATTCTGGGGTCATTCAGTAAACAAATCATAGTTTTAAAAACTGGAGGCTTGGTCCTTAAATGATTCTAATCATCAAATTTTATGTTTTCAAGTAGCTTTAAAGATTATCTGGTCTAATATCTCATCTGTTAGTTGAGTCTCCTCTATGACAGCTCTTCCAAGGCTTTACTTGTCATGCTTAGTGATGCCCTATATATGAAAATCTGGTAAAATAGTAAAATTCAATTCCTTTTCTCCATTGACCCTATTTTTACTCGTTTGAGACACATAAAATAAACATAATCCTTATCTCCAGACACTCAAATATTTGAAGACAGTATGAAAGATGAAGTGATCAAGCAAAAACAAACAAACAAAAAACACTCATAGACATAGACAACAGTGTGGTGATTACCAGAGGGATGGCGGGGGGCGGGGGTGGAAGAGGTAGAAGAGGGTAAAGGTGGGATAAATGGTGATGAAAGGAGACTTGACTTGGGGTGGTGAATACATAATACAATATACAGATAATGTACTAAAGAAAGGTATACCTGAAATGTACATAATTTTATTAGCCAATGTTACCCCAATAAATTCAATAAAAATAAAAGCATTTATAAGCAGCAAAAAGTCAGAAGAGATAAGACAGACAAGTAGTTCCAGCTTTCCATTCTTCAAAATATTCTTCTCAATGTGGTTTATGGATTGTGGATTTCAGGTACACATTTAAGCTTTACAAGAAAGCAGTCCTATGAATGTTTTTCTGATGGGAAATCTTAGGGATTTGGACAAAAAGTCTTTGTAGTAATTAATGGGATAATATATACAAAACATATGGCATTATGAATGCATTCTAGTTAATTTTATTTGACAGAAAGTAGTGAGAGATACAGGACAAAGTGTGGTACACTACTGAGAAATGCAAGGTACTTCAACTGAAACTCAGAAGGGCATTTTTGTCAGCATGTAATTCTTCATAATGTATTTTCTCTTGGTTAAAATGTGTTGTTATATAACAGAATAGTATATGTACTTTTTACATGAGCGATAACTCCTGTACTAGGATTTATGTGTAAATAAACACTACAAATGTTCCAAAGATTGACTCAGAATGAAACCATTCCTCCCACAGAATGAGCACTGTCTCTCTCTGAAATAGCTAAGGGGATCTGTATGTTTCCCTTGTTAGTGGATTTCAACCCATAAATTCAAGCTAACCATACATCAAGGGAAGTTTAACTAGACTGTATCTTACATTATTTTGTTCGAGCGGGACTGAACCTTATTTTATTTCCTTTCTTATTTAGTAGTTCAAGTATGTTCATATTCTATGACACAAACATAACCAGACAAATCATAGCTTCAACAGTCAAACATCCATGTAACATTTATAAAAAAAAAACACTGTGGCTGAGTGATTTGCACATTTACAAAGAAAGAGAGGAGGTAAATAACCTGATTACAGACTACAGATTTACGGCAACAGCCCGAAAGTCCCTGGGAAGAACTGAACAAGTAGTGGGACATCTTCCCTCCTGTCACTGCTAGACAGACACCCAATGTAGTGCATACCCATGTGCAACATTTACGGAAAAAGCTGCACTCAGTCACTATGCAACAGACTAACAAAAGTAAAGAAAATAGGATCCTAAAAAGGTTAGTGAATAAAAAAAAAAAAAATAGAGGCATTCCTTTCCTCTTCAAAGCCAATCTCTCTTCATGTAACTACTATTTTGCCAGCTATATTAGAGAACTCTCATGAAAAAAAATAACATGTATATATTTGAGGGGATGGAGAGAAAAACAGTTTAATATGATAATTTGAGATGTCCAAGCCATATACATTCTAAAAACAACAACTACAGTGAGCAAAAAAGAGGTTTGATCAGGGGTAAGATACTGGCATTTCTATTTTCATTCAGTGGAACATTTTAATTCCATATGTACTATTTTTGTCTTATTTTTCTTCCAGGCTTGACTTTGCCTATTTTATGGATGAAAAATTCATGTAAATCACATGAAAGAATGTAATATAGATAAAGCATAATCTATATGAGGAGGGTTATGGAATGTGTGACTGTGCTTAGACAGAATATTGGAATTGGATAACAACAGTAAAAATTATCCCCCACACTATCCCTCACCAGTTAATAATCCCATTTAATATTATTTCTACAATCATATTTCTTTTAAAAAAGCAAATAAATTTCAGATCTCCTCACCTATTCCTATTGCAATGGTGTATTCAAGTGAAAAAAGTGATACGGTTGCCAAAAGAAGCAGAAGTTTCACCTCTCAAGTACCTATTCCCAATGGCTGACCTTCATTGGACCTCGATAACAATTAAGAGTAGGAGGAAGAACCATATTCCAGAAAGACTTAGAATGTAAACACATATAACTATGACAGACACTCAACTTTTTACATAGACATGTCCTATCTTCTTTAGAAGCATAATTGTAAGTCACTTCTTATCTTAATCACAATTTACATTATATGTTTAAGATTCTTGTTTCATAGGGTAATTAAATCTAAGCTGAAGTTTAGGGGCATTGTGCTCATGGAGATGAGTGCGAAGGGCAGTTTTGAAAGAAGAAACAAGAAGATCTAAGCCACAGAGACTGGGGATGAAAATGACACTTTAGAAAGGAAATAAAAGTGAAAAAGAAGGGAAATTAATATTTACTGAGTACCTACAATGTTCCAAAAATTACAATAAGTGCTTCCATGTGTCATATAATTTAATACAAAAACTTTTCAAGTATCATTATCCACCATTACAATGAAGAAAATTGTACGCCAGTGAGTTTCATATCTGCATTTTGCAGATAAAATTCCTGACTATTTAATGGATAGTCTTGTGTGACAGGCATTTACAACACACACGTGAGTGTAAAAAGAAGCTAAAAGGGTAGCTACAATTATAGAAGCCTTTTGTTGTCATATTAGTTTTCTCTGGCTGTGTAATAAATTACAACTTTAGTGTTTAAAACAATACACATTTATTACTTCAAAATGTATGAGGGTCAGGAGTCTGGGCACAGTTTACTTGAGTTCTCTGTTCAGGGTCTCACAGCTACAGTCAGGGAGTCAGCTGCAACTCTGGCCACAGAGTTGTTGCCACTATTTGGTTTCTTACAACTGTAGCATGGAGCATCAGGTTTTGTTTGTTTGTTTGTTTTTGTTTTTGTTTGTGTGTGTGTGTGTGTGTGTGTTTTAGCATCAGCTGTTTTTGCTGGCTGTTGGCTAGAAGCCACCCTCAACTCATAGCTGTTGTCCCCATTCCTGAAGACCTACCACTGTTTCTTGCCCCTTGGGCTTTCCTACTATGACCACTTATTTCATTCATCAAGGCACCACGAGTCTGAAGAGTGATTACACCAGCAAAATATAACGTAATCATGGAAATCACATACCATCATCTTTGCCACATACTACGGATTAGGAGTTACAGATTCTGCCCATTTTTAAGGAGAGGGGGTAATACAAGGCATAAACACTCAGAGGTGGGAATAAGTGGGGACACTGCAGAATCTGTCTGTCATATTTGCTAGGTTAATAAAATTAAAATTCTGTCTAAAACAAGTAGGAATATATTAAAAATTTGTTAGTAGAGGAGGAAAATTATCAGTTTTGCTGAAAGGAGGAAAAAATTCAGCTTTGCTTTCAAATAGAAATAGGAGGTGTAAACAAATAGAATTTGAAGGTATTGCCCTTTATAATGTTAGCAATAGTTCATGGAGTGCTCCAAAAATCACTCTCTCCTGGTCATTTGCAAGTTGCAAGGCCCATGAGTTGCCTATGAGATACCCACTCCATGTAAAGAATTAACATCATCCCCTCCCTGCATGCCCCGATGACCATGAATAGTAAGAGTAAGTGGCGGGGGCGGGTGGGGGGGGGGAAGGGGAGAAATGGCGATATCTATAATAGTGTCAACAATAAAATAAAGAAACTAGCGTGCTCATTGGAGAGGCTCCTGGTTGCTAAGATGCACGAGGCCTTGGGAATTCATAAATGATTACATTTTGCACAGTAGCACAGTTTGCAAATTGGTCTATGGGGGTCAAACAGGATGCATCTAGGTAAAACAGAAAATTGCAGCAAAGGTGACGTACAAAATTTAACCAGGTGACGACTCAAATAAACTATGCCTAGGTTCCCCAAGCAAGAGAATAAAGTGTTCAAGTGTACCAGAGGAAGACAGAGTGAAATCTGCTAAGGAACCGATTAACCTAAACGTAAACCAAGCATGTGGCAACTATACTGATAATTGCACTCCAGTGAGTCACTTATAATGCCATTACAGTGCACATCAGTCACCCTGCTGCCCTACTTGCCCAAAATATACTGCAGATTGCCGGAATAACAGCTGTTCTCTGCTTTGTAGAGATTATAAATGTTGTGGAAACCAAGACAAACAAAGTATATAATTTCTTGCATTCTGCTAGCTTCACTGCTAGGATCAGCTCACTATTTTCTCTAATGAATACTGGTAAATAAATATACATCCCATGGAGAGCCTCCTAATTTTCACAGTTGTTCAATATTTTTTTTTCCAAAATGGTTCCCCAAAACTAATTAGATTACTTTGATTTCTATTATCCAGTGTATCCTTTCTGTGACAGGAAGTGTTGTGAGACTGGAAAATGACTCTTTAATGGGGGTGATGACATTGAGCACCTGAAACATTCTCTGTCATGGGAGAGACTTTTTGGTGAAGTGGTCAAATATGAACATAAGACAAGGATCTAAAATCTTCAGAAATATGACCTAAGGACCTAGACTTTTCTGCAGGAGTTGTGAAATAACTACAAAATGTAAACTCTGAGACAAGAATTGAGTTTTGAAAATAAAAGTCCATTTTTCAACAAGTGTTTCTCGTGGGCCTACATTTTTATACACTGTATTATACCTGGGATTTTCAAAGAAATTAAACATGGTCATTGCTTAATTTTTGCTTGAACTCATAAGTTAGTGTCAATGATAAATATGTAAATAATAATGAAAATAAATTGCAGTAGTATTTCAATGATATACCAAAGTAAATTGTTTCTGCAGTTAGTTGATAAAAAGATTTCAGAAAGAGGTGATATTTAAGCTGCATTTAAAGAAAAAGTATACAGGGGTGGGCAAACTTTTTGACTCGAGGGCCACAATGGGTTTTTAAACTGGACCGGAGGGCCGGAACAAAAGCATGGATGGAGTGTTTGTGTGAACTAATATAAATTCAAAGTAAAGGAGCGGAGGGGAGAGCAAGAGAACCCTCCACTCTTTCGGCTCCGTGGGCCGGATAGAACAGCCAAACGGGCCGGATCTGGCCCACGGGCCGTAGTTTGCCCACGGCTGGCAGATAGAAAGGTGAAGAGGAAGATACACATGTATATTCAGTGCATCAGTGCAATGGAAGGCTCGAGGCATATAATTAGTCCATATCTCAGAGTACCAATGAATCCAGACTTACATGTTTATGGAGCACATCTACCATGTGTACTTACTAGTAGGGGAGGGAAGTGAATTTTCTCCTTTTAGCACACGTTTCCCTCCCCTAGTCAAATGCAACCATGTTTAGCTCTGATTTAGTTCAAGGCTAAATCCTCAATGCCTAGGGGGAGAAAATCCCTGCCCTTGCCCTCCTAACACTCAGTTATGCAGAGGTTGGCACACAAGTAACACTAAGCAAATGTGAAACTGAAAGTTAATTCACTGTGTAGAAAACTGTTTTCTATAACCATCTCTCATGTATGCCAAGTAGTAACATTTTAGTGACCAAGAAGAAATGGCATCTTATCTCTGCTTTTATTCAGTAAGAGATGCACGAGTGCCCTCCACACAGTTATCATTTCAAATGGGAAAACTTGTGCTCTGTGTGGCATGTTTTGCTTTGTCTTTTCCTGAATTACCTCATATGTGAAAAGATGCTTCAACATTGCTCTAAAAAAATCCTGGTTTCATGGTGCCATATAGGTCCTAGTAGGAAAGATGCAATATATGACATGGAGATACTTTCATCATGGGGAACTTATTTCTCAGGTGACTCTCAACAGTACATTCTCCAAGCAGAAATGGATGACCCTTTAATCCAGGAAAGTCTGGCTAATGTACTAAAATTTAAGAGCCTGAAAACAGGCTTTATGCCTTCTCACAGCTCTGGTACCTCTTAGAGCTGACCCTCTGGGCTTCTTTATGAATACTACTCTTGGTCTTCAGACCAAGACCTCTGAATTTCTTGAATTCCCAAATCTTGACTCCCCAAACCTCAACATCAAAATGCCTTTTCTCGGAAGAGGCAAGATGGCGACCGGCAGGAAGGTAGGGAGGGAGAGTGTGTGAGAGAGTGAGAGAGCTATAGAGGTGTGTGTGGACGTGTGTGGGTGTGTGTGTGAGCGAAATAGGGACAGTTAAACCCTGTAGTTCTTCCAGGGGGCTGCCAATCCGGGCAGTCTTAGACGGCAAAACCCCACGGCTGCCGCAAACACTCTGGGGAGGACACTGGAGGCACAGAGACCACGCCGCCTTGAAGAATGGAACTGCTTGAGAGTAGGATCCTAGCCTCACCACCACCCAGTCTGGTCTCGGAAGCAAACCAGGACCCTACAGCCGCTCTGGTAGAAGACCTGCCACCACAGCTGCAGACCCAGGGACACCAGGACTCCAGGCACCCAGCCACAGATTTCTGTGAGTCACAAACCCAATCCCCCTCCCCCGCTGCCCCCGCGGTAGTGACATAGAAACTACCAGACCTCAGCCGCACAATAAGGCTTTCTGCACACACAAAGCAGTGGCGACTCTGCCTGACTTTGAGCCTTGGTGTCAGACATGGTAAGTTTGTTTCCCGCGACTAGACTCCGCGCCCAGGCAGGGAGACTGAGTGGAATTCCAGCCTAGCTTCTCATCCCTAGGGAGGTGGTCTTCTGCGACCAGATCCCGTGCCCACCCAGGGCAGGGAGACAGCGCTGAACTTGAGCCCGGACTTGTGAACTCGGGTAATTTGTTTCCCGTGACTCCTCTCCATGCCCAGGCAGGAAGGCAGTCCTGAATTTGAGCATAGGTGCATGACCTTGGGGAAATTGTCTTCTGCAACCAGATCCTACGCCCACACAGGGAGACAGCACTGAATTTGAGCCTGGGGGTGCAAACCCAGGGAGTTTATTTCCCATGACCAGACCCTGCACCTTAGCAGAGAGGCTGCGGTGAATTTGAACCTGGATGTGCAGTCTTGGGGAGTTTGTTCCCTACGACCAGATCCTGTACCCACACAGGAAGGCAGGGCTGAATTTGAGCCTGGGTACGTGGACACAGGGAGTTTGTTTTCCACAGTGCACACCTGCATGACCAGACCCCTCACCCACACTAAGGGGCAGTGCCACCTGACTTTGATTCAGTGCAAGCACACACAGAAGGCTGTTTACCGCAGGGCAGAAGTGGACCTCCTGCCAACACAGTGCAACTGAGCAACCCGGTCTCCCAAGCAGATTGGGGACCCTGAATCTCCACACAAGAGGCAGCATTGACCACCAGTGACTAGACTCAGTTCCTCATTACATGCGCCTGAGATCCCTGATTCCAAGTACATTCACACTAAGAGCCAGTGACTCCAATTTTTGGCACATGTGCACACAGGGACCTGATTCTCAGTGTGAGGTAGCACCAAGAAACAGAGACTCTGATACTCAATTCACGGCATGGACACAGGGAGCCTCTGACTCCTGACACGCAATAGGGGACTTTGATTTTTGGCACACGCCAGTGGGTTCTCTGTTTCAACGTGGAGCAGGCAGGGTCCCTGATTCTAGGTGCACACACGAGGCCACACTAAGTGCCTGTGACTTTGACCCAGGGTGAGCGTGGTTCCCACCAACCCACAGCAACCACACGTCTTGGTATCAGAGCTCTTCAGTGACACTTGGGGGGTGCAAAACTCCCACTACACATGGTCCAGGCTCCCGCAACTTGACATCTGAACCTTCTGGTGATAGTCAGAATGGGGAGACAACGAAGCAATCCCCAGAGGAAAGAAAAGGAGGAATTGCCAAGTAAGGAAATAAGTGAAACAGAAGCATGCAACATGACAGAAAAAGAATTTAGAGTAATGGTCATACAGTTCATACACTGGATGGACGAGAAAATCAACAACCTATGCAAAAATCAGGAAGAAATGAAAAATGATATAGCTACAATCAAAAACACCATGGAAGCCTTCAACAGTAGACTAGAAGAAGCAGAGGACTGAATCAGCGAGTTAGAAGATCAGGGACAGAAACAAGCCCAATCTGAACAGCAACTAGAGAAGAAAATTAGAAAGCAGGAGGAGAGCCTAAGGGAGCTTTGGGACAATGCAAAATGAAATAACATATGTATAATAGGGCTGCCAGAAGGACAAGAAGAGCAGCAAAAATTAGAAAATTTATTTGAAGAAATAATGACAGAAAACTTCCCTGATATAGGGAAGAAAAAAGTTACTCAAGTACAAAGAGTCCCAAGCAAGATGAATCCCAAAAGACCCACACCAAGACATGCCATAATTACAATGGCAAATGTTATCAACAAAGAGAGAATTTTAAAGGCTGAAAGAGAGAGACAGAGAGTTACCTACAAAGGATCCCCCATCAAATTATCAAATGATTTCTCAACAGAAACACATCAAGCTAGAAAGGAATGGAAGGAGATATACAAAGTGATGAAAAGCAAGTGACTCAATCCAAGAATACTCTATCCAGCAAGACTATCAATCAAAATTGAAGGGAAAATCAGGAGCTTCACAGACAAAAAAAAGGCTAACAAAGTTTATCACTACCAAACCAGCAATGCAAGAAATGCTAAAGGGAATGCTGTTAAAAGAAGAAACAAAAAGGTAAGAAGGAACACCGCCGCAAGAAATAAAAATGGCTACAAACAAGTACCTTTTAATAATAACTTTAAACGTAAATGGACTTACTGCTCCAATCAAAAGACATCGAGTGGCTGAATGGATAAAAAAAACATTACCCATATATATGCTGTCTACAAGAGACCCACCTCAGAACAAGGGACGCACACAGACTGAAAGTGAAGGGATGGAAAAATATCTTTCAGGCAAATGGAAAGGAAAAAAAAGCTGGGGTAGCAATACTTATATCTGACAAAATAGACCTCAAAGTGAAGGCCATAACAAGAGATAAGGAAGGCCACTTCATAATACTAAAGGGATCGATACAACAAGAGGATATAACCCTGGTAAACATATATGCACCCAATGCAGGAGCATCAAATACATAAAAAATCTCCTGGAAGATATCAAGAGAGAGATAGACAACAATACAATCAAAGTAGGGAACTTTAATACACCACTGACATCACTGAATAAATCCTCTAGACAAAAAATCAGCAAAGAAACAACAACCCTAAATGACTCACTAGATCAGATGGACTTAATTGACATCTTCAGAACATTTCACCCCAAAGCCACGGGATATACGTTCATCTCAAGTGCACATGGGACATTTACAAAAAATAGACCACATACTGGGACAAAAGCAAAGTCTCCCCAAATTCAAGAAGATTGAAATCATACCAAGCATCTTTTCAGACCACAATGGCATAATATTAGAAATAAACTACAATAAAAACAATCCAAAACACTCAAACACTTGGAAGCTGAATAGAATAATAATAAATACTGATTGGGTTACCAATGAGATCAAAGAAGAAATTAAAAACATTCTGGAAACTAATGACAATAAAAACACAACAATTCAAAACCTATGGGACAAAATGAAAGCAGTTCTGAGAGGGAAGTTTATAGCTCTACAAGCCTACTTCAAAAAACAAGAAAAAATGGTAGTAAATCATCTAATGCTACAACTCAAAGAATTAGAAAGAGAGCAACAAGAAAAGCCCAGAGTGAGCAGAAGGAAGGAGATAATAAAGATTAGAGAAGAAATAAATGACATAGAGACAAAAAAAACAATACAAAAGATCAATGAAACCAAGAGCTGGTTCTTTGAAAGAATAAACAAGATTGATGAACCTCTAGCTAGGATCACCAAGAAGCAAAGAGAGAGGACTCAAATAAACAAAATCAGAAATGATAGAGGCGAAATAACAACAGACCCCACAGAAATACAAAGGATTGTTAAAAAGTATTATGAACAACTCTATTCCAACAAACTAGACAACCTGGAGGGAATGGACACATTCCTAGAAAAATACAACCTTCCAAAACTCAATCAGGAAGATTCTAAAAATCTCAATAGGCCGATAACTATGGAAGAAATTGAAGCAGTCATCTAAAAGCTTCCAGTAAACAAAAGCCCAGACCCAGATGGCTTCACAGGAGAGTTATACAAAACATTCAAGGAAGAACTAAAACCTATCCTCCTCAGACTATTCCCAAAAATTCAAGAGGAAGGAACACTTCCAAACTCATTCTATGAAGCCAGCATCACCCTAATACCAAAACCAGATAAAGACAACACAATGAAAGAGAATTACAGGCCAATATCCCTCATGAACATAGATGCCAAAACCCTCAACAAAATCCTAGCAAATTGGATCCAGCAGTACATCAGAAAGATCAAACACCATGACCAAGCAGGATTTATACCAGGGATGCAAGGATGGTACAATATCTGTAAACCAATAAAAGTGATACATCACATAAACAAATTGAGAGATAAAAATCACATAGTCATATCAATTGATGCAGAAAAAGCATTTGACAAAATCCAACACCCTTTCTTGATAAAAACTCTCAGCAAGGTGGGAATAGAAGGATCATGCCTCAACATCATAAAAGCTATATATGATAAATCCACAGCCAGCATCGCACTCAATGGACAAAAACCAAAACCATTTCCCCTAAGAACAGGAACAAGACAGGGATGCCCTCTCTCACCACTCCTGTTTGACATAGTACTGGAAGTACTAGCCATTGCTATCAAACAAGAAGAAGGAATAAAAGGCATCCAAATTGGAAAAGAAGAAGTAAAACTGTCCTTATTCGCAGACGACATGATACTGTGCATAGAAAACCCTAAGGACTCCATCAAAAAATTATTAGACTTAATAAATGAATTTGGCAAGGTAGCAGGATACAAAATTGATGCCAAGAAATCTATGGCATTTCTATACACCAATAGTGAACTTAAAGAGAGACTAAAAAAGCAATCCCATTTACCATCGTACCAAAAAATTAAGATACCTAGGAAAAAAACTTAACTAAAGAGGTAAAAGACCTATATGCAAAAAACTACAGGACAAAGAAAAAAGAGATAGGGAAGATATAAACAGATGGAAGAACATACCGTGTTCATGGATTGGTAGAATCAACATCATCAAAATGTCCATTCTACCCAAAGTATTCTATAGATTCAATGCAATCCCCATTAAAATACCTACAGCATATTTCACAGACCTAGAATGAACTTTCCAAAAATTCATCTAGAATAAAAAAAGACCCCGAATAGCTGCAGCAATCCTGAGAAAGAAGAACAAAGTAAGTGGAATCTCAATACCAGATATCAAGCTGTATTACAAAGCCACTGTTCTCAAAACAGCCTGGTACTGGCACAAGAACAGCCATATAGATCAATGGAATAGAATAGAGAACCCAGAAATGGACCCAAACCACTATGCCCAATTAATATTCAACAAAGGAGGCATGAACATACAATGGAGTCAAGACAGTCTCTTCAATAAATGGTGTTGGGAAAATTGGACAGATACATGCAAAAAAATGAAACTAGACCACCAACTTACACCATACACAAAAATAAACTCAAAATAGATCAAGGACTTAAACATAAGACAGGAAACCATAAAAATACTAGAGGAGTCCACAGGCAGCAAAATCTCAGACATATGCTGAAGTAACTTCTTCACTGATACTGCTCCTAGGGCAATGGAAACTAAAGAGAAAATAAACAAATGGCACTACATCAAAATAAAAAGCTTTTGCACAGCAAAAGAAACCATCAACAAAACAATAAGAAAGACCACTACATGGGAGAACATATTTGCCAATGTTATCACTGATAAGGGTTTAATCTCCAACATTTATAGGGAACTCAAACAACTCAACAAAAACAAGATAAACAATCCAATCAAGAAATGGGTAATGGACCTAAATAGAAACTTTTTGAAAGAAGACAGGAGGAAGGCCAAGAGACATATGAAAATATGCTCAAAGTCACTAATTATCTGAGAGATGCAAATTAAAACAGCAATGCGGTACCATCTCACACCTGTAAGAATGGCTATCATCAACAAATCAATAAATGACAAATGTTAGCGAGGATGCGGAGAAAAGGGAACCCTGGTGCACTGCTGGTGGGAATGCAGATTGGTGCAGCCACTGTGGCGAACAGTATGGAGTTTCCTCAAAAAACTAAGAATGGAACTCCCATTTGACCCAGTAATACCACTTCTAGGAATATATCCCAAGAAGCTAGAAATATCAATCAGAAAGGATATATGCACCCCTATGTTCATAGCAGCACAATTCACCATAGCTAAGATTTGAAAACAGTCTAAATGCCCATCAGCAGATGAGTGGATTAAAAAACTGTGGTACATCTACACAATGGAATACTACACTGCACTGAAAAAGAAGGAATTCCTACCATTTGCAACAACATGGATGGAGATGGAGAGCATTATGCTAAGTGAAATAAGTCAGTCAGAGAAAGATAAATATCACATGATCTCACTCATTTGTGGAATATAATGAACAACATAAACTGATGAACAAAACAGTTCCAGAGACAGAGAAACATTGATCAGACCATCAAACCTCTGAGGGAAGGTAAGAGAGGATGGGGGTAAGGGGGAGAGATCAACCAAAGGACTTGTATGCATGCATATGGGCCTAACCAATGGACACAAACAACAGGGGGGTGAGGGCATGAGTGGGGGGGATGGAGGGGTAATGAGGGAAGAAGGACACATATGTAACACCTTAATCAATGAAGAAATTTAAAAAAAATGCCTTTTCTCTTCTTCATCTGTGATCTCTTTACACTAATTCCCCACTGCTAGTCAACCAATCACCAATCAGGTTTACATTCAGGCAATGTTAATTAATTCTATATAATAAAAGCCTAATATGCAAATTGACTTTCACTCCAACACACAAGATGGCTGCCCCCATGTGGACAAGATGACCTCCCCCATGTGGATACAAGATGGCCACCACAAGGTGGCCAGCAGGGGAGGGCAGTTGTAGGTGATCAGGCCTGTAGGGGAGGGCAGTTGGGGGTGACCAGGCCTGCAGGGGAGTGCAGTTTGGAGGGACCAGTCCACCAGGGAAGGGCAGTTAGGCATGATCAGGACTGCACGGCAGGACAGTTACGGGAGACCAGGCCATCAGGGGAGGGCAGTTAGGGTTGACTAGGCCGGCAGGGGAGGGCAGTTTGGAGGGACCAGGCCAGCAGGAGAGGGCAGTTAGGGGTGACCAGGCCTGCAAAGGAGGGCAGTTAGGCATGACCAGGCCTGAAGGGGAGGGCAGTTGGGGGGCACCAGGCCTGCAGGGAAGGGCAGTTGGGGGGGACCAGGCCTGCAGGTGAGGGCAGTTGGGGAGGGACCAGGCCTGCAGGGGAGGGCAGTTGGGGGCAACTAGGCCTGCAGGGGAGGGAAGTTGGGGGCAATCAGGCCTGAAGGGGAGGGCAGTTGTGGGGGATAAGGCCTACAGGGGTGGCAGTTGGCGGGGGGCAGGCCTGTAGGGCAGGACAGTTAGGGGCAACCAGGCCATCAGGGGAGGGCAGTTAGGGGTGACTAGGCCGGCAGGGGAGGGTTGATTTGCATATTAGGCTTTTATTATATAGGATGACATACAGGGTGTTGACTTCAGTATATTATTTACACATAAGATTTTCCAACAACACATAGGCAGAAACTTTACCCTTCATAAGACTTGATGCAACCTTTGGATCTCTTGAGTTTCTATCCCTTTTTCTTTAAACTGTGTCTCACTAGCATGCATGACCCAGTTCTGGACTCACAAATCTAAATTCCAATCAAGTTCTCTGTTATACTTAACAAACATTTCAATGACATTCTCATTAGTCAACTGTTATAAATACTAAAAGTGTTGAAATATTTTTTCCAAGAATTAACAGCTAGTTCCTTGTAAAATAAAGGTATCAACAAATCTGCCTCAGATACCAAATATAAGAGACTGCAGTCATCCACAGGGGTGGCAGCATATAAAACAGAAACATCAGAGTTCTAGAGAGGATGGGGCAGGAAAATAAGAAGTTAGGGAACAATCCTGACAAGTGGTATGAGGAAATAGGAGCTGACATCCTCTCACCAAAGCCCCCTCGCTTCTGCACATGATCATAGGGAAATAATTTAGGGCAGGAAACCCTATGTGGTCCTGGAAGTCACAACAGCAAAGTCCCCTCCCTATCAGGAAGCAGAGACAGAATTTGGCACCACAAAATTCAAAATGGAAACCCATAAAATCCCAGGAACTAACTGATAATCAGTGCAACTTAGCAAGTTGGCCCTCTTCCACTAGGACACGTACTTTTTGCTTCTTTCACAGAGCCACCTGGACCCTGGCCTCTTTCTCTTTCTCTACCTGAATAAAACTTGCTTTTTTCTCACTCTGACTCATCTTTGGAATCTTTCCTGGCTGAGTCAAGAACCTGGAGGTCACCTAACTCCAGAAAGATCCCAGACTGCACTAGGGCAAGTCCACCCTCCCTCCCTCCACCCCCTCACCCCCCACACACTCACACATACCTCCCCTGCACAAAAGTAGTAGGGTAACAAGGACAATCCAATGGGTTATTGAAAGGTACAGTTTCAGTTTTTAGTTATGTGGAATATAGCATTATAGTTCAGATTTACTATATATGATTCACTTTCAGAGGAGTGGTGTGAATGTGGCAGTGTTAGGGGTTGGGAATATAGATAGAAGTTTTGCCTTATAATCTCTCTCTCTAACACCCCAGAAAGCCTCACCTCTTTCTCAGACTCAGTATCCCTTCTTCATGCTCCCCTACCCACTGTTCTTCCACTGTTGGTGTTTGACTATCCTGTGCCATCTGAGATTGAAAACATAATTGTTTTGAAACTAGGCTCAAGAAACAGAAAAGTTAGAATGGGAAGTGAAGTCAAAGCACATCCTATAATTATAGCAAAAAATAATACTTTTTCCTACCATCTTTTAAATTCTTCTATCTGGGCTAATCAAATTCACAGAGACAGATTAGCAGAAGAAAATCAAATTTTAATATGAACCCATGGGAATTCGTGAAAATTCCAAAGACAGTGAGGCAAAATAGAGTATATATGTCATTTTGGACAAAGGGAGAAAAGGGGGTAATGGGATCAAGGTCTTAGATTTCAAAAGTGAGAATGGATGATTTACAGGAAATTGAGGAAGAGCAGAGCACACGTGGCAGGCAAATCTTGCTTCAATGAGACACGGGAGATCTAGCTATCAGGAGCCTGAAGCCATCCCATCCACCATACTCAATTAGAATTAGGCTAAGGCAAGCATCCTAAGATTTCCTTACTGAAGGAAAGGGGAAGGGACAAAATTTCTTTCTGAGTCTTTTGCTTCTTAATAATTAGTTTAAAATCAATATCCCAAAAGGCAGCTTCAGGGTGGCAAAACTCTAGTTCCATTATCTATCTATCTATCATCTATCTATCTATCATCTATCTATCTATTGGGAGAGATGGAGAGAGAGAGAGTAGATGCTAGTAAGATAATTACAGGCAAATAACTCCAAAAAAGTACTTGAAATCACCTATGACATGTAGATTGAGGTATAGGGTAGAGGAAAGTAAAAGCAATAAAGCCCCTTTTGAAATATGTCTCTCTCTCCAAAGGTGTCTCTTATTTGACACTTGGGAAACATGATCACATGTCGAAGTGAGGACAATGTACTCTTCAACTTTGGTTACTATGAAGTTTTGTCAGAATTGCAATCTTCCGGGCCAATGTTTACTTCCTTCTGTTGAGAGTCATGAAGGAACTGAGGATGGGGTGAGGGAGGAGTGGTATAGGGCAAAGATCTTGTAGTTGGAAACTGCATCTGTCATAGATGTTGGAGTTTTGGATGAAGAAGGGATAAGATGGAGATTTGGACTGTGCCTGCTTAACCAAGGCCCCATTCTAATAAGGAAAAATTGGACTCTATTGTGAAAAATTTGCTATGTATGGAAAACTGGTCTATTTTAACAAAGTGAATAAACTTTTGTCCATTGTTCTTAAGGGAATTTTTGTTATCTTTAATGTTCCTTAATTACTGTATTTCTTTCAATTTTTACTTTTGAGTAATGCCTGGAAAAATGTTTTTGATAAATGTGTTTGTAAATACAGGGTTTAATTTTAACAAATAAATCTATTTAAGTCAAATAACTTTTGTACTGTGTTTTGACCCAATTTAAACTGAATTTGATTTGGATTTATTTATGACCTCCATTATTTCCCACAGCTACTTGAGAAATAATAGTTTTTTCAATATATTGTAATATTAAGATTATTAATAATATTAATAATTATTAATAATATTATTAATAGTGATGTATAATTTACAGAGCTGGTAATATGGATGACTTAATTTCACTCGAGTCTCTTGATGTTATGGACAAAAAAAGGGGCCACATGCCCTAGCTGGTTTGGCTTAATGGATAGAGTGTCGGCCTGTGGACTGAAGGGTCCCAGGTTCAATTTCAGTCAAGGGCACATACCCAGGTTGTGGGCTTGATCCCAGTTGGGGGCGTGCAGGAAGCAGCCAATCAATTATTCCCTCTCATCATTGATGTTTCTATCTCTCTCTCGCTCTCTCTTCCTCTCTGAAATCAATAGAAATATATTTAAAAGATAAAAATAAATTTTAAAAAGTGGCCACATACTAAACCTGACAAGTTCAGGGAGGCCTGCATAGCAGGCCCTATAAACTCAGAAACCAATGGATGGCTCCAATGATCTGTACATACAAATTCCTAACTAAAAGTGAATCATGTCTGGTAGTCACATCCGAGGTCTGTGGCTTCCAAACGTAAATCTTTACCTTAAGTAAGCCTATCTATTGTATTTTTTTAAAAAAATATATTTTTTTATTGATTTCATAGAGGAAGGGAGAGGGACAGAAAGGTAGAAACATCAATGATGAGAGAGAATCATTGATCGGCTGCCTCTGGTATGCCCCACATTGGGGATCAATCCCTCAATCTGGGAATTGAAACATGACTTCCTGGTTCATAAGTCAATGTTCAACTACTGAGCCACACAGGCCTGGTTGTCTATTGTCTTTTTGCATCTTGGAATATCAAAGTAATCCCCTTTTTTTTCTCAGGATATACTCACCAGACCAGAGCAAGGAGATCATAGAATCCCTCTTTAGTATCTTCTTCCCTAAATACCACCTCTATGTTCTGTAATATTAATTATTAACTATCCTATACCAGCCAATGTTTTAAAAAAAGTACATATTTGTCTCTCAGTTTTACTTTTTATCCAATCTGAGTTTCCTGCTTTGCTTTCTCCCACCTCCCTAATCTACCACCAATGTATTTCATGTAATCCCCCTTATGTTTTCTCCTTTGATTCTAATGTAAAAAATAAGCTGTAAAACTGCCATTCTTGAGAACATTTTTTTCAATCCATTGAGACTTTGCTTCCTGGAAATTATCATCAGTTTGGCTCAAAAAAACTCATAAAAATTTTCTACAGGTTTGAACATTTCTTATGTTGACAAGGTGGATGAGAGTTATCGTTTTTACAGTAGAACATCAAAGATTAAAAAAGATTAAATAAGTTGGGTAAATTTTTCAGGACCAGAGTGAAACTCTAATAATAGAATTAGTGACAATTAGACAGTGGCAGTGTGATCAGAAACTTAGATTTGGAGCCATCCTTTAAAAGTTACCAACTGGAACGAATAAGGGAGAAACCAAGATGGCGGCATAGGTAAGCACCTAAACTGCTGCCTTGCACAACAATTTCAAAACTACAACTAAAAGACAGAACGGACACCATCCAGAACCACAGGAAAGCTGGCTGAGTGGAAATTCTACAACTAGAAGGAAAGAGAAAAGCTCACAGAGAATTGGAGGTACGGCAAAGGGTCTTTGTGCGCGCAGAGAGGAAGGGAGGCTGAGAGCCTGGCTGACTTTCTCTGGTGGGAGGGGGAAGGAAGCCCCCGACTGCACTGAACCCCAGTTCTGACTGCACTGAACCCCAGTTCCGGGCGAAACCCCGTGGACCCAGGCTCATATAGGGGGAGTCTGGACTGTCAGGTAGAGAGAAAGGCACCTGGAGACTCGGAGACCCGGGGGAGCCCCAGGGGAGCCCTGGCGGGCAGGGGTCTGGAGGCGCACGGGCCAGTGTGCACAAAGATTGCAGAGGTTGCCACAGGCTTTCCCTAGTGGAAGGGAGTTGGAAGCTCCTGAATGCACTGAGCCCCAGTTCTGACTGTACTGAACCCCAGTTCCAGGCGAGCCCCTGGGGACCCATGCTCTTGTGGGGGGAATCTGGACTCTCGGGCGGAGACTCGGAAGCTGGGGAAGGCAGAGGTCTGGAGGCGCGCACATGCACGCAAGGGCAAGGCTTGTGGGAAGCCAAGACTGTCTGCTCTGCCCTCAGACTCCACCCCATCCAAGCTGAGCACAGAGGCTTTTGCAATTTGGCAAGTCTAATCATATAAGGCTGTCTCCAGCACCGAACTTCTCCCAGCATAGACACAGCTGATCCTCACAGCCAACTGGCCTGGAGGTCAATTCCTCCCAGTGAAACCAACAACAATCAAGACTTAACTACAACAAGGCTGTACACACAGTCCACAAAGGGGTGCACCGAGAGTATCCACCTCAGGTTAACTGGGGAGGCCGACCCACTGGGCCATATAGGAAACCTAGCACACAAAGCTCCCCTACCAACTTAGGGAAGTAGTGAAAATGTGGCGACAAAGAAACAGATCACAAACGAAAGAAATGGAGGAAAACAAATGACTGGATATAGAATTCAAAACCACAGTTATAAGGCTTTTCAAGAATATCCTAGAAAAGGCCCATAAATATAACGAGACCCTCGAAGATATGAAAAAGGACCAACTAGAAATTAAACATACACTGACTGAAATAAAAAATATTATACAGAGACCCAACAACAGACTAGAGGAACACAAGAATCAAGTCAAAGAATTGAAATACAAAGAAGCAAAAAACACTCAACCGAAAAAGCAAAAAGAAAAAAAAAATCCAAAAAGTTGAAGATAGTGTAAGAAGCCTCTGGGACAACTTCAAGATGACCAACATCAGAATTATGGGGGTGCCAGAAGAAGAGAGAGAACAAGATACTGAAAACATATTTGAAGAAATAATGACCAAAAACTTCCCCACCTGGTGAAAGAAATAGACTTACAAGTCCAGGAAGCGCACAGAACCCCAAACAAAAGGAATCCAAAGAGGACCACACCAAGACACATCATAATTAAAATGCCAAGAGCAAAAGACAAAGAGAGAATATTAAAAGCAGCAAGAGAAAAACAGTTAGTTACCTACAAGGGAGCACCCATATGATTGTCAGCTGATTTCTCAACAGAAACTATGCAGGCCAGAAGGAAGTGGCAAAAAATTTTCAAAGTGATGAATATCAAGAACCTACAACCAAGATTACTCTACCAAGCAAAGCTATCATTCAGAATGGAAGGTCAGATAAAGAGCTTCACAGATAAGAAAAAGCTGAAGGAGTTCATCACCACCAAACCAGTATTATATGAAATGCTGAAAGGTATTCTTAAAGAAGAGGTAGAAGAAAAAAGTAAAGATAAAAATTATGAACAACAAATACATATCCATCAACAAGTGAACCTAAAAATCAAGTGAATTAAAAACCTGAGGAACAGAATAATCTGGTGAATATAATAGAATCAGGGGCATAGAAAGGGAGTGGACTGATAATTCTCAGGGGGAAAGGGGTATGGGGGGGTTTAGGAAGAGACTGGACAAAAATCATACACCTATGGATGAGGACAGTGGTGGGGAGGTAAGGGCAGAAGGTGGGGTGGGAACCGGGTGGAGGGGAGCTATGGGGGGAAAAAGGAGAAACAATTGTAATAATCTGAATAAAGATTTAATTAAAAAAATAAATAAAAGTTACCAACTGTATGAGGTTTGTCAAGTTCTGAAAAAACCCTGTGATCTTGAGTTTTATTGACTATAAAATGGAGATGATTATAATTACCTCACCAAAATTTCATGAATGTAAAAATAATATGAAGAAAACAGTAGGGGTGTGGTACCTATTATGTGATCAATGAATTGTAGTTCATATTACTATTACCACTCTTCCTTTTGCACATACACTAGTGTGTCTTTTCTTCACATTCAAAAAACATGAATGTCAGGATTCTTATTATGGAACCCCCCCTCCCTCCCAGTACTGGGGTTTAATCAGTCTTGGCTTTGACAATGTCATAGCAGGACAATGTTTCTGAAAACCTTTAGCAGAAATATCTATAACTACATGGGCAGGAGTAAATTCTCATTTTATTTTTAAAATTCTAAAAAGTACAAGAGTTAAGAGTCACACTGAGTTTTAAACATCTTAGAATCTAGGACATCCTGAACTTGCTTTCTTCCAAAGATATTCATGGAAGTACTCACATTGGACCAAGTTAAAAGAGACTTAGCAGCAGGGTTCTTAGATCCAATGGCAGCAAGGGTAAAGCCATATAAACTTAGTGGAGAAACAGTCCTAGGTCTGTGACCTTCACTGACAAGAGCAGAATCTCTGCCAATGGGTTTAGTGTTTCTGGGAAAACGTGGAATATACTCTGAGTTTCTTCTCTTTTAATAAAATGTCAATAGTAGGCATTTTATCTAACATATTTGAAAGGAGAACTGTTGTCTCCTACTCTGGCCATCTAGAAGAAAGGTTTTCACATGTTTCTGAAACACAAAAAGCTGATAGGGAAGTACTTTGAACATTAATTAATTAATATGGAAAAACCAACAGACAGGTGAGACTGAAGTAAACAGAAGTTGGATAGCCAATGAAAGAGAAAATCTTTTAACTTCAGTGAATCACATCCTGAGAGTAAAAATTTCAAATGTAACAGCCCAGAGAAAACAACAGAGGAATCTGAAAGTAGTATTGTTTAATATTTTGAAGAGGTTTCTCAGGTACAATGAATGGGCAGCCTTGGACTGAAAGGCATTCAATTAACTTTCCCAGATCTTAGCATATTCATTTATCTTAGAAAAGAACAGAATTTTTTTAAAATTAAACCTTTACTCTTCTGTAATAATCTTATTTCCTTATACACTCCTTGCTCTAGTTACTGCTTCAGGTATTATCACCCTATAATTCATTTGCATGTTGTCTCCTTAGTATGTTCACTAATATAATACCTTGTGTTATTATTTAATTAAAGAATAACTAAATAATTATAGGACAATGACATCATAAAACACTCAGATAAATGAGCTGTTCATTTTCAAGTGAAAAGCATTTGGACTCAGCTATGTAATGAAAAGTAATCTCTTCCAGTGAGAATATCACAGGCTTAAGAATGATAGTTATCTTCAAAAATGACATAAACACATTTGAGTTTGAAAGATTAGAAAAATCCTGAATCTTTCTCATTTACAGAGGAACAGAAATGCTTAATTATAAAGATAATTTAAGTGAGCCCTGTTGACTTAAGATCTCTTACATGTTTTAGAAAGGACAAAGAAGCCCTGGCTGGTTTGGTTCAGTGGAAGCAGGGACTACAGAGGCAGAAAATAAAATTACAGAGCAAGCAGTGTTCTAGTACAAGAATTAGGTTAGCAGACACCAGCAATGGCTTATTATTTTACTATCCCCATTTAACAGAAGAGGATATTGAATGTACCAGTAGAGGTATTGAATGAGCTGCCCAAGATCCCACATCTAGAAAGTTGATGAGCTGATATCAAACCCTGACAGCATAACTCCAAAATTCAGACTCAACCATTCTATTAATTTGAAAATATCAAAATAAAGTTTTAAAACTGCCTAAAAATATATTGGATGGCTAATGAATAGATTTATGAAAACTTAAAAGGTATTTGGACCTCTCAATTATGTTGTGTAGTTAAAAGAGGGGCTAAAAGAAATCCAAAAGGCTTCCTTCTCAAAATTGAAGAAAAAGAAAGTTGTGCAGATTTCACTCAGTCCAATTAAAATATATTTATTTAACAGATGTATTTTTAGATCCTACCACATGCCATACACTACGTACTTGAGATATAGTAGAAAAATATGCAAAAATCACTGCCCTTGTAAAGTTACATTCTGTTGGAGAAAGGAAGATATTATAATTTATTAGAAGGTAGTTCATTCTATACAGGAAAGAAAAATAGCAGGAAAGGGCAGTGAGGAGTTGCATTGTAAGTAGGGTAGTCTGGTAGTTCCTTACAAAATATGCCATTTGAGCAAAATCTTAAAGGAAAGCCTTACAAGCACTGTGAGGAAGATAAGATCAGGCAGAGAAACATTAAGACAAAGCACTGATGGCAGAGAAAGGCTGGCATGTTCCAGGAGTTTGGAGCCCAGCTTAGAAGGAGCAGAACTGGTGAGGGGCACAACTGGAATAGATAGGACCACAGAGGTACTAAGGAGATAGATTTTGTAGGGCCTTCTAGACCATGGAAAAAGGCTTTGGTTTTTATTCTAAATTAGAGGCTCGGTGCATGAAATTCGTGCATGCATGGGAGGGTTTGTCCCTCAGCCCAGCCTGTACCCTCTCCAAACTGGGATCCCTTGGGGGATGTCCAACTACCAGTTTAGGCCCGATGCCACAGGGATCAGGCCTAAACCGGCAGTTGGACATCCCTCTCACAATCTGGAACTGCTGGCTCCTAACCACTTGCCTGCCAGCCTGATCGCCTCCTAACCACTCCCCTGCTGGCCTTATTGATGGCTAACTGCTTCCCTACTAGCCCTATTATTCCCAACTGCCCTCCCCTGCTGGCCCCATCTACCCCAACTGCCCTCCCCTGCCAGCCTGACCACCCCCAACAGCCTTCCCCTGCCGACCCAATCACACCCAGCTGCCCTCCCCTGCCGGCCTGATCACCATAAGCTGCCCTCCCCTGCAGGCACGTCGCCCCCAACTTCCCTCCCCTGCCAGCCTGGTACCCCCAACTGCCCTCCCCTGCTGGCCCGATTGCCCCCAATTGCCCTCCCCTGCCAGCCTGATCACCCACAACTGCCCGCCCCTGCCAGCCTGATCGCCCACAACTGCCCACCCCTGCTGGCCATGTTGTGGCGGCCATAGTGTAATGGCTATCTTGTGACAACATGGGGGCAGCCATCTTGTGACGATGTGGGGGCATCCATCCTGTGAGATGTGAGGGCATTGCGCGAGGGCACAAGGGCCACCTAGGCTTTTATTAGTATAGATGAGATGAAGAGGCAGCAGAGGTTTTTGAACAAAAGAGACACATAATTAAATTTATATTTAATAGTATCACTCTGGCTCCTCTCTTGAGAATAGGCTACAAGGTGGCAAGATAGAAATTGAGGAAAGTAGGAAGCAAATGGCAGTGCTTTCAAGAGATGAAGAGAGTAGGCCCATGGTGCTGGCAGTGAAAGTGGTACAATTTAAGATATATTTTAAAGGTAAAGATGAGAAAATTTGTCAGTGAATTCAATGTGAACTATGAGAGGGTTGTTTTTTTTTCAACATATTGAGTTTGAGATGTCTATTAGACATCCAAAAGGAGATATGAAGAAGGAATCTGAATACAAGATGTGTAAATGTAGGTTTGTAGTTGTGAGTACGTGAAACTGAATTTATTCTTATATTATTATTTATTAATAATTATATTATTTATTTCTATTATAACTCTAAACCTTCTTTTGCCCACCCTGCCTATGAATCTGGCATTCAGAAGAAGGTCAGGTGAGAGATAAAATTTTAGGAGTCATCATTACATGAGTATTATTTAAAACTAGTGACCTGGTGCACGAAATTCGTGCACATTAAATTAGAGGAAATAATTTAATATTGCTATTTGCCCTTTCTCTATAATAGAAGTGTCAGAGATGAAAGAAAATTAGTAAAACGTATATGAAAACCTTCCTCCTGTCAGAGTCTGGGGCACACCACCGGACCCAGAGTCAAGCCCCCGCCCACCCACATGTGCCTCAAAATCACGTGAAACCCAGACCTGGCTGGCCCCCCCCGCATTGGGCTAGATCCAGACCTGACCAGTCCCACCCTTGTCAAGCCCTGCCAGGCAGGGGGTGTAGTCTCAAGTTCCCTGGCCTGGTGCCAGGATGGGGGACATTGCCTAAGGTCCCCTAGCCCAGACCAGGGCGGAGGCGTGCCTTGAGATCCTCCATCAAGCCCCACCAGGTGGGGGACCTGGCCTGAGATCCCCTGTCAAGCCCTGCTGGGTGGGGGGCACGGCCTCAGGTCCCCCGGCCCAGCACCGGGAGGGGGGCGCAGCCTCAGGTCTCCCATCAAGCCCTGCTGGGCGGGGGTGCGGCCTGAGTTCCCCTGTCAAGCCCAGCCAGGCAGTGGGGCGCAGCCTCAGGTCCCCTGGCCTAGTCGGAGGTGCCGCCTGAGGTCCCCTAGCCTGACACTGTGGCAGGGGGAGTAGCCTGAGGTCCCCTAGCCCAGCACCAGGACAGGAAGCACACCTTGAGGTCCCCCGTCAGCCCCGCCAGGCAGGGGGCGTGGCCTCAGGTCTCCTGGCCTGGCACTGGGGTGGGGGGTGTGGTCTGGGGTCCCCCAGCCAGACGCCAGAGCAGGGGGTGGGACCTGAGGTCCCCTGTCAAGCCCCATGGGAGCAGGGGAGGGCGTAGCCTCAGGTCCCTGCTGATTGCTCGTTAAGGCTCCTTATGGGAACTTGGCCTCAGCTGTGGGTGCAGCCATCTTTGTGACGGAGTGATGGTCAATTAGCATATTTCCTCTTTATTAGATAGGATCATAGCAATCAAAGGACTCAATCTTGGGGCATTCTAAATAAATTTAGAGGAAGAAGTACCAGGAAAGGAGAATGCAGAAGAGGAACCAGTTTTTAGTATAAAACCAGGAATATGAACCATTAAAAAAGAACTTACTAAAAGTTTAACTAAGATAATGACCTAGCATTAACTGTTGGATTTATCAACATGTAGGCATTTGGTTATACTGGTAAAACTGCAGTGGTGGGAATGAAATCTTCATTGTAGTTGATTTCAGGATGTCTAGGAAGAAAGGATCAGTGGTAATGAGTTTTGATTACTTTTTGAGCATTTTGCTATAAGGACAAAGAGTGAAATTGAAATAGTAGTTACAATGGACTTGGGATCAGGACAACTATTTTTAAGATATGATAAATATTGGCCCTTTTGAATGTTAATGGGCAAGATCAAGGAAAGAGAGAATCTTGCTGATATAGAAGAGATAGAGGAAAATTGTTCAAGCAAAATCCTTGAGTAAGAAAGGGGAATGGGATTTGGACTAAGTGGAGAATTTATCCTTAAATAGTAATCGAGAGAGTTGCTCATAACAGAAGGGAAGCCAGAATGTGTAGATACAGATGTCAGGAGGACAGTATATGTGGTGCTGAGCACTCATTGGCTTGAATTTTCCCAGCAAGGTAGAAAGCAAAGACACCCATGAGAGGAAGAGAATTATTTGACCATGAGAGGAAGAGAATTTTTGACCTCAATGTACAAATTGACATTTTTTGTTTTCCTTGTATTCCTACCGCAGTTTAGCTGGGAGTTTATTTCTATACTTGAGTTTTATTTTTTCTCACTCACTCCAGTTTGAAATCCCTTTAACATCTCTTTAAATGACTTGAATGCATTAGGTCTTCTGGTGGTAAATATCCTCACTGCGAACTACAATGGCTCAGAAGCTCCAGCAATGCTGGAATTTCTCCATAACCACCAGAAAACCCTCTTAAATCTCTGACTCTCCATTCTTTTCAATAGTTGCAACTTCCAGCAGGGCTTGAACACTGGGGTGTCTGACAATAGCTGCTAAGGTGAACATAACAAAGGAGGCAGAAAAATAACATTAGGGGAAGCACTGTCTCTCAATAGGAAGTATCCCTTCCAATAAGTCTCTCTCTCTCTCTCTCTCTCTCTCTCTCTCTCTCTCTCTCTCTCTCTCTCTTCTCTCTCTCTTTCTCTTCCCCCTCTCTCTCTTTCTCTCCTCAGTCTTTGTTAGTCAAGTTGGCAGTAATACCAAACATTAAAACTTGAGAAAGATCCTGTTTTATTTATTCACAGTATTAACAGTGTAGGGTTTAACCCCTCTGACACCAGAGGCAATTGCTGCCACTAATGGAAATGATCCAGTTTTAACATTTTTCAAGAAGTGAGCATACAGATAGGTAGATAATCATAATAAATTTCAGAAGTAAATGTAGCCACTGTTTCCTATGAAATAAATGAAAAAAGTTTTCCTTATTACTGGAGATTTTGAAATAACAGTGGACATTTGGGGCCTCAATTTAAGAAAAATAAGCATATTTCTTGACTTACAAACCAGTCCTTTTGGTAGCAGCAAAACTGAAAGATCATTTCCTATACTTTTTAAAAAACATATTTTTATTGATTTCAGAGAGGAAGGGAGAGGGAGAGAGAGATAGAAACATCAATGATGAGAGAGAATCTTTGATCAGCTGCCTCCTGCATGTCCCCTACTGGGGATGGAGCTGTAACAACCCTGGGCATGTGCCCTTGATCGAAATCAAACCCGGGACCCTTCAGTCTGCAGTCCGACCTTCTATCCACTTAGCCAAACCAGCTAGACCTCCTTTGGTTGGACCCTGTGTAGCTCAGTTGGTTGGGCATCATCATCTTGTGCACCAAAAGGATTCCGGTCAGGGCTCATGCCCGGGTTTTGGGCTCGATCCTCGGTGGGGGGGCATGCAGGACATAGCCCATCAATATTTCCCTCTCATATTGATGTTTCTCTCTAAAAATCAATAGAGACATTTTTTTAAATGATTTGATTTGGGATGGGGGTGATGGTAGTGACTCTGGCCCAAGGCTTTAACTGCAAACCTCTATTATGCTCCATGTTCTGCTAACAATTTGGTCTAAGGAGAGAAATAATATGCATCTTCACCACTGACAGCTATAAAGAAGTGAAATGTATCAGTTAAATTGCCCTCTATTACCTCCATACATATGCATATTTTTAAATGATTGCCCTAGTAATAGGAGCATGGGAAATACTCTAATCCCATCACTATTCATTTTTTTGCCAGTTTTTAAGATTAATCACTGCATGTAGACATGGATGACTGATTATGACATTATAATTAAGTATTCAGTCTATACACATTAATGGTAAAGAAGGTACAACTTGACTTATATTGGCCCATTACTTATCTTTAACTTTACACTACTGGCATTTTTTTAAAGTTCAAATAAGTAATATTTTTTAAAAAACATTGAAATTTTACTCTACAGTGAGTTGAGTCAAGAGGAGAAAAGCACTTTTACATTTTCATAAAACATTTATGAATCATCAATGACCTTTCAAAAAATGTGTTTAAATATCTATTCTCAGAGTATCTTTTGGCTAACTATGATCAAAGAGCAGAAAACTAAATGAACTTAACAGTAATTTGAAGAATTTTAATAATTCCATTTAATTGCTAGTAGCTATTGTCTGCCATCTGGATAAATTTGTCATTATTTTGATGTTATATATATATGACTCTGGGATTCACCGAGAATTATTTTATTATCTGTATGGGTTCTAATACATGAATCAGAACTCTTCCCTATAAATCCCATTTGTAACGCATAGTTTCAATACCTGTTTATATAACTACTAGAGGCCCGGTGCACGAAATTCGTGCATGGAGGGATATGTGTCCCTCAGCCCAGCCTGCACCCTCTCCAATCTGGGACCCCTCGAAGGATGTCCAACTGCCCGACTGTCCACTGGGATCGGGCCTAAATGGGCAGTCGGACAACCCTCTCACAATCCAGGACTGTTGGCTCCCAACTGCTCACCTGCCTGCCTTCCTCATTGCCCCTAACCACTTCTGCCTGCCAGCCTGATCACCCCTAACCACTCCCCTGCCAACCTGATTGATGCCTAACTGCTCCCCTGCCAGCCTGTTTGCCCCTAACTGTCCTCCCCAGCAGGCCTGGTCACCCCTAACTGCCCTCCCCTGCAGGCCTGGTCCCCCCCAACTGCTCTCCCCTGTAGGCCTGGGTCCCCCCCAACTGCCCTTCCCTGCAGGCCCGGTCACCCCCAACTTCCCTCCTCTGCTGGCCTGATCACCCCTAACTGCCCTCCCCTGTAGGCTTGATTGTCCCCAACTGCCCTCCCCTGCTGGCCATCTTGTGGTAGCCATCTTGTGTCCACATGGAGGCAGCCATCTTTGACCACATGGGGGCAGCCATCTTGTGTGTTGGAGTGATGGTCAATCTGCATATTACTCTTTTATTAGATAGGATTTTGTAAAATATTGGATTGGCTTCAATCACCAATAAGATATCTGGTGTCATATTCGTTAAATTTTTTCTTTTCAACTGAGGTGCACAAAAAATAAAATTTGTATTAAAAAAAATGCCAAGGACAAGATCAAAGCAGGTTAGCAACACTGCAAATCTCAGTAAATGAAAGGACCCTGGGACAGTGGCTTTCTCTAAAGGGCTGCTCCACCATTTCTCTTCCCAACCTATTTGCAAATCTAGAAAGATATTTGCTTAGAGGTACTTCCGACAGTGGGAAGCTGTCTTGTTATGTAAAATTAAGGCTCCAACTGAATATGTACAAAAATTACTTTAAATTCTCTACCTTTCAAAAAATTTGAGAATTTGAGACATCTGGTAAAAACATTCAGTCAATAAATATGCATACAATACTCATAATACTTAAAAGTTTTATTTAGGATACTGTTGGGAATATGTACATGAACAAGAACAAACACAATATTGACAGATGGTGATAAAAAATAGAAGAAAATATGTAAACAAAAAGATGTAATGGAAATAAACCAGGGGTGGTAGGTTATTTTAGGTCAGGCTGATGATTGAAGGTCCCTTGAGGAGGTGGTGATGTTTGAAGTAAGTACAGGTAGAAACTAGGCAATTGAATTTAAGGGAAGAGAGAAAGAAAAAATAAGGATCAGTAATGACTCCTATGATTTTTATCTTAATATAGTTTGTTTTGTAATTTACTAAGACAATGGGTTCACAATAAAAATGAATGAGTGAATGAATAAATTAATGAAAAAATGAGTGAACCTATGAAAGTTTCCCTGTATTATGAATATGAGGATATTTGAGTGATAACCTGATATTATCACAATGCCCCTTCCAGTATTATTCCTCATAAATTCTACCACAATAGAGTCAAAGCACCTTGACTCTTTCCTATAACAATATGAGTTATTTCACCCTCATCTGGGTCATTCTCTGAGAGGTTGACAGTGACCCTATCCTCTCTCTCTTATTAATTCTTATAATCTTACATTTATTCTAATAGGCACAACAAGTTCTGACAACCCTGAAGGAAGAAGATATGCTAAGAATTTTTTAAAATCCTCATCAGAAGATATGTTTTTATTGATTTGAGAAAGAGAAAAAGGGAGAGAGAGAGTAACATCAATGTGAAAGGGAAATATCGATTGGTTGTCTCCCATACAATGCCCCTACTGGGGATCCAACCTGCACCTTAGGTATGTGCCCTGACTGGGAGTCAAACCCACAACCATTTTGGTGTATGGGATGACACTCCAATAACTAAGGCACCTGGCCAGGGCTATGCTGAGATGTTTTTAGGACACTTAATTCATAAGATAATACATAAGACACTTAATTCATAAGAAAAGTTGCTTTAAAATGTGTGGGAAATGTCTCACTAATTTAATAACAAGCAGCATATTTTTGGTTCTATGAGTACATATGGAACCACAATGCTATTTGTCTCCACCATCTCTCATGCTGAGTTCTCCACATGTACTGACATGTACTGGTTTCAGATGAAAAGAATAGCTAGCTATGTGTTCATGTCCTGTGGTCTGTGAATGGAATGCAAAGGCATAGTCCCTAGTTGCAGAGAACTGTAGGAAATGTGCTGTGGAAAAGCAGTACGAGATTATGTGAATTATTGCCTTTCAAGACATCAAATGAAAGAAGTAAATTGAGAAGCATGACACTTTTGTCTAAGTACAATTGTATTTGGATGTCTTGAATTCCTACAATATCTTAACACCATTGTCCCATTAATATTTGCATATTTTATATTAAGGTTTACTTTTAAAATTATGCTGATTATTCTTAAATATGGACAACCATAATGCATATAATTAATTGATGATAATTTCTTGCACAGAATTACTTAATTTCTTTTTTATTAGAATACACATAAATCAGCTGTGGAATCAATGACTTAATTAAAGAAATATATACTACCCAATATTTACTGTATGCAGCAAACATGTGGTATTACTTTTTCTTAAAAGTTGATTGCTTTAACCTTGAGCTTTTCCTCAGGGTTTTATCCACCTTGAAAGTAACAGAATAGCAAGGTCCTGGCTGGTTTCTATCTCTGAGGGAAGAGAGACTACTCATGTATTTCTTACCCAGAATGGGCTTAGATTCATTGATGAGTGGCTTTTGGTCTTCAAAAGAAATCTATTTAATTTATTAACACCTGTTTCTAGATGTACTAGATATTTATCATGGCTAAGAACCATAGTTTTCCATTTTATGATTTAAAACTGCAGTTGTTGTAGAATATTATTTAAATAAAATATGATTAATAATTTTATTTTAAATTATAAATATGAGATATGCATCTTATCCAAAGCACATTTACTGGGGGACTGAGGTGCCTGTTAGAAGAAAACACACATTAAGAGAAGAGAAAGTCAAGTGAACAAATATGACCCCTATGAAATCCTAGTTTCTAGTATAGCAAAGATCACTCAGATTTTTTTTTTTTTTTTTTTAACATAGGGGGCACCTGGATTTGAACCAGGGACCTCTTTTTTTTTTTTTTTAATATATAGTTTATTGATTTTTTTATTGAGAGGGATAGAGAGTCAGAAACATCGATGAGAGAGAAACATCGATCAGCTGCCTCCTGCACACCCCCCCACTGGGGATGTGCCCGCAACCAAGGTACATGCCCTTGACCGGAATCGAACCCGGGACCCTTCAGTCCGCAGGCCGACACTCTATCCACTGAGCCAAACCGGTTTCGGCACTCAGATTTGTTTTGAGATCCAGATATCTATGGGCTTATGTTTTAGTCTTATGAGCTATAAAACATGTTTCACTAAAAAGCCTCTATAACAATGTTAGTGCATGAGCAGAATCCTTTGGACATTCACTTGGAAAAGTAAAAATAAATAAATAAATAAATTAAATTAAAAGGAGAAAATCATTTCTTTGCGGTTGACTAGAAGAAGCCTGGTCACCTTCACCTGGAGGGGTTCACAGAACCCATCACTTTGATACCTGGACTCTGAGCATCAACTGCCCGGCAGCAGCAGCATTTGGATGAGGAGATCCTATTGTTTCTCAATAAGCAGGGGACCTAGGACAATAAATATTCAGGACAAGTGGTTTATGACTTAAATTCTTCCTGGTGATAGTGGTAGAAAAATGGCAAAGTGAGAGGAACAGACTGAATATATGTGGTTTGAATTCTATTTTATCCACTTAATGTGTAACATGGGAAAGTTATATTTTTGAGATTAAGTTTTTTGATCCTTGAATATATATATATATGCATATATATGCATATATATATATTTTACAGATATATACTGTGTACTTCATATGAAAATGAAATTGCACAATAGATATAAAGCACTTAGCACAGTGTCTCGCTGATTGAATGAGTTCGAAATGTTAGCTTTCTTTCTCTCTTTTTCTTCTCCATATTGACAAAGAATCAAAGAGAAAAAAACATAAGGCAAATAAAAGGTAGAAAAGGAACCTAAATGAAAAAATGAACAAGAGAACATGATCTACATGAAAAAAATGAGAAAATATAGATTAATAAGAGAGAGGGGTGAGCTTTTGAACATATATTTGCTTTATAGAAATATTGGAGAAAGAAGAGTTAGAAGAGGAAATGATAGATGGTAGAGAAAAAATTAATTAAAACAAAAAATGGAAGGAGCAAAAAAACTTATGAGAAATTATAATGTATTTAAAATACTTGTATACTAGTTTGCTAAGAACATTTAGAAACACTACTCAAGGGAGTTGCATTAAGTAATTTGAAATGATATTTTTCTTAATCTTTTTTTATTAAATCCTCCCAGAAACCTGGAGTACAACAGGCATAACACATTCAATGTCTCCTTAAAACAAAACTGGATGGTCTTGATTTGACTGACCTACTGACCTTTAATACAACAGTGAAAATAGCATGGACTTCAGTTGGCAAGCCCAAGTCCTGTTGGTTCTACAAGAGGCAGCAGAAGCATTTCTAATACATCTCTTTGAGGACGCCTATCTCCTCTCCCTACATGCTGGCCGTGTTACGCTCTTTGTGAAGGATGTGCAGCTGGCCAAGAGGATCCGAGGCATCCAGAAAAGGTTTGGCTGAGCTTCCACCTGCCCCTGGATGATACCAGGGACTGTCTGGAGCCAGGATCAGATCCATGGAGTACCCAGTGCTGCCTGGACTTGCTGTAATTACTTTTTTTTTTTTTTTTTTAAAGAAGGAGCAGGCTGCATCATTTTCTGCTGCAACAGAGGTAATATATAAGAAAATCAACATGGTTCCAGAGTCCTGAGAATTATTTTCACATGAAGAGACTTCACGGTTGAAAAAAAAATAGTGTGATAACAAAGTAATAGAGTGGCTTTCTTATGAATTTGATGCTCTGTTCCTTTGTTGGTGAGGAAATTCAATATGACCTGTTGCATAGAATGTTACAGGTCATACCTAGAGCTCTGGATAAGACTAGAACCAACAAATTAGAATTTGCTGGGAAGAATGCAAGATGATATTTAGTCCAGGCAAAAAGGCCTGGGGCAAGAAATTCATGCACGGGTAAAGTCCCTAGGCCTGGCAGGAGATCAAGGCTGATCTGTGGGGTGACCAGCAGGGCAATCAGGAGGCTCTCACTGGAAGCCCCCCGACAGCCGCAGCTGGTCGCCTCCCTCTCTGGGGCGACTGGCAGGGCAATTGGGGGGCCCCCCGCTGGCACCCGCCTGGGCTGGCCTGGGGCCTGTGGGCTGGGGACAGCTCCTATGTTGCGCGTCTGCCCCCTGGTGGTCAGTGCACATCATAGCAACCAGTTGTTCCACCCGTTGTTCTGCCATTCGGTTGATTTGCATATTAGGCTTTTATTATATAGGATGCACATCTATATATATAAAACCCAAATATGCAGATAGACCGAATGGCAGAACAACTGAACAACCGAACAACCAGTTGCTATGATGTTCACTGACCACCAGGGGGTGCACGTGGAGCATGGCAGGTGTCGGAAGCAGGTGGCAGAACACGGAACATGGCAGGTGTTGGCTGTGGCAGGATGGTGGAGTAGGTGAGTGGGGGCACCAGACCAAGGCAGGGTGCTGGTTGCTGACATTGGGGTGAGCCTCTGGTAGTTACTGAAAATTCTTTGCTCTCGTGTGCCGCAGTCCCACCTGGCTCTTGCACCTGCTACCAGGTGCCAGCCCCGCTCACACCTACTGCTGGTGCCGGAGCTGCTGCTTGCAATTCTGCTAGCCCTGATTGCTCAGTGCAATCAGTGGGTGTGAGCAGTGGCTGCCGAACCAGATCACCCCTCAGTGCTTCACCTCCTCCTACTCTTGAGGGGCGATTGGGGAAGCAGCCGCCACTCGCACCTGCTATGGTGCTGGCCCTGCTCACACCCACTGCTGGCACTTGCCCCAGTCACTCCATGCCATCAGCGGGTAAGAGTGGGGCCAGTGCCATCAGCGGTGGGAGCGGGGCTGCTGGCAGACAGGGGACCAGGGGCTGCTGAAGGAAGGGCCGGGCAGGGGTGTGGAAGATGGGCCAAGATGCATCCCTGTGCCCACCGCAGCCTTGCAGCCCACAGTTCCTTTCAAGGTCCACGAATTTGTGCACTGGGCCCCTAGTACATACATAATGTGTAGGAGGATCCTAAATGACAAGTAGAAGGACATGCTCATCCTTAGAAATACCTAGTGAATGACTAAATGCTTTTGTACATAGTACTGAATAAATCTTGTGCTAAAAATTCAAAGATATACTGAAGTATAATAACATGCAAGGAATAAGCTAATCTTTAAAAGAACTTTGGCTTCTATGAAACTTTTTTGGCATATTCTTATTCTTTTTATTTCCATACTCTTACTTGCCACAATTCACTTTTAAGCAGATTTATTTTTAAAGGCTAGAAGTCACATACCTTTGAACCATAATGATTGTTCATTGTGGATTTTTCACCCTCTCATAATCTAGTATGTTGTTGATTAACATATGTATATCTAGTATGTTACATAATTACCATATCTTACTGAACTCTGATTATGATGATAAAGTTTTTATATTCCACATAGTCATTATTGAAAAAATAATGAAGATTGGTAATGAGGAATTCAAATGTCCCACTGAAATTTGTCACTTTCTTCTAGATTCTCTCATAAGATTTTTGGTTTAATTGTTCCTGTCTAGTATTACTATAGCTAGACACACAATTTGTTTTCATTTTATTATAATTATTTATTTTTATTGCTTAAAGATTTACATATGTCTTCTTTTTCCCCCCATTGACTGGCCACTCCCACCCTTGAGGGCAAGCCCCCACCATCCCAATGTCTGTGTCCATTGGTTATGCTAATATAGATGCATATAAGTCCTATGGTTGATTTCTAACCCCCACCTTCCCTGCCATTTGTCTCTGGATCTATTTTTGTTCATCAGTTTATGTTCATCATTATATCCCACATATGAATGATTCTTTTCTCTTTTCCTTGGTCAGCTTAATGGGATTTATACAATAAAGTTGGGGCACAGGATATTTGGCTATAAACAAAGCTTAATGGCCAGTATGTAGAAGATAATCTCTATATGTTTTATTTCACTGAACTAATAATGAAACTTTCTTAATCACCTGATGACTTAATTATTTTATATAATAACTAGTGGCCCTGTGCATGAAATTCGTGCACAGGGCTGGGAGGTCCCTCAGCCCAGCCTGCACCCCCTCCATTCTGGGACCCCTCAAGGGATGTTATCCCTCTCATAATCTGGGACTGCTGGCTCCTAACCGCTCACCTATCTGTTGGCCTGGTTGTCCCTAACTGCCCTCCCTTGCCAGCCTGGTTGCTCCTAACTGTTCTCCCCTGCCAGCCTGGTCATCCCTAACCACCTCTGCCTTGGCCCCCGCCACCATGGCTTTTTCCAGAAGGATGTCTGGAAGATGTCCGGATTAATTAGCTTATTACCCTTTTATTAGTATAGATAAGTATTTGTCATATTATTCACTACTTTCCTATATGTATTTAAAATACTCCAGAATATTTTAAGTAAATCAAAAATGGTCAAGTTGTAGAAAAATAAAAGTTTTGAAATACAACCTGGTAGGCTAGAAAGCAACAACATTTGAGTAAAAGGGCATAAGTTGCAGTCAGCAATAAAACTTGTTGTTAGGATTGCTTGGTTAATATTCTTTTGTTGGAAAGGCGTGGTTTGGGCAAAGGAGAAAAGGAAACCAGCCCTATAAAAGGGAATGTCTGATTGGGCCGTTACCACAGCAGAGAGGGCCAGGTGCAGCACAGGTTCAGGCTGTCCCACAGGCAAGGATGTCTGTGTGTGTGGGACACCAGAGGACACCTGTCACACCTGGAACACAATTTGCTAACACTCACAATTGCAGAAGAATCACTGTTTTTAAAACTATTATTTCCCTGACATATAAAATATACATACATACAAATATACATGCACTCTTCTGAGCTTCCCCTGCCCTCCACGTAATATTTGGCTATGGCCTTCTTTTCATGTCAGTGAATTGGATGTACAGACATAATTTTTAATGGCTACAGTGTTATCCCTGACTGTTTGACATTACTATGGTTCACTTCACCAACCCTTTATTGTGGGGCAGGCTGTTTCCGGTTTCCCCTGGCATCAACAACTACAGTAAACATAACTGCTTATTTGACTGTTTACTTAGGACACATTCACAGACATGGAGCTCCTGGCCCAAAGCTAATTCACTTGAATTTTGATCCACATTTCCAAACTGACTTTCTAGAAAGTGCTTCTGTTTGTTTAGTCCATTGGTTTTAAATCAGATTACACTTCCACAAACGGGGTAAGAGAAAACTGTTCAACGTGCCTTCGGCAAATCGCCAACTCTTGCTGAACTTGAGCGACTCCTTCCCGGCATAGCTGTCTGCACGCTTTTCAGGGCACTTTTGAATGAAAGAAGGAAAGGGATCCGGTGCCCCTATGGCTCTCCCACGGGGACAGAGCTGGAAAAGCAGTTTCCCAAGAAGGTGGAAACACAGTGGGGACCTCCCAGCTGGGGGAGGGGCGCGCCCTGATCCCCCTGCGCTCCAGGGCTGGGACAGGGCACACAGGGTGGGGCCAGCCCTGGGTGGGCCATGGGGTGGGGTGGGACAGCTCAGCTGTGTCCCCTCTGGCTGCTTCCCCACCAACCCTGAGCAGCAGTAAGAGCCCCCTGCACCCTTCCCTGTCCCCTCCCTCAGGCGGGCGGGCGGGGACAGCCTGTGGTGGGAAGACTTCACTGTCACTCCCAGTCCTGACTCCCCAATCCTGAATGCTGTGTTACTGAGAAACCTTAGGCGGGGACAGGCCACTGGGCACAGGACCAGGAGGATCCAGGCTAGAGGGTGAAGTCCAGGGAGGCTCAAGTGGCAAGGCCAAGGGCCCTGTGTGGATGTGGGCATGTGAGTGTGTGTGTGTCACTTGGGTCCACACTTATGCACACACCCACACGCCCACATGCCCACACTCTGGCTCTGCAGCCTCGGCCACCAGGAACCTCCACAGAGCCTGCAGGTGAGCTTGGATGCATCCAGTCCCAGCACCAAGAAAGTCTGAGAAAGTTTCCCCAGACTGACTTCCACAATACCAGCAAGAATGGGAGGCGGGACCCAGACTGATGCCCCACCTCGCTCCTCCCACCTCCTACCACGCACCCCCTCAGGCAGCAACAGGAAGCTCTGGAGGGAGCTCTGAGCCCTGACTGGGGCCAGTGGTGACAGGAAGCTCTGGGCCCCAGGTTTGAAGGCCGGCCACACCCCCGGTTGCGGGGGCAGAAGGGAGCTCTGGAGGGAGTTTTGAGCCCTGGCTGGAGACAGCAGCCACAGGGAGCTCTGGGCCTCAGGTTTGAAGGCCGGCCATGCCCCTGATCACAGAAGACCCAGAGTTCCACCACACTCCAGCTGGGGTCCATATCTTCCTTCCACTGCTGCTTTCCAGCCAGAGCCCAAGGCCCAGTCATTTGATCATCCCTCACTGCCTCATCCACATTCCACGTGTTCCCCCCCCACCCCCACCCCCCGCCCGCTGGCCTGGTCACCCCATGCAGCCTCCTGTTTGGTCATCCGTTCAGTTGTTTAGGTCGTGATGGACCCTGGCTCTTTATATATTAGGATAAAACAATCTATAGAAGTATCTTTATTTGTTTAGCAATCTCAGTAGAATCTTTTGAGGGTTGTTAAAGAAATGTAAATATGAAACCCAATACATAGTGTTTTCATGATGATAGCATAGAGTTACTCTCCAATTTCTCCACTGTGTTATTAAACTAGTGCTTCTCAGTTTTTCAAGTACATGAGAATCACCTGGAAGGTGGGATTTCCCCCACATTTTCTGATCCAGTTGGTCTGGGGTGGAGCCTGAGAATTTGCATTTTAAAGGGGTTCCCAGGTGGTGCTGCTGGTATTTAGAGAAACACTGCCTCAGGAAACAAAATTATAGAAAGGAACTAGTTCTTTAGGCTGAATGTTTCATAAGTGGTTAATATGTTTATAAACTTGGCTAACTTCCTGTCCTTGAAAATGAACTAAAATATTGCTTTTCTATTATGTTTAAGTGTTTTAGTGCCTGTGTTTGTAACAATGATATATGTTACTAAGGTGATGTTTACATCTATTATAATTCCTCCCACAGCTAAAGAGCTTCTTTATTCTAGGAAAGCCAAGGCTTTTGTATTTGGATAAAAGTTTTATGTGTATTTCTTTGCCTTATCAGACTAAGTGTGATTTATGAAACTGCTCCAAATACATGCCTGCACTCTGGTATGTAAATTTCTTTAGATTTTAAGTTAGTAATTTGGTTAAACTTTACATTGCACCAATTTTTTTCTCTTCTTTATTATCTGTAAGATTTTTCACACACTAAGTGCCTTTTTTTGACATATAGATCATGTTGTCCTATGTCCCACTGCTAAATGGAAGTAAATTCAAATGCAGATTATTAATTAAAACCTTTTCATCTTGTACACAACTTATTTTTTAAAAGATCGCTTTCTTTAACACATTCAATTAGAATTGTATACTAATTTAGTTTTCTTCTATTCCTTTATTTCTTCATTGTTTTCTTTCTCCTAACACACAGATACCTATGTGTGGGCATGCACACACACCATTATTATTGATTGTAATATCATTGTATTTATGTAGCACTTATGGTTATACTGGCACATATAATTTATTATAAATGTCCTAACATTTTATAAATAAGATAGATGAGGTGTGGGATTTCCTCTGTATCACACACAGGAAATCTGCATGGCTTAGTTTTATGGAAAACCTCCTGTGTTTTTTTTTTTTAGCTCAACTTTTAGGCTTGAAGAATATCAGTCATGCAATCACAAACCTTTTTACATCCTGAGAGTACACAATAACATGCATTCATCTCTCTGTTTTCTAAAGGCAAGTCTTACTGATGGTGATTTTATATCCTTTTTTTTACCTTTTTAAAAATGACTGGTTAATGCCTATTTTAATAAAGTGATTTTTAGAATTATTGAAGAACCACATCAGAGTCTTTTTGTAACCAGACAATCAATGGGTCTGTGCTGCCTGTCACTACTTGAGCCAATTAAGCAGAGAAAGGGTTGAATCATATATGAACGTTTATTTATTCCAGTACTGCCAGCAGTATGGAAGAGCATCAGGTCACCAACAAAAATCTGCTCTGCAGTTCCCCATAAGCCAGATGCTTAAATAGGGTAGGACAACAATTACATGGAGAAGCAGGAATCACAGGCATGGGGAAGGAGGCCAGGTGGGCTTGGGAGGAGCTGGGGTGGTACTCCATAGTTTGGGCAACAAGGTTGTTAATGTTTCCATGATATTAGGAAGTTCTTGACTAGGGATGGACTGCATTTCAAGTTTGACTCCCAGGTCCAAGACTGACTCCCAGGTCCTGGGGGCACACACTCTCAGCCAAGTTAGAATGTTCTTTCTTTAACCAGAATAAGGCAATCACAGTTAACAGAACACGATTATACTAGTATTTCCCATAACCATAGCTAGTCCCCAATATTCTATTTTTGCCTCTAACACTTTTACATATTATCAGTTACAAAATAATATTTCTCATTTAGATTCATAGGAACCTAGGTTCAAGCACTTGGGAAAGGGATTTGAAGTAATCTATACTAATAAAAGAGAAATATGTAAATTGACCATACCTCCATGACACCCACCAGCCAATCAGAAGTGAGTATGCAAATTAACCCGACAAGGATGGTGGGTTAATTTGCATACACAGGCATGGAGTGGCAGGGTGGGGCCGGACACCTGCTATGAGGGGGAGGGCGGAGGGTAGAGGGAGCTACAGGAGCGGCGCTCAGCCCAGAGCAAAGCCTACAGGCTTGGCTCTGGCCTGGGAGCAAAGACTGCAGGCTTGGCTCTGGCCAGGAGTGAAGACTGCAGGTTTGGCTCCGGCCCGGGAGTGAAACTGCAGGCTTAGCTCCTGGCCTGGGAGCAAAGACTGCAGGGGAACAAAGACTGCAGGTGTGGCTCTGGCCCAGGAGCAAAGACTGCAGGCTTGGCTCCAGCCTGGGAAAGAAGACTGTAGGCTCTGGCCAGGAGTGAAGGCCTGGGTCCCGGGTGCCGGAGGAAAACTGGTGCCGGCAGCCAGGGGAAGGAAGGCCTATTGCACGAATCTTTGTGCAATGGGCCTCTAGTCTATATATATAAAAGCCTAAGCAACCATCACAACAAAAACAACCGAACGGATGACCAAACAGGCTACATGGGGTGACCAGGCCAGCAGGGGCATTAGTGAGAGATGACAAAATGACTGAACAGCAGGCTGTGTGGGGCAACCAGGCCGGCAAAGGGGTTAGTGAGGGATTACCAAACGACTGAGCAGCAGGCTGCATGGGGCAACCAGGCCAGCAGGGGGGTTAGTGAGGGACAACCAAACAACTGAGCAGCAGGCTGTGTGGGTCAACTAGGCTGGGAGGGAGGTTAGTGAGGACTGACCAAATGACTGAGCAGCAGGCTGCATGGGGCGATCAGGCCGGCAGTGGGGGCAGTTAGGGGTGACCACGCTGGTGGGAGGGGGTGCAGTGAGGGGCAACCAGGCTAGCAGACAGGGGCAGTGAGGGGCAACCAGGCTGGCTGGGGGGCAACTGGGGTGACCAGGCTGGCAGGGGAGGCAATAAGTGGCAACCAGGCTGGTGGGGAGGAGTTAGGGGCAACCAGGCTGGCAGGGGGAAGTTGGGAGTGACCAGGCTGGCAGACGGAGACAGTGAGGGGCAACCAGGCTGGCTGGGGGCAATTGGGGGTGACCAGGCTGGCAGGCGGGGGGCAATAAGGGGCAATCAGGCTGGCAGGGGGGGGGGGAGTTAGGGACAACCAGGCTGGCAGGGGGTGCAGTTGGGGGTGACCAGGCTATCAGGGGTGGCAGTTAGGGGTGATCAGGCAGGCAGGCAGGTGAGCAGTTAGGAGCCAGTTGTCCCAGATTGTGGGATGGGGCCTAAACCAGCAGTCAGACATCCTCCGAGGGGTCCCGGATTGGAGAGGTTGCAGGCTGGGCTGAGGGGACACCCCCCACCACCCGTGCATGAATTTCATGCACTGGTCCTCTAGTTATAGAATAATAAAGAAATTATAATTTAGAATTATAAAACGAATCATACAATTTACAGATGAGGAAATTGAATTCCAGAGGCTTTAAATGACATGTTCTACACATACAATTTGGCAGAAAGCCTGGATTAGAACCAAATTATTGTGACTTCTAACTGCGTTCTTTTCACTACTCTTCAGAAAGAATAAATTCAAAAACAATGGTGACCAGTAAAAATAATCCAGCTTTTATATTGGCCAACATAAAAGATGTTCTCTTCTCTTCATCTGTAGACTCTACTCCTAAACCTTCTCATCATTATGCTTAGACTATGAATAATTGAAAGCCTACAAGGAGTTGTTAGACTTGTTGACTTTCAGGATGATGATAAAAAGATGTTATGTGTGTCCAACATAAATAATTACCAAATCATAGTAATGAGTAAAGACACCCATAGATTATAGCTCTTACCAATGCAAGAAATCGTGTATTACATCATCTACTTTGATAGATATTTTTCATGGATTCATCACATTATACTAAGTATACTCTCAAAAGTATAATGTTCTTACAGAATAATGAATGTATAGAATTTCTGTGTTGTTTTTAAAGAACAGTCTGTGAATAGCACCATGATATACTTTCCTGAATATAAAATAAAACCAAAATTCGGACAATCAAATCAGACTAGATGAGTGGCATAATTTGAAGTGACATCACAAACATTTAATCAAAGTGATATTATGCCTAGAGTCTGAGTCAGCTACACGAACGCTTCTTGGGTGCGGGGCGGGGTGGGGAGGACAGATCTGTACATTAAACTTTTTAAACATTTAACAAGTCTTCACATCTGAGGTTGAATACTTCTAGCTTACATGATATTGTTTTTTTCCCCACCTTGTTTAATTACTACTAAGATCCTTTTAAATTGTTCTCTTCATAAACATTTGGGAACTTAGAATATTATCACTGCAAGGAATCTGAATACATGTAGATCAACTTTCACTTTATAGATGAGGAAAGCCAAGGCCCAGGGGAAGGCATGACTTTGAAAAGGCTGCAGAGTGAATCACAGGAGACCTGGGAGTTGAACCTGGACAGATGAGTTCCAGACCATTATGTATCAATTACTTGGTCAAGACAAATAGGGTTGCTGCTCTTCTGGGCTCCATGGTTACACCTTTGTATATTCCTCTGCCTCACTCTGACAGTCACTGTTCACTGGAAGTTAATTACCTTGAGTCCTGAGCACAGGTGGTTTATATTGTCCTATAACTTTTAATTCAATTGGAATATTACCTTATTTATTATAGCTGCAGCTCAAAAAGAAACTTCTTTTAATAAAAAAATCATAGCAGTGATTTTTCACTTTGGAGTGTTAAACTGAATAATTTGGTCTCTATAAAAAGCGGCTGCTTATTGGGTTAAAACAAAGAGTAAACTTTGCAGAAATCTATAATTAAAATCTAAATTCTCACTTAGTTTTCATATCAAGGGGCCTGGATTCCTGCCTTTAAAAAGATGACTCTTTAAACAATGACTAAAGTTTGTGTCTTCTCCAGTCCAGCTTCTCTTTATTCCTTTTTCCATAAAACCACGGATATCACATTTTCAAGTCACTAGCTCAAACCTCGGGGCTTTGACATGTTATAAAACAAAGGGTGGGAAAGGAATTAACTGTGATCTACATGTTAACATCTGAGTTCAAAGCAAAATGAACACAGAAAACAGCTAAGGGCATATATTTCTTTAATTGAAAAAACACCAATAGGCAGAATCATGCATTTTAGAAAAGTAAAGACACATTCACAAGTGATTCTTTAGTATCAACATCACAATAGGAGGTTGCTTAGAAAGTAGAGGGGGAAAAAATCTGGATTTAAATTATTGGTCTCTCTCTTGCCAACACGGTGATTAGGTAAATCACTAAACCTCCCTGAACCTCAGTTTTTTCATCTGTGATATGGAGACAATTATATCCAACTTCCCTACCTACTTAAGCATGCACATATACAGGGTTATGATGATGTTTAAAAATCTATATTAGAACATTTTTAAAAAGCTGGAGTAGATTACAGGCAGTCTATCAACTAAGAATAACAGTTGAGTTTGTCTAATTATTTAAGCAATCAAAGATTTTGTTTTCTCATTTGTTAAATGGCAATACCACATTCCACAATTCTAAATATCTACAGAGATCTAAACATAAAGATTTTTATTACTTTTCCATCACAACTCATTTGGCAACAAAACTGAATGGACCTGAACTGATCAGAAGCAATTTTTAATCTTTAATTACCCCAATAATATCCCTAAGTATGTTTTTGTAGCAGAAATACAAATGTATTTAATTATACCAAATCATTTTTACATATCGTGGAACTTCAGTAAGAATCATGAATTCTTTGGATAAATACCCAGAAGTGGGGTGTTGGTTTGTATGGCAGTTCAATTTTTAATTTTTTGAGGAAGCTTTATGCTGTTTTACATAGTGACTGTACCAGTTTACAATCCCACCTACAATGCATAATGGTTCCCTTTTCTTCACATCTTTGTCAAAACTTATTTTTTCTTGACTTTTTGATAATAACCATCCTGACAGGTGTGAGGTGACATTTCATTGTAGTTTTGATTTGCATTTTCCTGAGGATTAGTGATGTTGAGCATCTTTCATGTGTCTGTTGGCCATCTGTATGTATTTTTTTCAGAAATATCTATGCAGGTCCTCTCTCCATTTTTTAATCATATTTTTAAAAATGAGTTCTTTATATACTTTAGGTATTAACCCCTTATAGGGCATATCATTTGCGAATACCTTCTCCCATTCAGTAGGATGCCTTTTCATTTTGTTGATGGTTTCTTCATAGGGAAAATCTATGTAGTTTGATGTAGTCCTATTTGTTTTATCTTTGCTTTTGTTGCCCTTACCCGGAAAGACATATCCAGATAAATATTGCTAAGACTGATGCCAAAGAGTTTACTGTTTATGTTTTCTTTTAGGAGTTTTGTAGTTTCAGGTCTGACATTTAAGTCTTTAATCCATTTTGAGTTTATTTTTGCACATAGTATAAGAAAGTGGTCTAGTTTCATTTTTTATATATATCTGTTCATTTTTCCCAGCACCATTTATTGAAGAGACTGTCTTTACCACATTGTATATCCTTGCCTCATTTTTTGTAGATACATTGACCATATGGGTGTGGGTTTATTTCTGAGCACTATATCCTATTCCATTGATATAAGTATCTATTTTTGTGCCAGTATCATACAGTTTTGATTACGATAGCCTTATTGCTTTTTTTTTTTTTTTTTTTTTTTTTTTTTTAGAGAGAGAGAGGAATAGAGTGATAGAAACATCAATGAGAGAGAAACATCATCAATCAGCTGCCCCTTACATGTCCCAACTGGGGATCCAGCCCACAACCTGGGCATGTGCCCTGACCAGGAATCAAACCAGTGACCTCTTGGTTCATGGGTTGATGCTCAACTATTGAGCCACACCAGCCAGGCTGATTATTATAGCCTTACTCGAGGCTGCATGAAATTTGTGCAAGAGTAGGCCTTCCTTCCCCTGGTTGCCAGCACCAGTTTCCCTCTGGCCGCCAGCAGGCACCCAGGACCTGGGCTTCCCTCGCAGTCCTGGCTTGGGCTGGAAAGTCATTCGGAAGGATGTCTGGTCTAATTAGCATGTTACTCTTTTATTATTATAGATAGTACAGTTTAAAATCAGGAGGCATGCTACCTCCAATTTTGTTCTTTTTTCTCAAGATACACCCTTATGTTCATTGTAGCTTTATTTATAATAGGCAAGGTAGAGGAAGGACTTAGCTATTCATTAATAAATGAATGGATAAGGCAAATGTGTATATATATATATATATATATATATATATATATATATATATATACACACACTGAGTGGCCAGATTATTATGAACTCTGAATGCATAATAATCTGGCCACTCAGTGTATATCCTATATAATAAAAGGCTAATATGCAAATTGTCCCCTTGACCAGGAGTTTGACCAGCAGGCAGGCCGGCCAACCGCCCATGTCCCCTCCCCCTGGCCAGGCTGGCTGGACCCCACCCATTCACAAATTCATGCACCGGGCCTCTAAAATATATATACTGAGTGGCCAGATTGTTATGCGTTCAGAGATCATAATAATCTGGCCACACAGTGTGTGCGTGTGTGTATATATATATATATAATGTATAATGGAATATTACTTTGCCATAAAGAAGAATGTAATCTTGCCATTTGCAACAACATAAGTGGATCTACGGGATATCATGCTAAATAAAATGTGAAACAGAAAGACAAATACATGATTATTTCACTTACATTTGTAATCTCAAAAACAATACAAATGAATAAACAAAACAAAACAAAAATAGACTCATAGATTCAGAGAACAAACTGATGGTTGTCAGATGGGAAGGGGTTGGGGGAAAGGTGCAAAAGGTGAAGGGGATTTAGAAGTACAAACTGCCAATCACAAAATTAGTCATGGGGATGTAATGTACACCATATTGTCAATAATATTTTTATAACTATGTATGGTGACAGGTGGATATTAGACTTATCATGGTGATCACTTTATAAAATATACAAATGTCTAATCATTATGTTGTACATCAATGGGGAGCGGGCCTAAGCCATTTGTAGGACACCCCCTGAGGGCTCCTGGTATGTGAGAGGGGGCAGGCTGGGCTGATGGACCCCTCCCCAGTGCACGAATTTCGTGCACCGGGCCCCTAGTAAAACTATAAAAATATGTCAAAACACAAAATTTCATGTGATGATTAAAAATTTCCCCCTCATGAATCCAACACAGCAATTGCCTTGACCATTCTCAGACATCTTCTAGTCTTTCCATTTAACAGTAGCTTCCACTATTACTTTTATGCAGACAGTATAAACAGGAACATATTGAATTTGTTGAGTTTTGTAGATTAAAACCACTTTTAATCTCCATTTTTAATAGTGAATATCAAAGGATGCTCAAAGAGTTTATGGCATGCCTAAGGGTACACAACTTAGAATATCTAAGATTTGATTTATAACTCTAGTTCTTATAACTCTTTACATTTCCTTTTAAGGCCCAAATCATAATTTGGAAGCCCAAATGTTCAAGCAGGCACTTTAATCTAAATCTTTTAATAAAAGCAAATATTTTCCTGCTCCTAAAATCAATGCATTTTCCAGCCTTGCTTCTTTCATTAAATAAGGCTACCATTATACATGTAGTAATTTTTAAAACATGTTTTTATTGATTTTTAGAGAGCAGAAGGAAGAAGGATAGAGAGATAGAAACATCAATCAGAGAGAAACATCATCAATCATCTGTCTCCTGCACAAACCCCACCAGGGATTGAACCTGCAACCTGGTCATGCACCCTGACCAGGTATCAAACCAGGGACTTCTTGGTTCATGGGTTGATGCTCAACCACTGAGCCACATCGGCCAGGCAACATATAGTAATTTTAAACCACAAACTTATCTTTAAATTTTCTTCTACACTCTGAGTTACCAAGTCCTCTAAATTCTTACCACTTTATCATTTACTTCATTTATGTACTCTGCTTTTCAAAGGACCTGAACATACCTGCACTCTGTACTTTCTACTTTTCTCCCTTACCCTCCTGCTCTCCAGAAGGCCTTCCTTCCTCCCTCCCTCCCTTCGTTCCTCCTTTCACCCCTTTCTCCCTCCATTTTGTCCTTTCTTTCTTGTTAAAATCTCTTAAAATTAATCTTAAATTTTCTCATCCAGGAAGCTTCTATGGCTACCCCAAACATATAGTTTCTCTCTGTCTCTGCCTCTCTCTCTCTCTAGATTATTCTTTAATTGTATTTTTCTTAAACCATTTACCTTTTTGCTTTGCATTTTGTGTATCTATCTTATTATTCCTACCATCACTGGATTATAAACTCTGGGGTGGGAAATAAAATATTTCGCTTGTCTTTTCAACCCCTACATAGCAAAGAGTAGGTGATCAATAAATGTGCAATGATAAATATAAATATGAGTAAAACTCATAGGCTGACTTTAGCCATAAGATAGGTGATTATAGCAAAGTTTAGATTTTTACATGAGACCCAAGAAATGAATATATCAATTATTTCTAACTCTATTAATCACTATTTAGTATATTTTTTATCCATTTACTTCTTCTTAAAGTTTTCTCCCAAAAAAGTTTTAATATTGTTCCATATGTGCTTAATCTACATATATTAGATAATTTGGACTGACTCCTAGCAAAATAGTTCTTGCAAATGTAAGGTCTTTGAACTTGTAGGACCAGGTGAAAAGCCTGGGGTTTAAATGTGTCAGGAATCCTGAATTACCTTTTCAAAGATCTGTTCACCTGCTTTAGGGAAGTTCAGGCTGCTCTTCCTCACTAATATGATAATGTATACAAATAATGGAAATACATTCTCCTCTCAGTTAGAAGGAATAAGGAGTCTTCAATGCATCTTTTAACCCAGTGACGTCAGCAAGTGGATGCAGGGGAAGTTTGGTTTCACTTTATATCCTTGCATTCTGGGCAAAAAGAAAATTTTGCCATGATACTTAACTATTTCACTAAGAAACAGTGTGATTTCATGCTTTCACATGAAGATCATATACATACATCAAAACTGAGTGATCCTCCATTTATTATCATTCTGAAAGTTAGTGATTTTCTCTGATCTCCTCCTAAAATTGCAGAGACCAAATCCTGAACAGTCTGCACTTTGAGAGTTTAAAAAAGGGAAAGTAAATCAATCAGACTAAAGAGACTTGGGCTTTTGAATTCTCTAATGAAAATTTATTTTCCCCCTTTATATCTTGTAAATGATTATCTTCATCAATCACATTGCTTTTTATCTTTATTTTGCCTGAAGAAAGTAACCAAAATGTTTTTTTCCCCTACCTAGCCCCAAATTAAAACATTATGAATCTGATGAGCCAAAAAACTCATGTGTTTAGGTACCATACACCAGTTTTCTTGGTGAAGAGAAAGTGTCTATAGCTTATGCTTATTATGAGGACAATCTTTGGAGTCAGATTGTCTTCACTCAAATATCGACTCTAATACTTTCCTGTAGTGGACCTCTGAGCAATTGAACCCACTTCTTCAAGTTCTATCTCTCATATGTAAAATTGCTATCATAATGATATTCATCTCAATGTGTTTTAGTGAAAATTGTTAAGATACTATACTTAAAGTTCTCAGCATTGTTATACCACATACTAAATCCTATCTAATAAAAGAGTAATATGCAGATTGACCATCACTCCAACACACAAGATGGCTGCCCCCATGTGGTCAAAGATCCTGCCCCCATGTGGACACAAGATGGCCACCACAAGATGGCCAGCAAGGGAGGGCAGTTGGGAGGGACCAGGCCTGAAAGGGAGGGCAGTTGGGGGCGATCAGGCCAGCAGGGGAGTGTAGTTGGGAGGGACCCAGGCCTGCAGGGGAGGGCAGTTAGGGGTGACCAGGCCTGCAGGGGAGGGCAGTTAGGGGTGACCAGGCCTGCAGGGGAGGGCAGTTAGGGGCAAACAGGCTGGCAGGGGAGCAGTTAGGCATCAATCAGGCTGGCAGGGGAGTGGTTAGGTGGTGATCAGGCTGGCAGGCAGAAGCGATTAGGGGCAATCAGGAAGGCAGGCAGGCGAGCAGTTGGGAGCCAGCAGTCCTGGATTGTGAGAGGGATGTCTGACTGCCCGTTTAGGCCCTATCCCACCAGGGTTCCCAGATTGGAGAGGGTGCAGGCTGGGCTGAGGGACACCCCCCTCCTCCGTGCATGAATTTCATGCACTGGGCCTCTAGTATTAAAATAAAAAGGTTAGCTTTTAATAATATTGATAAGCAGGCAGTCACTTTTGTATTAAACCCAGGATGGATATAGTTTGTAATCTGGTCACATAATTAAATCATCCTACCACTTCTGGTTAACATACATGAAGCACAGGTAAAGATTGATCATAAAATCCATTTAAAAATAGAAATGATGTACACACAGCAAATATTTAGAATAAACCTATAAAATGTAATAGGCTATTGAAAGAGTAATGATGATGTTACCCAACAGAGGATCTGTCCCTGAGCAGGTCTGACGAGGGCCAGCCAGTTGTGTGTGGGTTCTTGACTTCATGTTGAAAAGATTTCACACAATGAGTCCAGGTGACGATGAGAGTACATTTATTAAAGCTGGGATAGTGAAACAAGGAAGGGCTTAGCATAGAAGAAGTAACAGGAAAGCCTACGCTGGGCTGCTTTAGCTTACCGGGAAGTCAGAGAAAAGGGGGACTTGGAGACAGGTTTAGGCGGTTAGCTCCAGAGGAGCTGCCATTGCCCATTGCTCTGTAGGTTGCAAGTTTTGTGGGGTCCCATAGAGTTTAGGAGATGCATGCCTGGGGGCGGGGGGTAGAAAAGTGCGAAGGGAATGGCATAGGTGTGCTCCCCAAAGGGAGATCACATGCTGGTCCTTTGCCTTGAGGTTTTTATTTTTCTCTTGTAGTCAGGAATCTTAGGGGAGGTCTTAGCAGAATACTTATCAGTTTTCCTGGTGTGCTCTTTTAGGGTGGTCGTCTCTACTGATTGGTCAGTGCCAGGGTTGGGGGCCATTAGTCATTGCAGCTGGTTCTGGTGTCACCCACCTGGTTTCACTGCTTTTCTGGGCCTGGAGATGAGGCCTAGATGTTATCTCTAGAGAGATGAACTTTTGCATCTAGCTCTAAATTGTTTAGCTATCTTTCTCATTTTCCCCATTCTACTTGCCAAGGGATTTTCCTAGCTTCTTACTGTCCAGCCTCAATAACACATAATCATGCTATGGTTTAGGTGAATTTAGCTAACTTTTAAAAATATATATCTTTATTGATTTCAGAGAGGAAAGGAGAGGAAGAGAGATAGAAACATCGATGATGAGAGAAAATCATTGATCAACTGCTTCCTGCAGGCCTCACACTGGGGATCTAGCCCACAACCTGGGCATGTGCCCTGACCAGGAATTGAACCATGACCTCCTGGTTTATAGGTTGACACTCAGCCACTGAGCCATGCCAGCTGGGCAGAACTTAGCTAACTTTGTTTTATAAGATGGCTCCTAAAATGCCTGGATTTTTTCTTAAATGTTGTGTTTCTTAAAACATCCATTCATTTTTCTAAAAAAATGCCTAGGGTATGTTAATAGAGTCTCCATCCCAAGGGAATAGCAGTATTAAAATGTTATTTTAAAATATCATTTTTATAGTACAAAAAAATAAAAGCAAAGCAGAACAAAATAATAGAGGATATATTAAAAAACATTTTCTTTAATTTACCTTGTTTCAACAGTGAATTAATGACATTCAACATCATTTCTGTGGCATTTGTGTACCAATAAATCATAACCTGATGTTAGTAATGATAAAACATTGAACAAACATAAATTGAGAAACATTGTACAAAATAGATGAGTACTAATTCCCAAATGGCAAGGTCATGAAAGAAAAGGGAAAAGGAAAGCACTGTCACAGGAGAAGAGCAAAGAAAAATAAGTCACAACTAGATACAATGTGAGATCCATGATATCATCATTATAGAAAGAGAAGAGATGAAAACCTGAGGGGGTGGGGGGAGATCTGGTGAAAAAGCTGGTGGAATTTGAATAAAACTTGCAATGTAGTTAATAGTTAATAGTATTATAACAATGTTACTTTTCTGCTTTTTAAAATTGTGTTATGGTTATTCATGGTGCTAACATTAGGAAAGGCTGAGTGAGTGATATACAATAATTCTCTGTACTATTTTTGCAACTACTTGCTAAGCCTAATTTAATTTCAAATATAAAATTTAAAAAATAGTTAACTTTTCCCACTTCTATAAGTTGAGAGCTTCAAGGGACTTAGTGAGAATTTTAAGAATCTTAGTGAGAATACCAAGAAATTAAAGACATGACAAAGGACCAGTCAGAAATTCAGCATACACTAACAGAAAAGAAGAATAATTTACCGGGAATCAATAATAAAGCAGAGGATACCAAGAATCAAATCAGCAATTTAGAAGATGAGAAAGTAAATTATACTGAATCCAATGATAATAATAATAATAATAATAATAATAATAAATAAAAGAAGATAGTGTAAGGAACCTCTGGGACAACTTCAAGTGAACCAACATTCACAACATGGGTGTACCAGAAGGAGAAGGGAGAAAGCAAGATATTAAAAACCTATTTGAAGAAATAATGACAGAAAACATACCCTACCCCATGAAAGAAATAGACTTACAAGTCCAGGAAGCCCAGAGAGTCCCAAACAAGATAAACCCCAAGACATCATAATTAATATGCCAAGAGTTAAAGACAAAGAGAGAATCTTAAAAGAAGCAAGAAAAAAGCAATTAGTTACCTACAAGAAAGAACCCATATGATTGATTTTTCAACAGAAACTATGCAGGCCAGAAGGGAGTCACAAGAAACATTCAAAGTAATGAATAGTAAGAACCTACAACCACAATTAGTTTACTCAGCAAAGCTTTCATTTAGAATTGAAGGTCAGATAAAAAGCTTCACAGACAAGTAGAAGCTAAAGGAGCTCATCACCACCAAACCAGCATTACATGAAATGTTTAAGGCTATTCTTTAAGAAGAAAAAGAAGGAGAAGGAGGAAGAGGAGGAGAAAGACGATGAAGATGAAGAAGAAGAAGAAGAAGAAGAAGAAGAAGAAGAAGAAGAAGAAGAAGAAGAAGAAGAATCATCTAATGAACAAAATAAACTGATGAATAAAATAGAACCAGAGGCATGGAACATGAAATAGACTGAGCGTTCTTGGTGGGGGAGGGGAGGGAGGGAGGAGGAAGAGATTAAACAAATAAGTTGTATACATACATGCACTATCTATGGACACAAACAATAGGATGGTGAAGGCCTAGAGCAGGGCAAGAACTGGAAACTGGGTGGAAAAAGAGGGATATCTGTAATAGTCTCAACAATAAAGATAAAAAATATTAATGGGCCCTAAGCCTAAAAATATACCAAAACTAGTAATGAATTTAATTAAATCAATCAATTGAATTATTCTTTAGAAATATCATTAGTCAAACCTTTCTAATCACCAACAGAACTAATACAAATTCAAAATAGATATTTGCTCTAAAAATAAGTTATTGACCATATCCTACCAAGAAAATAAGGCATATTTGGTATTAAAATATAATTTTTTAAAAAGTTACATTCCTGCCATTATGACTTAGCAATCCTAATTTTCAAGAACCAGAGGAGAGAAATTGTGGGAAAATGTCAAATTCCATTAAGCCTTATATAAATCCATGGTTTAAGATGAAAGTACACATGGAAAAAGACTTTCTGAAAGAAAAGCCTAAATGAGACATAGCCTGAGGCTTAGAAACTTCTACCTTGAGCATCTAAAGACATCCTGGAAATAAAATCCTTTCTAAGAGTGAGGCAAATTCACCACCACAACAAAAAGTCTATTAGAGCATAAATTTGTGCTCAAGTAATTCACACATAATCTAGGCATTAAATGTTTTTGAAACCTATTATGAGTCAGGCATTCTGCTTTGCCTCAACATTGATAATGATTCACCTCTACAACTTTGGGAAATTAATTACTTTAGTCTCCTAATGTCTAAAAGTGGGATAACCCATTTTAAATGTGTTTTTATTATTATTATTTTACATTATGGGAGTTTTGATAAGTAAGTGGTTAATATGTGGAAAGATTTTAAGTTCATGGAAGGCATTTTCTTAGTCACTGTTCTAAGTAGAAGCCTTTTGGCTTGCTGACAATAGCAAAGAAATATGATATAGACACTATTTTTGAGCTATTAGTATTTACCAGGTAAGAGAGAAATCTGAAAATACTTTTCAGGATAGCAAATTGGAAGGATGGAATCTCTTTGCATATTTCCTCTTATCAAATTCTAAAATGATAAAATAAATGGGAAGCGAAGATATGAATTATTTTCTCAGAATTCTTGCCTTTGTTCTGAGAGATCTTTGTAAGTGCAATGGCCAAGTTGAAAATCTTGGAAAGCACTTTGAATGACTTTAAACTGTGATAGTTTTTGTGAATTTACAGGCAACATCTCTGTGTGCTTTTGTCTCTCAGCAGCATTATTAAAAGAGCAAGCGAAAAATTACAAGAGCACAAGAATGCTCCTAGAAGGCATAGAAAACATGACCCTTAATAGAAGAGGATTTTGTACAAAGAGTCTGATTTTACTCAGGATCTCTTAGGTTGCTATGTTTTTCTCTCTAAGGAGGATTCTGAACATCTCAGAGTGAGGCTGAAACAAAACAAAAATCTCTTGTCAAATCATGTTTTAAAACATGAGGACAGTGTTTGAGTCAGAGCATAAGTATACCTATGACTCCTGAAATGGAATGAATAGATCCCCAAATCCAAGAAATATACCTTTATGTACTTCCATTCAACAAATGAACAATTATTAGTTCTGGATAGAGAATTTAACCCCGTATAACTTCATGAAAACAGAATACCCAAGTTCTCATAGTATTAAAATGCTAGCCAAATTCACTGGTAGTCTATTTTCCTCTATTTCAATAACTTATCTCTTCCTAAATCATCATAAAAGATTTGCATTAAACAAAACTCCTTTGGAAGGAAAGCTGAATGTTATCATACACAGACTTGGGGAGAGAAATGACTGTTTCTGACAAGTTATTGGAGCAAGTAGCTATTCAATAACTATGATCAGCTCAGGATGCCTGATACATTTGTGGGCTTTCTGAGTCTCTGATCTTGACCCAAATTTCCATATCAAAATTGAAATCCAGGTAGGAGTTCTATAAGGAAATCACTCAAACAAGTCACAGGGGAATTTTCCAAAGCATTTATTTTCTGAACATAAACTAACCTATTACCCTATTTCTTGCAATGATAAGGACCTCTTTCTCGTAAGAATGGATCCACCTACTGTATCTTTTTGTACTCTCCTTTTCCGTAACATGTGTTCAATAAGATTTAGCAATTTCTTTATCTAGATTAACAATAACAATAAAAACTCCCACCTCTGATCTTCTTACTTTCCAAGTCAGTAGTTAGTAACTCAAATATCAAACTGCTGTGTGATCCTGGACAGCAGCATTGGCATAATCTTTGAGCATGTAAGATACTCAGTGTCTCAGGCCCTACTCCAGCCTTACTGAGTTTGTATTAAAAAGATCCCAATATGATCTATTGTACATTAAAAGTTTAGGAGCTCCATCTTGTCTTATTAGATGGGCAGATGTATACTTTTTACTTTACAGTTGGTATATATACTATATAATAGTGTGAGGACACAAAAAAAAACATAACCTTCCTTCCACCTTCTATATTCTTCTAGCTGGGCTAATACATTAATATGGGACAGATAAACAAGAGAAAAAATCCAAACTTTATTTTATTTGGGAGTGTTATAAGAATGGGACCCTAAGAGGCATTGGGCAGTTAAGGTTTATATGTCATTCTGCAGCTAAGGAGAAGAGACAGGGGAGGGGAGGGAATAATTGTGGTTTGGGACTTTAAAGGGTAGGAAGACAATTTATTTGGAAATGGAAAAGCAAAGGTTTGGTAAATGTTTGTTGGGGCATCTTTAACAATGGGACACACAGAGGACTTTAAACAAATGGGTATTGCTAGGTTCCTCACACACTCATTTATATTAAACTATAGTTATCTGGGATAATATTTTCATCCCTGGAGTAGGTCCTCCAGCAATCAGTAAGTGGATAAATAAATTTTGGTATATAAATGAAAAATTCACACTAGTAAAAAGCAACAAACTACTGATACACTAACATGCACAGATAAATATCAAAAACATTATAATGACCAAAAAATCCATAAACAAAGGGTACATATAATAGGGTTCCATTTATAAAAAATTTTGCAATAGGCAAAATGGCACTTTCATGACTCAAAACAAGAGAAGCTGCATGGGGCCATGTGATGTGGATGGAGAGGTTGACTGCATTCCTTTGGGAGGGAACATCTGAAGGTGTAAGAAATGTTCTCTATCTTGATTGGTTTGGTGGTTTCAATGTATATATTTGTCAAAACTAAGAACAATACTCTTAAAATAGTTTCAATTTATTGTAGGTAAATTATATTTTTAAAAGCTTATTTTAAAGCTAAATATATATTGCCAAATTCATTTATTAAGTCTAATAATTTTTGATGGAGTCTTTAGGGTTTTCTATGTACAGTATCATGTCATCTGCAAATAAGGACAACTTTACTTCTTCTTTTCCAATTTGGATGCCTTTTATTTCTTCTTCTTGTCTGATTGCAATGGCTAGTACTTCCAGCACTATGTTGAACAGGAGTGGTGAGAGTGGGCATCCCTGTCTTGTTCCTGTTCTTAGGGAAAATGGTTTTAGATTTTGCCCATTGAGTATGATGTTGGCTGTGGGTTTGTCATATATGGCTTTTATTATGTTGAGGTATGATCCTTCTATTCCCACCTTGCTGAGATTTTTTATCAAGAAAGGGTATTGGATTTTGTCAAATGCTTTTTCTGCATCAATTGACATGACTATGTTACTTTTATCTCTCAATTTGTTTATGTGATGTATCACGTTTATTGATTTGCGAATATTGTACCATCCTTGCATTCCCCAGGATAAATCCTACTTGGTCATGGTGTATGATCTTTCTGATGTACTGCTGGATCCAATTTGCTAGGATTTTGTTGAGGATTTTGGCATCTATGTTCATGAGGGATATTGGTCTGTAATTCTCTTTCATTGTGTTATCTTTATCTGGTTTTGGTATTAGGGTGATGCTGGCTTCATAGAAGGAGCTTGGAAGTGTTCCTTCCTCTTGAATTTTCTGGAATAGTCTGAGGAGGATAGGTTTTAGTTCTTCCTTGAATGTTTGGTAAAACTCCCCTGTGAAGCTATCTGGCCCCGGGCTTTTGTTTGCTGGAAGCTTTTTGATGACTGCTTCAATTTCTTCCATAGTTATCAGCCTATTGAGATTTTTAGAATCTTCCTGAGTAAGTTTTGGAAGGTTGTATTTTTCTAGAAATGTGTCCATTTCCTCCAGGTTGTCTAGTTTGTTAGAATAGAGTTGTTCATAGTATTTTTTAACAATCCTTTGTATTTCTGTGGGGTCTGTTGTTATTTCGCCTCTATCATTTCTGATTTTGTTTATTTGGGTCCTCTCTCTTTGCTTCTGGTGAGCCTGGTTAGAGGTACATCAATCTTGTTTATCCTTTCAAAGAACCAGCTCTTGGTTTCATTGATCTTTTGTATTGTTTTTTTGGTCTCTATGTCATTCAATTCTGCTCTGATCTTTAATATTTCCTTCCTTCTGCTCACTGTGGGCTTTTCTTGTTGCTCTCTTTCTAATTCTTTGAGTTGTTGAGTTAGATGATTTATTACAGTTTTTCTTGTTTTTTGAGGTAGGCCTGTAGAGCTATAAACTTCTCTCTCAAAACTGCTTTCATTGTGTCCCATAGTATTTGCATTGTTTTATTTTTATTGTCGTTAGTCTCCAGGATGTTTTTAATTTCTTCTTTGATCTCATTGATAACCCAATCATTGTTTAATAGCATGCTATTCAGCTTCCAAGTGTTTGAATTTTTTGAAATGTTTTTTATTGTAGTTTATTTCTAATATTATGCCATTGTGGTCTGAGAAAATGCTTGATATGATTTCAATCTTTTTGAATTTGGGGATACTTTGTTTGTGACTCAATATGTGCTCTATTTTTGAAAATGTCCCATGTGCACTTGAGAAGAACGTATATTCCATGGCTTTGGGGTGAAATGCTCTGAAGATGTCAATTAGGCCCATCTGATCTAGTGAGTTATTTAGAATTGCTATTTCTTTGCTGATTTTTTGTCTAGAGGATTTATCCAGTGATGTCAGTGGAAATGCTAAGAAATCTATGCCATTTCTATACACCAATAATGAACCTACAGGAAGAGAGACTAAAAAAAGCAATCCCATATACCATCACACCAAAAAAATTAAGATACCTAGGAATAAACTTAATTAAGGAGGTAAAAGACCTATACGCAGAAAACTACAAGACACTGAAAAAAGAGATAGAGGAAGACATAAACAGATGGAAGAACATACCATGTTCATGGATTGGTAGAATCAACATCATCAAAATGTCCATACTACCCAAAGCAATGTATAAATTTAATGCACTTCCCATTAAAATAGCAACGGCATATTTCACAGACCTAGAACGAACTTTCCAAAAATTCATCTGGAATAAAAAAAGACCCCGAATAGCTACAGCAATCCTGAGAAAGAAGAACAAAGTAGGTGGGATCTCAATACCAGATTTCAAGCTGTATTACAAAGCCACTGTTCTCAAAACTGCCTGGTACTGGCACAAGAACAGACATATAGATCAATGGAATAGACAACCCAGAAATCAAACCAAATCACTAAACTCAATTAATATTTGACAAAGGAGGCATGAACATACAGTGGAGTCAAGACAGTCTCTTCAATGAATGGTGTTGGGAAAATTGGACAGATACATGCGAAAAAATGAAACTAGACCACCAACTTACACCATACACAAAAATAAACTCAAAATGGATCAAGGACTTAAACATAAGATGGGAAACCATAAAAATACTAGAGGAATCCATAGGCAGAAAAATCTCTGACATATGCCAAAGCAATTTCTTCACTGATACTGCTCCTAGGGCAATGGAAACTAAAGAGAAAATAAATAAATGGGACTACATCAAAATAAAAAGCTTTTGCACAGTAAAGGAAACCATCAATAAAACAATAAGAAAGCCCACTGCATGGGAGAACATATTTGTCAATGATATCAAAGATAAGGGTTTAATTTCCAATGTTTACAGGGAACTCATGCAGCTTAACAAAAAGAAGATAAACAACCCAATCAAAAAATGGGCAACTGATCTAAATAGACACTTTTCGAAAGAAGACATAAGGAAGGCCAAGAGACATATTAAAACCTGCTCAAAGTCACTAATCATCAGAGAGATGCAAATCAACACAACAACGTGGTACCATCTCACACCTGTAAGAATGGCTATCATCAACAAAACAACAAATAACAAGTGCTGACGAGGATGTGGAGAAAAAGGAGCCCTCGTGCACTGCTGGTGGGAATGCAGACTAGTTCAGACACTGTGGAGAACAGTATGGAGTTTCCTCAAAAAACTAAAAATGGAACTCCCATTTGATCCAGTGATACCACTTCTAGGAATATATCCCAAAAAACTAGAAACACGAATCAGAAAGGATATACGCACCCCTATGTTCATAGAAGCACAATTCACCATAGCTAAGATTTGGAAACAGCCTAAGTGCCCAAATGAGTGGATTAAAAAACTGTGGTACATGTACACAATGGAATACTACGCTGCAGTAAAAAAGAAGGAGTTCCTACCATTTGCAACAACATGGATGGAGATGGAGAGCATTATATTAAGTGAAATAAGGCAGGCAGAGAAAGCTAAATATCACATGATCTCACTCATTTGTGGAATATAATGAACAACATAAACTGATGAACAATAATAGATCCAGAGACAGAGACATCAATCCGAACATCAAACCTCAGGGAAGGTAGGGGACAGTGGGGGTAAGGGGGAGAGATCAACCAAAGGACTTATATGCATGCATATAAGCCTAATCAATTGACACAGACAACAGGGGAGTGGGGTCATGAATGAGAGGTGGGGGTAATAGGGGAATAAGGACACATATGTAATACCTTAATCAATAAAAAAATTTCTTAAAAAAGCTGAATATATAGTTAAATTAATAACAGTAGTTACTAATTTTAGCTATTAAAGAAAATAGTAATCTAATAGTCTATACTTATATTAATTAATTAGTTAGTTAATTAATTAATTAAAAGTAGAAAAATGTCACATCATAGAAGTAGAGGCCCAGCACATGAATTCACGTATCAGTGGGCTCCCTCGGCCTGGTCTGTGGGATCAGGCCAAAACTGGCTCTCCGACATCCCCAAGGGGTCCCAGATTGCAAGAGGCTGCAGGCCAGGCTGAGGGACCCCACTGGTGCATGATCAGGGCTGGGGGGGGACACAGGAGATTGGCCAGCCTGGGAGGGACCATGGGAGGGCTCCAGGGCATGTCCAGCCCATCTCCCTCAGTCCTGATTGGCCAGACCCTAGCAGCAAGCTAACCTACGGGTCAGAGTGTCTGCCCCTGATGGTCAGTGCACATCATAGTGATTGGTCGACTGGTTGGCTGTCTGCCTCCTGGTGGTCAGTGAATGGCATAGCGAGCAGTTGAGCAGCCTTAGCATATCATTAGCATATTACACTTTGATTGGTTGAATGGCTGACTGGATGACTGGACACTTAGCATATTAGGCTTTTATTATATAGGATGTCAATATTCAAATTTAGAAGGAATAATTCATTCAGAAAATCACATTAGGACAACATACTTGAAATAATTACATCAGCCAAGAAACACAAATAGATATTATAATTAGTGAGTAAATGTTTGCTGAACAAAGGGATATTTACATGGTTTCAAATACTTCCCAATAAAATGCTTATTAATATATAGAAAAGAAAGGGTAATGAACAGTGGAGAAACATGGTAAACATTTTTTTATTCAAGTGATCAAGGTTAACACATTGTGTACTACATGAAAAGGTACAATAAAAATAAGGCATCACTTCTGGGGTATTCCTGGCAGAAGTATATATCCTTAATCTAATAAGAATAAACAAACCCAAATTAAGGAACATTCTACAAAATTACTGGAGGACTCTAAAGAAGCATAACAAACACATGAAAGATATGATCATAAATTAGATACTTTTACTATAAAGGCCACTATTGGAACAATTGAAAAAATTGAGGTTGGTCTGCTTATTAGATTATAGCATAAATATCACTGTTAATTTCCTGATTCTAATGGTTGTAGTGTGATTATGTAAAATAATATCTAGTTTGTAGGAAATACATTCTAGAATATTTTGTAATGTTGGGGTACCTTGTCAGTAACTGACTCTGAAGTGATTCAAGTATAAGGAAAAAATGACAACTCTAAGTAATAGTTGTGGTTATTTTTTACTAACTTCATAAAGGGTTCATTAAAGCCATAAAATAAATAACCTAATATTTCCTCAGCCTGAGAAAATTCATATTTCTATTTTTACTAGATGCAGCATAGCGTTCTCCTTACAAAAAGACACTTGTAAGGTAAGTTTTCTATGTCAATGTAAAGTTAATAGTGATTATCAAACATGATTGGAAACATAATATGATATATCTACTATACAGAAATATTTATTGAGATAGTATCTACCAGGATGTTCAAAATCCTCAAAATTAAAACCAACTGGTTTGAATTGTTATTTTCTTAGATTTTATTTATTTAGTATTTTTTTCTTTAGCCTCATCCACAAAGAAAATAAGCATTTTTTCACCCCCTTTTCCTGGCCTATTTAACATGGTTTAAAGAGTAGGTGTGTAAACCAATGAACTATTATTATCTTGTGAGATTACATGCTTATCTTGAACCACTCCTGACTCTTTCTAGTTTTTATTCTTAGAGTCTACAATTTTTCTGTGTAATGATTAGTGTAATGTTTCTGTGTAAATTAGTTAACAATAATTAAAGTTATTTAGCAGTTACAGTGATCATGAACTTTTTAAAACAAAATAAAATATAGCCATGGCTAATTTTCATCAGTACTTTCAGGCAGGTTATAAAAATACTGAAATATTTCTATTTCACCTGATACTTAGCTGGTGCTCTGAATGTTTCAAGTGTCTCACTATGATCTTTGCCACCCCAGACCACCCCAGAAACTAAGAGGTAATGCTTGGAACACCGGAGGACATCTAGATCTCAGCTTCAGCACCAAGGCCAGCGTCTCTAAATATTTGCCAGTGTGTAACAATACTATATTGTGTATTTGAAAGTCCTAAAGAGTAAATCTTAAAAGTTCTCATCACAAGAAAAAAATGTAACTGTAAGGTGGTAGATGTTGACTAAACTTATTTTTGTATTCATTTTGCAATATATGAATATTAAATAATTATGCTGTATTCTTTAAATAATACAGTGATAATATGTCAATTATCCTATATAATAAAACCCTAATATGCAAATCAACTGAATGGCAGAATGGCTGGTCGCTATGACATGCACTGACCACCAGGGGGCAGATGCTCAACACAGGAGCTGCCTCTTGGTGGTCAGTGCACTCCCATAGCGGGAGCACCACTCAGCCAGAAGCTGGGATCATGGCTGGCGAGCGCAGCAGTGGTGGTGTTAGCCTCTCCCACATCCCCTCCATGTCAGCGCTAAGTACCTGGCCTAAGCTGGCAGGCAGATATCCCCCCCCGTGGTCCTGGACTGTGAGAGGGTGCAGGCCGGGCTGAGGCTCCCCCAGTCCCCGCACAGTGCACAAATGTTGTGCACCAGGCCTCTAGTATCTTAATAAAATGGAAAAAAAATTTTTTTGAATAGTATCCTTGGGAAATGCTTTTTTTTTTCACATAAAACAATCTGTATATCTTTCTTTTTAATCCTCACCCTTGGATATGTTTTTCATTGATTTTTTTTTAAGAGAGAGAGAGAGAGAAACATCAATTGGTTGCTTCTTGTACACACACCCCAACCAACGAGGATCCAACCCAAAACTTGGGTATGTGATCTGACCAGGAATCAAACTTCTTACCTTTCAGTGTGTGTACAGGACAACACACTAACCAACTGATACACACCAGCCAGAACTAATGTGTATAACTGTTTCACATTCATTTACAGTAATTATTTTTTCCAATTCCATTTGTGTTACTAATGGCTTGAACTAATCTTTAAAAGTGAAATCATTTACCTTATAGATAAATATCTTATAAGATAAATACAAAATAGTCTTGAATATTTTTAAATTCCTATACTATATTAATTTTATTTATGTTACACAAAAAAATACTTTACTATGAATTTTATTTTAGTGAGAACCAGAAATTACCTAATATAAATGTAGATTAGGCTTTGTCCCATTAAGTAGGGTGAATAAAACACTGAATGAATTTTTTCAAGTTCCCACATCATCATGATGCTGCTGATCCAGGGACTACACTTTGAGTGTCATTGGTATAGGCAAACACAGTGGTTCTAAACCCTGGTAGTACATGGTAATCATCTGAAATAATTTTTCCCTGTTTATTTTTATTTATATGTGTGGTAAAATATACATAACATAAAATGTATCATCTTATGGCTACATAGTATTTCATTGTGCATATGTATCACAGCTTTTTTTATCCAATTTTACCTTGTATAACAGCACAGATGGACCTGGAGATTACTATGCTAAGTAAATAAGCCAGTCAGAGAAAGACAAATATTATCTCACTTATATGTGGAATCTAATGAACAAAAAAACTGATGAACAAACTAGAAACAGAGGCATAGATACATGGAAGAGTCTGACAGTTGTCAGAGGGAAGACTAGATGAAAGGTGAAAGGATGGCCCAAGAACATCTATATCGTAAAAGGCCTGTGGTCGTGACCCCGTAATGGCTTCATGACCAAACAAGCAGCGGCTCTTGTGGCGGGCAGGGCAGGGTGCAAGCTACTCGCAGCAGAGAGCTATGAGCGGCAGAGAGCTATGAGCGGCAGAGAGCTACTTGCAGCAGAGAGCTATGAGCAGCGGAGGGCAGGGTAGGCCAGCTGAGGCAAGTGGACGCGATCTACTGGCGCACAATTTTGTGCGTGCTGGGCCTCTAGTATATGTATAACCCATGGACACAGATTACAGTGCGGTGATGGACAGAGGGAAGCTGGAATGGGGATTGGGTGGAGGGGGCAAAGGAGGGAAAATGAGGCATCTGTAATAGTGTCAACAGTAAAATTAAGAAAAAATAGATATTAATCTAAAAATAATTTTAAAAAACTATATAAATAAATACTTATCACCTTAATAATTTTTAAGTGTATAGTTCAGGATTGTTAAACACATTCACATTATTATGCAAACAATCTCCAGAAGAGCCTTTTCATTTTATAAAACTGAAACTATAATTAAACAATCCTGCATTCTCTCCCCCAACCCCAGGGCACTGCAATTCTACTTTTTGTCTCTATAAATCTGACTACTTTATAGACTTAATATAAGTGGAATCATACATTGAAACTGTGAAAATACTTCAAATTAACATACAATTTGTTTTTTTTTATGACTGTTTTATTTCCCTTAGCAAAATAGTTCATCCTCAAGGTTCATCCATGTTATAGTATGTGTCAGAATTTTCTTCCTTTTTAAAGCTAAATAATATTGTATGTGTATACCCCATTCTGTTTATTCATTCATCCATTGATTGTCACATGGGTTGCTTCAACCTTTTAGCTATTGTGAATAATCCTATCTAATAAAAAAGTAATATGCAAATTGACCATCACTCCAACACACAAGATGGCTGCCCCCATGTGGTAAAAGATGGCTGCCCCTATGTGGACACAAGATGGCCAGCAGGGGAGGGCAGTTGAGAGGGACCAGGCCTGCAAGGAAGGGCAGTTGGGGGCGATCAAGCCTGCAGGGGAGGGCAGTTAAGGGTGATGAGGCCAGCAGAAAAGGGAAATTGGGGGCGACTGGGCCTGCAGGGAAGAGCAGTTGGGGGGGACCCAGGCCTGCAGGGAAGAGCAATTGGAGGGGACCAGGCCTGCAGGGGAGGGCAGTTAGGGGTGACCAGGCCTGCAGGGGAGGGCAGTTAGGGGTGACCAGGCTTTCAGGGGAGGGCAATTAGGGGCAATCAGGTTGGCAGGGGAGCAGTTAGGCATCAATCAGGCTGGCAGGGGAGTAGTTAGGGCAGGGGTGGGCAAACTTTTTGACTCGAGGGCCACAATGGGTTCTTAAACTGGACCTGAGGGCCGGAACAAAAGCATGGATGGAGTGTTTGTGTGAACTAATATAAATTCAAAGTAAAGGAGTGGAGGGGAGAGCAAGAGAACTGGATAGAACAGCCGGATCTGGCCCGCAGGCCATAGTTTGCCCAAGGCTGGGTTAGGGTATGATCAGGCTGGCAGGCAGAAGCGATTAGGGGCAATCAGGAAGGCAGGTAGGTGAGCAGTTGGGAGCCAGCAGTCCTGGATTGTGAGAGGGTGCAGGCTGGGCTGAGGGACACACCCCCCATGCATGAATTTCATGCACAGGGCCTCTAGTGCTGCTATAAATATAAATGGACAAATATTTCTTTGAGATAGATTTATACCCAGAAGTGGAATTACTGGATATGGTAATTCTATTTTTAATTTTTTGAGATACCACTATAACTATTTTTCATAGTGACTACACCATTTTACATTTCTACCAACAGTGGACAATGTGGGTTTTGATTTATCCACATCTTCTCCAACACTTGTCTTTTTCTAATTTTTAATATAGTCATCCTAATGGGTATGATGTGGCATGAAATATTTCTTATGAAACAAAAGAATATTATACTTTTCATAAGTAACTTATGAAAAACGGTTCAAAGTAGTCTCTGGTGTCCTTGGTCCTTTCTTTTTTTCTGATTTAAATAATTCAAAGTTAAAACTTTATTTTAGCCAGGCAGTCATTTTAGCATGTTACACATGATTTCTTAAATATTTACTTTAGCACAAAAAGTCAGTATCGACTAAAATTCTTTTATAATACTAACATTTGTGCAGTTATTTAATGGATGCCTCCCTTGCTCCCTTAGGCTGTAATACCACGAAGACAGGAACCATATCTAACTTTCCCTAATGCTAATGCTGGTGGGGTTCAGTTAATGTATTTGGAATAAATTAATGAAATAGAAATGTCAGAGCATTGCTTTTATGGGGCAGATAAAAAGGTGCATGTGTGGGCAAAATCAGGGCATGTGTCTTGTGGGGGGCTGGAGCACCAATTCTGATGGACCTTGGGGGTAGTCACTAGTGATGCAGCTCTTAGTGCTAGGCAGAGGATTGCAGCTAAAGACGGTATTAGAATCAGTATTTTACCTGTCAGATCATTATATCAATGTTTAAGCTGAATAGTTTCCTTTGGGACAATTTCCAAAGAATCAAGAGGTTTAATATCTTTACAGTGATTTCTAATTGAGCTCTATTTCTCAAATCCATTGGTTCTTTTTCATTTTTTATTGTTTATTTATTTTTATTTGTTTTATTGAGGTATAATTGACAAATATTGTGTACATTTAAATGGTACAACATAATGGTTTGAGATTTTATATATATATTAGTGGCCTGGTGCATGAAATTTGTGCATGGTGGGGGGTGTCCCTCAGCCCAGCCTGCACCCTCTTCAATCTGGGACCCCTCAGACATCCCTCTCGCAATCTGGGACCGCTGGCTCCTAACTCACGTGCCTGCCTGCCTGATCAGCCTTAACCACTCTGCCTGCTGGCCTGATCGCCCCCAACTGTGCTGCCCTTTTGGCCTGGTTTCCCCCAACTGCACCCCTCTGCTGGCCTGCTCATCCCCAACTGTGCCCCCCTGCCGGCCTGCTCGTCCCCAACTGCCCCCCCCATTGGCCTGCTTGCCTCCAACTGCCCCCTCGTGCTGCCCTGATCATCCCTAACTGCCCTCCCCTCCTGGCCTGATCGCCCCTCACCGCCTCAGCCTTGACCCTGCCACCATGGCTTTGTCTGGAAGGATGTCTGGAAGGTCTCCCAGTCAAATTAGCATACTACCCTTTTATTAGTATAGATGTTTGGCTTCTAATCAATATCTATGGAACTTTCTTCCTCCTCCTTCTCCTTCTTATATATAGAAGAAATTCATTCTTTTTTATTGATGTATATTTTTATTTATAAATATACCTATTTTTATATTGAGATATAATTGATGTATAACTTTTTACTAGTTTTATCCACCTCTCATTTTTATAATCTACTAGAGGCCCAGTGCATGAAATTCATGCATGGAGGTGTGTGTCCCTCAGCCCAGCCTGCAGCTATCCAATTTGGGACCCTTCAAGGGATGTCTGACTGCCCGTTTAGGCCCAAACCCAGTGGGATCGGGCCTAAATGGCCAGTAGGACATCCCTCTCACAATTCAGAACTGATGGCTCTCAACTGCTCATCTCCCTGCCTGCCTGATTGCCCCTAACTGCTTCTGCCTGCCAGCTTGATCACCCCTTAACCACTCCCCTTCCAGCCTGATTGACACCTAACTGCTCCCCTGCCAGCCCGATTGCACTTAACTGCCCTCCCCTGCAGGCCTGATTGCCCCCAACTGTCCTCCCCTGCAGGCCTGGTCCCCCCCAACTGCCCTCCCCTGCAGGCCTGATTGCCCGCAAATGCCCTCCCCTGCAGGCCTGATTGCCCCCAACAGCCCTCCCCTGCTGACCTGATCGCCCACAACTGCCCTCCCCTGCCAACCATCTTGTGGCAGCCATCTTGTGTCCACATGGGGGCATCCATCTTTGACACATGGGGGCGGCCATCTTGTGTGTTGGAGTGATGGCCAATTTGCATATTACTCTTTTATTAGATAGGATAATTTAAATTATCCTAGGATAAAATATATTTTACTGCAGGAGTTTTAAGACAAGGAAACAAGAACCCAAAAAGGCCAGCAAGTTACCTTGGGATCCCACAACCTCTGGGTCAACAAACAAAAAAGTTAAAGAGAGAATTTCTATGTGCACCTGCCAGAAGCCAGTTCCAGCATATCATAATTACAAGAGTTTCATCACAAGGTTGATGAAACCTGGGATTCAACAAGGGCTGTCACATATGTAATTACCTGTTGGAGTGGCTAAAGGGCACTTCCCCCAAACCTGAATAGGATGACTGTTTGCTGCCAGACAGCTCAGGGCTTCTCAATCTACCTGTTATTGCCTCCTGTTGGCCAAACACCTGAATAGCTGTAGGCTATTCCCCAATCTGACAATGCTTCTGTACCCTACCCTTTGAAGTGTATTATCTCCACCTTTCCTTAGGACAAATTGTGATAATAAAAATCAGGGGTCCTGAGCCAAGGAACTAAGAACGAAGAACTTGGAACTGTAGCTCCTTTAGCTGAAGCTCTCTGACCCCCCAGTGCCTTTCAAAATTATCTTTCATCTTTTGACTCTTATTTAATCTATGCACAGCCTTTCTTCAGATTGCTGAACCCTTTGTAATGCTGGAACAAGAACCCCGCCATGCACCTTGAAAAATTTACTCCATTGGGAAATTTTACCACTTTTTAACTACTTAAGTCAATAACAATTCCTTATTAAATAGGCATTGAGTGGAGAATAAATATAATTAGCATGAATGGAATTAAATATAAAGAACTCACCATAGAGACATTTAAAATTTGATATGTGATCTGAACAAAGCAACACATGTATGTGAACAAAACTGATAGACACTATTTCCTATCTAATTTGTAAACTAATATTGTATCTCTATGCTTGAGACATTTAAGATCTAATTTTTAAATGTGAAAATATTTTTAAATAATGTAAAGTGCACACATGTTGCCGGACAATTCACTTTGGAGATGGATAGTGAAAAACTGTTATTTTTTTAAGTAAAAACCCTGGCTGAGTTGACTAAGTTGGAGTATATGTTTGAAAGAGAAATTAGATATAAGTTATTTTAGAGGAGAAGAACAATGAAAATACTTTAAATTAACACACAAATTATCAAAGTTTGGTGATCACATTTTATCTTCCTAGGTAATGTTGCCCTGAAATGTGATAAGTAAAGAGAGGGACATGAGACTTGAGAAATAGAAACAGGAGATAATTTAGGATAATTCCTTTTTCACGTGATTTCTAAAGATGAGAAGCAGAAGAGAGTATTGGTTAAGTGTGCAGACCAGATCCCTTGTTTGGTAATCCTGACACTGCCACTTGCCTTCTCTATGATCTTAAACAAATTAGTATATTTCTCTTTGTCTTAGTTTTCTTATTTCTAAAATAGGGTTATATATATATATATATATATATATATATATATATATACACACACACACACACACATATATACACATTATAAAGTTATGTAAAAGAATCAAATTAATTTTTATAAAATGCTTATAATTTTAATACATACTAGATGGATACAAAAATTTCTGAATGTCCTTAGTGCTCACATGCTTATATTTACTGATGAGATCTCCAAAATTTTCCTAGACTCTAAATGGTCCATATAGAAAATTGCAGATCTATAGCCTCACTCCCATAAATCAGTATTTCTCTACATTTTTGATACCATAGAAATTTGCCATCTTTAGAGAACCATGCATTTAATAAATAAAACAGAATATTTCAATTATTTCAAATGATTATTTTAGGACTACCATTAAGATAAATGTTAGTTAAAACCATTCAACAAACTATTTCTATTAGATTACATGATACATGGCTTGAATCATTGTCAGATTCCCATCTCATCAGTTTGATATTCTAATTCTCTTTACCAAATTTTTAAAACATTCCACTTTACATTTATTCATTAAATGGCAGCAACTGTTTGGCAGCCTGGCATCTGTGCATTTCAATCAAATACAGATGCAGAAATTATTAAGAGATTTTCATGGAAAGCTATGCACAGCCCTCTGTTGCATGCCTGAGAAAAAAATAAATTAAAATCATCTTCCGTAAACCCTCAAAATAATCTATACCTTTGGGCAGCCCTTTCTGCTTTGAACAATTTGCTAGATCAATATTTACCTTCTAAACAGACATTGGTTATGGGATACCTAGCTGAGGAGCACTAGAAGCAAATTACTTGAACTTCCCAGAACTTGAAATATTTTTTAAAGTTTTCATCTGAAATTGTAGTGATTGGATTCCCATTTTATTCTTCTATCTTATTCTACTCTGAAATGTGTCTTTGCATTTGTGGGTACTCTTGCAGATTTAAATGAAGTTTTTCATGAGCAACAATTCATCTATAAACTATAAATGGTAACAAAAAAATAAAAAATCAACATTGAGTCCTTAACATATGCCAGATATACTGAGTTATTTTACATATATCTAATATACAGATATTATAATTTACTTATATTATCCTTTTTAATCATCACAAAACCCTCTGAGGTAAATACTGTTGCCTTTCTTCATAGATGATGAAACTGAGACACAGAGACATCAAGAAACTTGTACTAGGCTGTGTAATAAGCAAATAATGGGGTTGGATTTAAGCCTATTCAGCCTGACATCAGAATCTAGGCTCCTAATTGCCACATTATGCTTTGTACTTTAGGATGCTTTCCCTTTCAAGTGACAAAATACCACATTGAAGATGGCTAAGGAAAAAAAAAATTACTGAAGATTCATAATAAATGTAACTTCAATTACAAATAAATCCATTGGCCCAAATAATTCCCTGTAACTTGATCAAGCCTTCTCCATATCTCAGACCTGTTTCCTTCATTTTTGGCTCCATTCTTAAGCCAAACTCTCCTTTTCAGTTGGTAATGGCTGCGATTCTATCCTCTCAATAACCCATCAGAAAAGAGAGGTAGAGGTGGGGGAGAACCTGTTTCTTCCCAATAGTTCAAAGAAAATCTTTAATCACATGCTCACATTTTAATCAATTGCTTTTGCCCATAATTAGTGAGTCTGAATCACCAAGTGTTGGTTGCCTGCTCATGCAGAGTTGAATCAAACAGCGTACCTGAAAATGTGCACACTAAAATAGCTGTGATGGAAAAGTATGCACATTTTTACTATGCTTTTTAACCCTGAACCAAGATTTATTGATAATTATGAGCTTTCTCCATAAATAAAGGAATATGTGAATTATCATTTAGCACTAATATTTCAAAAATGTATTACCACTCTCCATACTTGCTGAATACATAGCTGGTGTTCTATTAGTTTGATATCATTGCACCTGTTCTCGTCCATCTAATGGCTCACAAAATCAATAAATGAATAAATTAAGGAAAAAAACTCTTCTATTTTCTTATAGGCTTTTCATGATAAACAGAAGAAAAAGTGATCAACAGTTCTCACTCCTATAAATACAGATACACTGATTCAGTCTCCATAAATGAATAGTTTATTTAAATTAAAGTAAAATATGTGATAATAATTAACCTTATATATTTTTTGTCATATACTTAGATTATGTGATTTCTAACACTTATCAACTTATAAATGACTAGTGGCCTAGTGCACAAAATTTGTGCATGGGGGGGTCCCTCAGCCTGGCCTACACCCTCTCCAATCTGGGACCCCTCGGGGGATGTCTGACTGCCAGTTTAGGCCTGAGCTGGCAGTCGGACATCTCTCTTGAAATCTGGGACTACTGACTTTTAACCACTCGCCTGTCTGCCTGATTTCCCCTAACTGCCTCTGCCTACCGGCCTGGTCGCTCCTAACCGATTCTGTCTGTTGGCCTGATGCCCCTAACTGCTCCCCTGCTGGCCTGATCTCCCCCTAACCATCTCTGCCTCTCTCCTGCCACCACAGCTTTGTCCAAAAGGACGTCCAGTATGACGTCCAGAAGGTCATTTGGCTCTCCGGTCTAATTAGCATATTATGCTTTTATTAGTATAGATTTCTTTTTTATCATAATATTAACCATGTATTCCACTATTTAGTATTCTCAGCAGTTATGTGATTTGTGACAATTTTTCTCCTAAGTAGGACACCTTGAAATGATGCTTTTGTATTTTTGTAATTTTCTCTGCATTTTGCATCCAATAATTAATTTTCTTTATTTTTGAAAAACTTACTTGTTTTGTCAAAGAGGTTACTCTCCTAGATTTAAAAAAAGACATGCCACTAGTTGACAGAATTTTGTATTAGACAATACACTGAGTAAGATCAAAAACATGTGCCCAATAAGTTTCAATTTTCAGTTATTTATGAAGTTTTCCTATGTTCACTTTCTTTTCACTTTATCATTATAGATTTAATTGTCCTAGCACATAAAATCCATCTTATGCATTTATACTGAAACACCAAACACAACTACCTTTTATAATATTATCACAAGTGGTAATATTTATGTTAGCATTTTCATCAGAAAGCCAATTAGTCAGTAAACTAATAAAATTAAGCTCCTTCAAAAGTGACTATTCCTTTGTAAACAGACAGCATAAATGTCACCAAGTTGTGCAATAGTGCATTGACAAACTAACCACTAGGAATACATGGTGTAAAGTACCATTGGGAAAACTGCATAATGCATGGTCCCTCGTTCTCAAGTCATCTCTGTGCAAGTGTCTTTTTGAGTCAAACTTAGGTGGCTAGACCATAGAAAGTGTCTGAAAAGGAAAGAGTTAAAGCAGCTATGATGCATTTCTTCCACAAATACCAATGGAATGGGGTGGTGAATGCTCCTGGAAAGAAACAAACTTTAAACAAGGATCAGATAACAAGGGATTTAGGATGATGGTTAACTTGGATAATGAGAAGTCAGAGTGTGAGTTATTGGGACATCAAAATCAGGTGATAAGAAATGGATTATTGACAATATCTTAGTTTTCTTTTTGTGGAGTGATGATTTCATGGGTACTTATTACATTATTAAAAATAACTACTTAAAATATAAATAAGTAACTATCAAAATGCACCCACCCCAGTAATGTTATATAGTCACTAGAGGCCTGGTGCTTGAATTCGTGCACGACTGTGGTCCCTAGGCCTGACCAGCGATCAGGGCTAACCGGGGCTGTGCTGATCGGGGCCAGGCTGATCAGGGCCTGCCAGCCAGGGGGAGGGACCATGACAGGCTGGCTGCTGGCCCTGAAGAGGGAGCCAGCCCTCGGTCCCCCCTGGGAATTGGGCCACATTCACCACCACCCACCCCTAGTTCCCCATCCCAGCCCGAGGCCCAAAGGGAGAGGAGACGACAGTCGCTAGGTCTGGTGCAGAAGGAATGGATGCCGCCGCCATCATTGGCACTTTGCCACCACACGATTCCCTGCCATCCCCCACTGCCACCACAGAAGGCAGGCAGGCCCCGGGGAAGGGAGACGATGGGAGTGAGACAAACTCTTTTTTTAAAAAATTTTTATTTTTTTTAAATTGTTTGAAGTATTACAAATAGTAGTACATATGTCTCCTTTTTTTTTCCCCATTGACCTCCCCCCGGCCTCTCCTTCCCCCCAGTACATGCCTTTCCCTGCCCCCCCCCCCCCCCCGCAGTGTCTTGTATCATTGGTTATGCTTATATGCATGCGTACAAGTCCTTCGGTTGATCTCTTACAGCCCCCCCACAACCTCCCCTGCCTTCCCGCTGTAGTTTGACAGAGACAAACTCTTGTGTCGATGGTTGACTTTCAATAGATTGCAGTGAGGGAGCTGCTCTGCTATGAATGAAACCCTGACCCAGAAGCAGGTCAGCTATGAATGGTTTAGCACCAGGGGCCGATGCGGGGAGGTACTATAGGAGGTTGGCTGGCCAGGGGGAAGGACCATGGGTAGTTGGTTCTGTGGGAATGCACTGACCACCAGGGGGAAGCTCCTGTATTGAGTGTCTGCCCCCTGGTGGTCAGTGTACCTCATAGTGACTGGTCGTCCGGTTGTTCCAGTCATTCGGTCATAATGGTCGCTTAGGCTTTTATATATATAGATAACTCAATAAATCAATGAATTGACTAGATGGAAATAGATATTTCCAGAATCAACTATAAGAAAATATGAATGGATAGAATATCATATGTTAATTAAATTTTAATTCCTAATACTTAGTATAGCATTTGCTATTTGGTATGAGCTTTTTTTTTTGTATAAATGATTGAACTTAATGGAAATGAATACTCAAGAAGCACCAACAAAATACAGAAAAAAATTAAGGGATGAGAGGAACATGAAAAATGTCCCTCCATCCTTACTCAAGTTCATTCAATAAACTAATATACAATATAACAAAACAGTTAAAAAAGTATTAATTTTCTGGTTAAATATAGAAAACTAAACATATCCACTTCCCTTTGGAGGCCATCATTCAAATCTATATATATAAAGCCATATGCAAATAGACCAAACAGTGGAACAACCGAACAACCGGTCACTATGATGTTTGCTGACCACCAGGGGGCACCCGAGGAACATGGTGGGCATTGGCAGCAGGTGGCAGAGCATGGAATATGGTGGGTGTCGGCCACAGCAGGATGGTAGAGCAGGTGAGTGGGGGGGGGGCAGACCAAGGCGGGGTGCTGGTCACTGTCATCGAGGAGAGCCTCTGGTGGTTACTGAAAATTGTTTGCTCCCTCACACCGTGGTCCCACCGGCACTCTCACTTGCTGCTGGTGCTGGCCTCGCTAGCACCTGCTGCTGGCCCCGATCACCCCTGGCGCCGATTCCAATCACTTGGCACTGTCAGCAGGTGCGAGTGGCAGCTGCCGGCCCTGATTGCCCCTGAGGGCTTCTCCACCTCCCCCTGCTCCTGAGGGGTGATCAGGGTAGCAGCCACCACTCGCACCTACTGATGGCACCAGCCCCGCTCACACCCGCTGCTGGCACCAGCCCCAATCACTCCATGCCATCAGCAGGTGTGAGTGGGAGAATGCCATCAGTGCGTGGGAGTGGTGGCAGTGGGAGAAGAGCTGCTGGCAGACAGAGGACCGGGGGCCGCAGTAGGAGGGGCTGGGCAGGGGTGTGGAGGATGGCCCAAGACCTGCCCCTGTGCCAACTGCAGCTTCACGGCCACAGTTTCTTTCAAGGTGCATGGATTTGTGCACTGGGCTCCTAGTATAATAATAATCTAGCATGATGTATAGCCCCTAAAACAGGGGTGGGCAAACTTTTTGACTCGAGGGCCACAATGGGTTCTTAAACTGGACCGGAGGGCCAGAACAAAAGCATGGATGGAGTGTTTGTGTGAACTAATATAATTCAAAGTAAAGGAGCGGAGGGGAGAGCAAGAGAACCGGATAGAACAGCCGGATCCGGCCCGTGGGCTGTAGTTTGCCCAAGGCTGCCCTAAAAGATAGTGCTGGCAGCTGAAACATGACCTCTATATCTGACATTTAAAATTACTCTCATGAACATCCGGTTAGGTAATATAAGTAGAGATTTGAATATAATATTCAGTCTAGAAAGAAAAAGACACACAAATATTTGCTGAAATAGTGTGATCAATGTGATGTAGAACATTTTCAAGATAAATTAACCAATAAGCCAAAACTATTATATAGAAAAATACTGGCCTCAAATAAATGATTCATTTTATAATGAGCACATAAAATTTAGTAATTAAATAGCTAAATTGCCCTCCCCAGACCCTCACATATGATATTACTTAAGCAATGTATGAAAAATATTGGCAATAAAGAACACTGAATTAGCATAAAAATAAATATATAATCACAATACTCAACAACCGCAATAATGTGAAAAAAGTATACTTTTATATATTGCCAATTACAGTATAAAGTGATATAACTTATTGGGATAACAACTTAGCAGTATATTTTTAAAGCCATAAAACACTCATATCTTCTGATTCTAGAATCTTACTTTGGACAACTTATTCTATAAAGATAGAGTAACAATTTCTAATACTAAGTTAAACTGCCCTGATGAAATTTCTAGAATAACCACTGAAATAATAGAATCAAGTAAATAACTTCCAAAGCATTAGAAGGACAAGAAAGAAAGGAAAATAAAACATGATTCAAAAATCAAAAGAAGACAGGACAATAGCGAGGAAATTGATATAGTAAAAGCTAGACCAGAAAAAAAGCAGGATGGCAGAACAAATCCAAGTGTATCCATAATAAAAGTAAATAAACTAAAATTTTCAATTTAAAATAATTTCAGACAGGCCTTATTAAAACAAAATCCAGTCACATGCCATACTCAATAGCATACTTAAAACAAGGGCAAAGAAAAATTACAAAAAGGTGAAATACTCGGGGAAAATGCCTAGAGCAAACTTAAGCTACATAAAAACCTTAAAGGTGAGCTTTAAGACAAAAATTAATACCTAGGCATAAAGAAGGTCAATACATGAAGAAATGAGCTTTCTAAATTTGCAAATCCCTAATATATCCAGGTAAGTAAAATTAGGGAGAAATATGAGAGGAGAACCAGAAACATCAGCATAGTAACTGATTCTAGAATGAAAGGTTGGGAAGCAGCAATGGTTGCACTGGTTTTGAAGGTTAAGTAGTGGCATCTTGGGTTTTATTAATTACCCTTTACAAACTGAACATATATGTTATATGTATTCATACACATGATATTTCATAATAATAGTATCATAATAGAATACATAACTATATGGAGAAATTTGAAGGTATAATGGTTATCAAACTGTGTTAGAATGATAGAACTTGTGTATATTTTATATATAGCTAGAAAATATTTCAACCTTTTCCTTATTCTATACAAATTATAAAAACAATATAAATTGAACACTAAGTGTAGGAATATAGATGAGCAATGTCTCTATTATTAAATAGTTAATGAAGATATAATTGATTCTTTATAATGGTATTTGCCTCTTGGATGGTAAATGGTTCTTTGAAATAGATTTTGCTTGAAATCTATAGTGAACTTATTTTAATACTAAGCATCCTTCTCTTCAACTACAAATACTAAGATTGGATAGGCATATTTATTCACTTTGCTCCATTGAAAAGACTAGGAAATATAAAGACCCAGAAGATTCTTTGAACCTATAACTAAAAATAAAGAGTTTTTTACGGGAGTAGATAGTTTTGCACTGTACACTACTGAATTCTTTAATTGAATCTTGAGTAGGTTCGGTGATTAATCAGCATAACTAAAGTATGGGTTAAGGATAGTTCTACATTACCATATAGAATATAGCTACAAGATTTTCTATTTAATATTATGTATTACTTTTTAAAAGTTGATTCCAGAGAGAGAAAGGGAAGGAAGTATGGAGGGAAGAGAGAAAGAGAGAGAGAGATAAAAAAAGGGGGAAGAGAAAGAGAAACATCAGTGTGAGGGAGAAACATCGATCAGTTTCTTCCTGCATGCACCCTGACTGGGGATAGAACTTGCAACCTGGGCATGTGTCCTGACCAGGAGTCAAATCTGCCTTTTGGTGTACAGGATGATGCTCCAACCAACTGAGCCACACAGGCTAGGGCTTAATATTATTACTTTTACACTTATTTATTTGTTGGAATGTGGACCGTGACCTCTGTTATGAGTTCAGTGCAGTAAAATTTTCTAAGGGATAAAAAATAGTAGAAAGTTCTGACAGAGTAGTAAAAAATATATATGTCCCCCCAGTAATTATGCTATAATTCTGCTGCAGAAAGCAATTCTATTACAGGTCCTATATTCAGACACTTGCCTTAACTTTCCAAAAGAATAAAAACTATTTATTTTAACTGTGATTTATTTTGTTCTTGGCATGTGCTTAAAAATGACTAATATTTCCTGGCCATTTTTAAAGAAGAAAGAATACATTATACACTCATACTGACACACACACACACACACACACACACACACACACACACACGTGTACACATGTGCAAATACACACATATCTTTATGCTATGACAATCTTCTTTAAAGTATATCAGTCTTGTCATTTACATTCATAGAAGCATATGTTTTTTTCAGCTTACTAAGTCTAAAAAGAAATCTCAAGAATTCATATTAAGCACAAGAGTGTGAGAGTTAGTAGGGTTCTTATTCTATTCTTAGAAAAAGACTCATGACTGCATAGTACAAATCAACCTCATTTTGGATAAAAAATAATTGTTTCATATTTAGACACTAAATAATGCTTACCACAGAATCAGTTCACATCTCTTCTCACTTGCAACAAAATCTTCCAAGAATCCTGATGGGCCTGTAATAATGAGAGTCTTTACTTTTACTATGAAAATTATTTGTAACTTCCATATTTTTGGTAAAAAAAAATAAAACAAATTATATGTGTCATCCTTTTTTTTTTTTTTTTTGTTAAGGAAGCAAATGGTACTTAGATGCTAATAACCAGAACATAGTATGCTGGAAGCCAATTCCAGCATGTCATAATTGCAAGAGTTTCATCAAAAGGTTGATGGAACTTGGAGACTCAACAAGGGCTGAGTCACATATGTTATCACCTGCTGGAATGGCTAAAGGCATTTCCCCAAACCTGAAAAGGATGATTGCTTACTGCCAGACAGCTCAGGGCATCTTAATCTACATGTTATTGCCTCCTCCTGGCCAAACACCTGAACAGCCTAAGGTAATTCTTCCAATCTGACAATGGATTCTATACCAAACCCCACCCTTTGATGTGTATATCTCTACCTTGCCTTAGGACAAATTGTGTTAAAAAAAGCAAGGGGTCCTGAGATGAGGAGAACTTAGTTCCTTTAGCTAAGTCTTTCTCTGACTCCCTAATATGCCTTTCAAAATTATGTTTCGTCTCTGAACTCTTATTTAATTTATGCACAGCCCCTTCTCCAGATTGCTGAACCCTTCTAGATGCCGGATCAAGACCGCCGGCACTAATAGTACCAAAGATTTGTTTACTCATTGACCAGAATTTTCCCCTTCCAGAGAATGTGCTGATTAACTTAAGGAGACAAATAAAATTCCATTTTATATCCAAGATAAGGTGTGTTATATCAGAAGACAGGGATAGCATGTTTCAGCTTTAAAGGTCTTTTCTAGTCTGATACATCTATGGTCTATAGAGCACCTATAATTTTTCAAGATTACATTTGCAAGATTCTATCAATGCTATTCTTAAAGAGGATCTAATAACAAGACATCCTGTCTACTGGCTAACTCATGTTATAAGTAACAATAATCAATACATTCTGGCCTTATTTTATAAAATAGTAGTGCCACTTCCTAAGATCTAGATTCATGGATGTCATTATGATAGTTGATTCTCTCATTTCCCAGCATTCTGCATGACCAACCACTCAGAGATAGTGACTACCATAATTCATCTACACGGTAAAACACACCAAATGAGTAAAACAACTAAAGAAAGTCAATACTTCTCAAAAATATTTTTCACAAAAGTTAACACATAGCAGCAGTGAGTTAAACTTATTTATCAGCAAGAAATCTTGTCAAACATTTAAGAACAACTACATAAATCAGTAAGCATCTATGAAATGCTGGAATAGAATAAAGAGCAGAAAACTTTGGAATCAAGTCTAGAGAGACTCTGGCTACTTTACCTAAGACAAGCTATGTAGTTTTCCTGAGTTTTGCTTATACTAATTTATAAAATTAGATAATAATACCTAGGACTAAATGAGAAAAATAAATGAGAGTAGTGCATAAAAATTAGTTATGATTACTGAAGAAAAGGACACCCCTCAAAAAAATTATCCTAAGTTGAAAAACAAAAAAAAATTATGAAAAGAGACCATAATTACAAGTATATATTAGATAAAATAAAGTAAAAATGACACAAATCTTCTCTGATGTGGGGAAGGAGAGGAAGAGAACTTGAAGATAAAAATAAATGCAACTAATTATATAGTAATAATTATATGTAAAACTATATCTCATTTATTTCAGGTGTTTTATGTTTTGATAGGCATTTAATAAATTAGAACAAAGGTGAGTGTGAGATTTTAATTGGCACATATAAGGTACTGAGCACATGTGTAACATGAAATCTACAAATACAAATGTTACTTGAAATAATTGCTGTCTTGATCAAGATTTACTTTGCAATTCAGTTGGACAATTAAGAAAGAATAATACATATGGTATAACCAATGGCTCATGATAACCTGGTATACTTATCAGCTTTAGAATTAATAATAGTAAGGAATACCATTCTAGGTTAGAAGATAATTTTTCCACAAAGATAGCCTTAAAAGCCAACATGATATCTACCACTTATAGCTTTTGTGGTTGATCCCGATGGCTGATGCTATGAAGAGAGTACAATCCTTAAAATAGTAGGAATATTAAAATTGCTCATGGATGTTTTTGAGAAACTAAATACAGTGAAAGTTCATACTAACATATATGAGAAAGGTTCATTTATTCTCTAGTACATATAATTTCACTTTTTCTGATTGAACTGCAGAAAGTCATCCACAATTGTAATTTGTTGAAGCACATTAGTTATGTTTAGTCTGAATATTTGAATTGAATTTCAGTTTCTTATTCATTTACTCATTTATTCAACAAACTTTGAGTTCTCATATATCAGGCATTGAGAAAAATGCTAGTGATTAAAAAATTAAAAAGAAGCAAGTTATGTTAACTTCTCATTCTCCTTAGGAACTGAGCAAAAACCCACTTCACCAAACCAACAGACTAGCTAGCAGAATATTGCGTTGATATCTTTATCTCAAGTTACAGACCCATTTTCCTGCTAGGCATGTTAAAAGGATAAACTAGGTATAATAAACATGATTAACTGGGTAAGATATTTAATGCTTATTGATTAGCATTTAATATATATCAAATAGGTAAAATTGATTAGAATATAAAATATCTAAATAAATTAGCAGCAGCAGAATTTAGTTACCAGATTACATACCATCAATGAGATTTATTATTTAATTAATTATACTTTGAGACCAGCCCAACTCAAAAATGTAAAGGAAGGTGGCACAGTTATCTTCTATGTGTGAGTAGCTCTGTTCTGGAGACAGGGTATTGTCAGATTTGAGGGACTTTGATGCATTAGGTAATAAATAATGGCACTTAAGAGTTTAGTATCCAGGTCTGGACAATAGATATGTAAAAAGCATACCAATATTACATAGTATTTAAAAACTTTGAAACAGTAGTACAGATAATAATTGATAAATAGATTCAAATAAACAGAGTCCATGAAGAAGTAAATATGGTGTTCTAGCTTTAAAGTTCAGGTACTAAACCTTTAATCCCAGGAAGGCATTTAGAGTAAGAATGAAAAATGGGATATGAGGATATGATGGAGAAGAATATGCTAAAGCTTTGTAATAGGATGTTTCCAGCCAGGAACCAAGAGTAGAAAAAGCCAGCAAGTTTTACAGAGATATCAGAGGGAAGGGAGGCTGGAGTCTTCAGTTTTCATGGAGCTGTAGGGTAATCATGAAGAAGGGGCTAGTGGGAAATTGTTAGTAATGAGATTCAAAGCCACAGAAAATTTTAAGTTGGCCAATGATGGAGACAAAAAGGTGTTCATAATCATAGTAATTTATAGTAGCTTATGTCAATTTATGTGATTACTTAAAATAAAATAGCATGTATAAATGTATATTTGCATAGATGTATTTTTTAAAATCTTCACTTGAAGAAATGTTGAGAGAGAGAGAAACAGCTATGTGGGAGAGATGCATTGATTGGTTGCCTTCTGTACACTCCTAGACTGAGGATCAAACCCACAATCCAGGTATGTGCCCTGACTAAAAAATTGAACCAGCAATCTTTCATTGCATAGGACAAAGTTCAACTAACTGAGCCACTCTGGCCAGGCTATAGATGTATTTTGTGTGTGTGCACACATTATCCTGCAAACTTAGAAAAAAGCAGAGATAGAAAATAAGACAACACAATAAAAATGCCATGCACTTTAATAACCAGAATGCTTTAAAGCCCAGTATAGCTGCCACTCAGCCCTTTACCTCCAATACAAATATCTGTTGTACAAAAGATATAACTCACCATGACTCAGCTGGAACTTTACATGGGGAGAATAAAAAGAAATTGCTGCTCTGAGGAGCCAGGAAGAGGAGTAATCTTCCAGCAGAGTCCCCACATTTGCTTTGAAGACATTGCTCTGGACCTTCTCCTCCAGGGCAAGGTGAAATCCTGCCCCTGTCCTGACTTTTATAACTATTGAGAAAAAAGTGAAGTCAAGGGATGTCTTGTAGATTCTACAGAAACACAGAGGGAATGAGATGCTATGGAGCATTCTTTACATTTGCTGTGTACTACACCTGGGTTGTCTCATTTCATGCTCACTACCATACTGTGTGATAACTAGGACTAGACAATGGAATTGAATTTAGAAAGGTTATATGTGTATACAAAATTAATTTTGGACTGCAATAAAGAATAAAAAGTATATGAGCAAAAAGGAGCTGCAGCCCAGGAGACAGATTCAAGTAACAATCTAAACTGTGTTCCATGGAGACAAAGGGGAGGCCAATGCTTATAGTAAAAATTTCCTACCAAGTTCCCAATTAGGTCTGCTTTATGTATATAAGGTATCCAAAGTTTGCAGTTCTGATTGGATGGGGCAGGTCTCAATCCAATGATAGAAAGATAAAACTAAGGTTTCCCTGCAGTGGTTGACTCAAATGGCCCAGGGGTCCTCAAACTACAGCCCGTGGGCCACATGCGGCCCTCCGAGGACATTTATCTGGCCCACCGGGTGCCGCTGCCTGTCCTGCTTAGCAGCCGACTCGTCCTGGGCCCGCAGTGCGCATAGGAATTAGTTCATAGTTGTTTTTTTTTAACTATAGTCCGACCCTCCAACGGTCTGAGGGACAGTGAACTGGCCCCCTGTTTAAAAAGTTTGAGGACCCCTGGAACAGTCAAGGCATAGTGTGGGAAGCCAAGAAAGAGTTCAACCTAAGGTTCTTCCCAGTAAACAGAGGGGACCCTGTGAGCAAGTGGCTGCTAGGCTCTTATTACTTATAAATTTGGGCCCTCGATTGACCATGCGGAGTCCATCTAAGCAGATAAATTGTGGGCTTCACATATGAAATGTCCAAGAGAAAGTCAAAGGCAGAACTGGAATTCAAAAACAAATCTCTGTCTTATTAAATAGCCTTCTTTTCATGCCTTTTCTCAATGACAGAAATTCCAGACTTCCTGGCAGTAATTAAAAGAAATAGCAATGGAGGATTAACAAGTTGTAAATTTCATTGCTTACCTATCTCCCTTCCCAGTCTACTTTAGGTCTAGCATTTGATTAACCATATGTTAGTAAGTGTTATTGACTATTATTACTTCTTTCATTTCTAAAGTTCCATGGTCCTTATAAAATACTTTTACCATCAGTGAGATAAAATTACTTTTCCTAAGGACAAGTTAGAATAAGCTGCAAAAATGACAGGCTCTATGCACCTCTATGAGGCATTAAATGAGGTAATACTGCCTTCACCGGGAGGTAGTATCATGCTAGCAGCCTAGAACTGCCTGCATAAAAATCTACTTGAATGGAAATAGAGATAATAAAACTTAGAGAGTACCTGGGTAATCCTAGAATAAAGGAACAACAAATATTCAAATAATACTTTATAACTTACAGTTCTCCCCAAATGAATGAAAATCTCAAGTTGAAATCTGTTTTCATAAGCTAAAGGTGATTAGATTTTTAAAATTACTTGTTTATTTTTAATTGAATTTATTGGGGTGACATTGGTTCCCAAAACCATACAGGTTTCAAGTGCACACTCAATAAAACATTATCTGCACACTGCATCATGCACCCATTGCCCCAAGCAAAGTCTCTTTCTATCACCACCCCGCTCCTTTTGCCCACCTCCACGTATCTCCCTCTGGCTATCACCACACTGCTGTCTGTGTCTATGTCAGATATATATAATTTTTTTTTTGCTAATTCGTTCACCTTCTTTCATCCAGTCCCCCCAAACCTCTCCCTTCTGACAGCTATAAGTCTGATCTCTGTATTCATGCCTCTGTTTCAATATTGTTCAATGTAAACAGAGACACAAATTGCATTAGTAAAATACCTGAAATCTACTACCCAATAGCAACAGAAAAGCAATCCAGTAGCTGGCTAGGTACCCCTAATCAATAAATCAAGAATATTCTAAAGCAATGGAGCAATGGTATACAGGGATACAGATTATTAGTCATAAGATGCTTAATTCATCCCAGTTGGGGAAATTAGTGATCACTCAACAACTTTTCACAGTGTGAGAATTTCATACTGAAGTAAAAAATAATATCTTGTAAATGGAATATAACAAATTCATGCTACTGAAGCTCTAGCATTTTGGACAAGGATAGTGTGTTAGCTGTCACTGTAGGTTTTATTTATTGGTTTATTTGCTTCCTTATTTATCTACTAGAGGCCTGGTGCATGAAATTCGTGCATGGGTAGGGTACCTAGGTCTGGCCGGCGATCAAGGCTGATCTGTGGGGTGACCAGCAGGGCGATTGGGGGACCCCTGCTGGCACCCGCCTTGGCTGGCCTGGGGCAGGGCTGGGGGCAGCTCCTGTGTTGAGCGTCTGCCCCCTGGTGGTTAGTGCACATCATACCTACTGGTCATTCCGCTGGTCATTCCACCATTCGGTCAATTTGCATATTAGGCTTTTATTATATAGGATTATTGCTAACTGTATTCCTTTCTTCAAATACAAGGTATTTATTCCTTCTGGAACTATGCAAATGGCTAAAGTCTCATTTTTATTGTCTTGTTGTGGGTTCTGAATAGGTCCAACATACTGAAAAATATGAAACATAAACTTTGAGCTCTATCACTGAGGTGGCATATCCTTGTTTAAATAATTCAAAGAGAAAAACACTGATGAATTTGTCATTCCAAAGAATTCAGTCTGCTATACTTGAGTAAGAAATAAATTCTTCAGATGCAGTAACATAGTAAGGGATGACAAAGCATTACATAAAGAAGGACATCAAGAGGACTGCACTTCTGAGTGGTCTCCTCTGTGATTCTTTTCAGGAGATCAGACTATTTGGCAGATATACACGGAAATTTTATACTTTATAAATGTACCTAAGTTGCAACTAAAGTTATCTATGAAATTCTATGATTTATGATATAATGTTGCTATTTCAGCTTCCAAATGCTCCTGTTCTTTCTTTGGAATGAATATATAGAATCTATTCGTTTTTGCCCCGAGTTTGTCAAATATCTTTTTCTCATCATTTTTCACTTTCAAATTAGATTCTGATGATAGTTCTAAAAAACATTTTAGCTTTTTTACCTTAGTTAATATACTTTTTATAAAGCAGTAATAAATATTTTAAATAATCAGTTACAGACACAAATAAATTAGAAATTGCTTCATGTTTAGTATTCAATGCAAATTTTGTAGCAGAAGAAAATATAACAAGTAAACAAAACACATTTGACAGGTCATGTCTAAAAAAATTCATTGCTATGCTGTATACATAAAATAATACGATACTAAATATAAATTGTAATTAAAAAGAAATGTAGCCCAGCCAGTGTGGTTCAATTGGTTGGAGTGTTAATCCATACACTGAAATGTGGCAAGTTCGATTTATCCTATATAATAGAAGGCTAATATGCAAATCGACTGAACGGCGGAACAACTGGTCACTATGCCATGCACTGACCACCAAGGGGCAGATGGTCAATGCAGGAGCTGATCCCTGTGGTCAGTGCACTCCCACAGGGGGAGCACTGCTCAGCTAGAAGCTCTGGGCCAGGATCATGGCTGGCAAGCACAGCGGCAGTGGTGGGAGCCTCTCCCACCTCCTCAGCAGTGCTAAGGATGTCCAGCTGACAGCTTAGGCCCGGGGGGGAGCGGGTCTAAGCCGTCAGTCAGACATCCTCTGAGGGCTCCCGGACTGCGAGAGGGCACAGGCTGGGCTGAGGGACTCCCTGAGTGCATGAATTTTGTGTACCGGGTCTCTAGTTGAGATATAATTGACACATAACATTGTGAAAAGTTAAGATATATACAATATGATGATTTGGTACACAAATACATTGCAAAATGATTACCATAATAAGCTTAATTAGCATACTGATTACATCATAATGACAATTTCTTTTGTTTGCTTTTTTAATTTTTTTATTGTTTAAAGTATTACATATATTATTACATATATCTCCTTTTTATCCCCCATTGACCTTCCCCCAGCCTCCCCGACCCCCTGTTGCATACCCTCATCCCACCCCCGCAGTGTCTTGTGTCCATTGATATGCTTATATGCATGCATACAAGTCCTTTGGTTGATCTATTTCCCTCCCTCCCAAACACTCCCCAGCCTTCCCGCTGTAATTTTACAGTCTGTTCGATGCTTTACTGCCTCTGTATCTATCTTTTTATTCATCAGGTTATAATGTTCTTTATTTTCCATAAATGAGTGAGATCGTGTGGTTTTTTTCTTTCATTGCCTGGCTTATTTCACTTAACATAATGCTCTCCAGGTCCATCCAAGCTGCTGCAAATGGTAAGAATTCCTTCCTTTTAAAGCAGCATAGTATTTCATTGTGTAGATGTACCATAGTTTTCTAACCCATTCATCCGCTGATGGGCATTTAGGCTGTTTCCAAATCTTAGCTATGGTGAATTGTGCTGCTTGCATATATCCTTTCTGATTGGTGTTTCTAGTTTCTTGGGATATATTCCTAGAAGTGGGATCACTGGGTCAAATGGGAGTTCCATTTTTAGTTTTTTGAGGAAACTCCATACTGTTCTCCACAGTGGCTGCGCCAGTCTGCATTCTCACCAGTAGTCCACGAGGGTTCCTTTTCCTCCACATCCTTGCCAGCACTTGTTGTTTGTTGATTTGTTGATGATTGCCATTCTGACAGGTGTGAGATGGTACCGCATTGTTGTTTTGATTTGCATCTCTCAGATAATTAGTGACTTTGAGCATGTTTTCATGTGTCTTCTGGCCTTCCTTCTGTCTTCTTTCAAAAATATTCTATTTAGGTCCGTTGCCCATTTTTTTATTGGATCATTCCTTTTATTAAGTTGTATAAGTTCCCTGTAGATGTTGGAGATTAAACCTTTATCAGTGATAACATTTGCAAATATGTTCTCCCATACAGTGGGGTTTCTTGTTGTTTTGTTGATGGTTTCTTTTGCTGTGCTAAAGCTTTTTATTTTGATGTAGTCCCATTTGTTTATTTTCTCTTTAGCTTCCATTGCCCTAGGAGCGGTATCAGTGAAGAAATTGCTTCGGCACATGTCTGAGATTTCTCCGCCTGTGGATTCCTCTGGTATTTTTATGGTTTCCCATCTTATGTTTAAGTCCTTTATCAATTTGAGTTTCTTTTTGTGTATGGTGTAAGTTGGTGGTCTAGTTTCATTTTTTTGCATGTGTCTGTCCAATTTTCCCATCACCATTTATTGAAGAGACTGTCTTGACTCCATTGTATGTTCATGCCTCCTTTGTCAAATATTAATTGAGCATAGTGGTTTAGGTCAATATCTGGATTCTCTATTCTATTCCATTGGTCTGTAGTTCTGTTCTTGTGCCCATACCAAGCTCTTTTGAGAACAGTGGCTTTGTAATACAGCTTGAAATCTGGTATTGAGATCCGACCTATTTTGTTCTCCTTTCTCAGGATTGCTATGGCTATTCGGAGTCTTTTTTTTTTTTTATTCCAGATGAATTTTTGGAGAGTTCTTTCTAGGTCTGTGAAATATGCCGTTGGTATTTTAATGGGAAGTGCATTGAATCTATAGATTGCTTTGGGTAGTATGGACATTTTAATGATGTTGATTCTACCAATCCATGAACATGGTATGTTCTTCCATCTGTTTACATCTTCCTCTATCTCTTTTTTCAGTGTCCTGCAGTTTTCCACATATAGGTTTTTACCTCCTTGGTTAGGTTTATTCCTAAGTATCTTAATTTTTTTGGTGCAATGGAAAATGGGATTGCTTTTTTAGTCTCTCTTTCTGTAAGTTCACTGTCGGTGTATAGAAATGCCATATATTTCTTGGCGTTAATTTTGTATCCTGCTACATTGCCGAATTCATTTATTAAGTCTGTTAGTTTTTTGATGGAGTCTTTCGGGTTTTTTATGTACAATATCATGTCATCTGCAAATAAGGACAACTTTACTTCTTTTTTTCCAATTTGGACGCCTTTTATTTCTTCTTCTTGTCTAATTGTAATGGCTAATACTTCCAGTACTATGTCGAACAGGAGTGGTTAGAGTGGGCATCCCTGTCTTGTTCCTGTTTTTAGGGGAAGTTGTTTTAGTTTTTGCCCATTGAGTATGATGTTAGCTGTGGGTTTATCATATATAGCTTTTATTATGTTGAGGTATGATCCTTCTATTCCCACCTTGTTGAGAGTTTTTATCAAGAAAGGGTGTTGGATTTTGTCAAATGCTTTTTCTGCATCAATTGATATGACTATGTGATTTTTATCTCTTAATTTGTTTATGTGATGTATCATGTTTATTGATTTGTGGATATTGTACCATCCTTGCATTCCTGGGATGAATCCTACTTGGTCATGGTGTATGATATTTCTGATGTACTGCTGGATCCAATTTGCTAGAATTTTGTTGAGGATTTTGGCATCTATGTTCATGAGGGATATTGGCCTGTAATTCTCTTTCATTGTGTTATCTTTATTTGATTTTGGTATTAGGCTGATGCTGGCTTCATAGAATGAGCTTGGAAGTGTTCCTTCCTCTTGAATTTTTTGGAACAGTCTGAGGAGGACAGGTTTAATTCTTCCTTGAATGTTTGGTAAAATTCCCCTGTGATGCTGTCTGGCCCCGGGCTTTTGTTTCCTGGAAGCTTTTTGATGACTGCTTCAATTTCTTCCATAGTGTTTGGCCTATTGAGATGTTTAGATTCTTCCTGATTGAGTTTGGGAAGGTTATATTTTTCTACAAATATGTCCATTTCATCCAGGTTGTCCAGTTTGTTGGAATAGAGTTGTTCATAGTATTTTTTAACAATCCTTTGTATTTCTGTGGCGTCTGTTGTTATTTCACATCTTTCATTTCTGATTTTGTTTATTTGGGTCCGCTCTCTTTGCTTCTTGGTGAGCCTGGCTAGAGATTCATCAATCTTGTTGATCCTTTCAAAGAACCAGCTCTTGGTTTTGTTGATCTTTTGTATTTTTTTTTTTTTTTTTTTTTTTTGGTCTCAATGTCGTTTATCTCCACTCTGATCGTTACTATTTCCTTCCTTCTGCTTACACTGGGCTTTTCTTGTTGCTCTTTTTCTAACTCTTTGAGTTGTAGGCTTAGGTAATTTATTACCATTGTTTCTTGTTTTTTGCAGTAGGCTTGTAGAGCTATGAACTTCCCTCTCACGACTGCTTTTGCTGTGTCCCATAGATTTTGGATTGTTGTGTTTTCATTGTCATTTGTTGCCATGATGTTTTTTATTTCTTCCTTGATCTCTCTGGTAACCCAGTCATTGTTTAATAGCATGCTGTTTAGTCTCCAGGTATTTGCTTTTTTTGGATTGTTTTTATTGTAGTTGATTTCCAGTTTTATGCCACTGTGATCTGAGAAGATGCTTGATATGATTTCTATCTTCTTGAATTTGAAGAGACTTTGCCTGTGACCCAACATATGGTCTATCTTTGAAAATGACCCATGTGCACTTGAGAAGAATGTATATTCTATGGCTTTGGGGTGAAATGTTCTGAAGATGTCAATTAATTCCATCTGGTCTAGTGAGTCATTTAGGATTGATGTTTCTTTGCTGATTTTTTGTTTAGAGGATTTGTCCAATGGTGATAGTGGGGTATTAAAGTCCCCTACTATGATTGTATTGCTGTCATTCTCTCCCTTGATATCCTCCAGGAGTTGTTTTTTTATGTATTTGGGTGATCCTGTATTGGGTGTGTATATGTTTACCAGAGTTATTTCTTCTTGTTGGATTGCTCCCTTTAGTATTATGAAGTGGCCTTCCTTATCTCTTGTTATGTACTTCACTTTGAGATCTAATTTGTCAGATATAAGTATTGCTACCCCAGCTTTTTTTTTTCATTTCCAATCGCCTGAAAAACCTTTTTCCATCCCTTCACCCTCAGTCTGTGTGCATCTTTTTTTCTGAGGTGGGTTTCTTGTAGACAGCAGATATATGGGTCTTGTTTTCTTATCTAATCTGTTACCCTATGTCTTTTGATTGGGGCATTTAATCCACTTACATTTAAAGTTATTATTGATAGGTACTTATTTGTCGCCATTTATATTCTTTACCCCTGTGTTTCTTCTTTGCTTCCTATTTCTTTTTTTTACAGCAGACCCTTTAGCATTTCTTGCATTGCTGGTTTGATGGTAATAAATTCCCTTAGTCCTTTTTTGTCTGTGAAGCTCCTGATTTCACCTTCAATTTTGATTGATAGCCTTGCTGGGTAAAGTATTCTTGGATTCAGACCCTTCCTTTGCATGACTTTGTATATTTCATTCCATTCCCTTCTGGCCTGATGAGTTTCTGTTGAGAAATCAGTTGCTAGTCTGATGGGGGTTCCTTTGTAGGTAACTTTCTCTTTCTCTCTGGCCACTTTTAAGATTCTTACTTTGTCATTGGTGTTTGCCAATTTAATTATAATGTGCCTTGGCGTCGGTCTTTTGGGTTCATTTTGCTTGGGACTCTGTGAGCTTCTTGGATTTGTGTGGGGTTTTTCTTCCCTATATCAGGGAAGTTTTCTGTCATTATTTCTTCAAACAGGTTTTCTATTCCTTGCTCAGTTTCCTCTCCTTCTGGAACTCCAATTATGCGGATGTTGTTTTATTTCGTATTGTCCCAAAGTTCCCATAGGCTCTCCTCCTGCTTTTTATTTTTTTTTCTAGAAGCTGCTCTACTTGGGTATTTTTTCCTACCTTGTCTTCTAGCTCACTGATGCAGTCCTCTGCTTCTTCTAGTCTACTCTTGATGCTTTCTATTGAGTTCTTTACAGCAGCGATGTCATTTTTCATTTCTTCTTGGTTCTTCTTCATTTCCTCTTGGTTCTTTCTCATATTGTCGAATTTGTCTTCCATTCTTTTCAGCCACCTTATGACCATTTCTCTGAATTCTTTCTCTGACAGGTTGCTTGCCTCCATGTTGTTTACTTCCTTTTCTGGTGATGCCTGCTTTTCTTTCATATGCGGGCTGTTTCTTTGTCTCCCCATGGTCTCTCTTCTCCAGGTGTCTGGTTATGTAGTTCTCTCTCTCCTTATCCCAGGCAAAATCTGACCTTTCCATGGTGGAGTGTAGAGCTTCTTGAATTCACATGTTTGTGCCAATTGGGGACCAGTGTTCTGGGGTTCGCAGCTGTTTGGTGGGTGCCGTAGTTGTAGATTTTCAGGCTTCCAATAATATCCACTTTCCCCTTCAAGATGACACGGTCTCCGCATCCGAGCCGGTGGCTCCAGGAGGGAACCCAGCAGCAGTGTGGGTTGCCCAGTCAGGGGAGCCCTGTCCAGCAGTCCCCCACCTTCTCCTGGAGTATAGCTGTTCCTTGACTCACCAACAGACACTCCTCGTGCAACCCTCAGCTGTTGTTTCTATCTGCTCCAGGACAAGGCTCGGGACACATCTGTCTATTCCGCCACCATTTTTTTGAGTCTGACAAATTCTTTTGTTATGTGAAATTTTAATTTATATTCTTAACAATTTTCAAGAATATAATACAGTATTGTTGACTATGTCACCTTACTGTATAATAGATTGCCAGACCTTATTCATCTTATAAATGAAACTTTGTACCATTTGACCAACATTTCCACATATCCCCCAACCCTCGTCATGAACAACCACCATTTTACTCTGCTTCTATGAGTCTGGTTTTTTTTAAATGCCACATAAGTGTGATAATAAAATATTTTTCTTTTTCTGACTTATTTCACTTAACATAATGTCCCTAAGGTCCATCCATGTTGTCACAAATTGCAGTATTTCCTTATTTTTAAAGGCTGAGTAATATTCCATTATATGCCTACCATTTTACATACACACAGGTTAGCAAATGTAGGTTAATAACAATAAATAATATAATAATCAATCAATAAATGATAATACAAGAATAAACTCTGTGTTTTTCTTACTCAAAACTATAAACCTACGTTTTCCCACCCCTATTTATATAAAAAAATCTTTACCATTCATCTAATGATTGACACTTAAGTTATTTCCATATCTTGGTTGTTGTTATTTCATTTCCTTCACATATATATCCAGAAATTGGAGTGCTAGATCATACGATACTCCTATTTTTAATTTTTGAGGAACTTCCACATTGTTTTTCATAATGGCTGTGACAATTTATATTCCCACCAACAGTGCACCTTGGGTCCCTTTTCTCCACATCCTCATCACTTATTATCTCTTGTTTTTTTATAGTAGCCACTATAACAAAAGTGAGGTGATATGTCATTAAATCATAATTCAGCAGGTCTGGAGTGGAGCCTGCAGTTCTACCTTTCTGCCTAACTTCCAGATGATGCAATGCTACTCATACATGGGCTACACTGTGAGTGGCAAGGCTCTCATCTACTTACAAATTCACTGACATGTTACTTCTTTATCCACATTTTTCTCTTTGTGTGCATATTAACTGATTTTGTTGGGATAAATAACAGGGTGATAAGAATATGAATTTCTAAGAACAGCATATTCCCTAATAATCAAATGCATAAATTATTGTAATCTACTCTGCTTTTATTAGATGATCAGCAAAGAGTTATTTACCAATTTATAGCATCTATATAAAGCCAACCCCCTGTAATTTTGAAACCTTCCTTGGCCCTCTTTGAAAGGAAACATGGTGCTTTCCACAGAATGAAACATTTTAAACAGCATTAAACAAAGCATAAGAAGATTATTAATTTGTCTTGGCCAGTGCTTCTCAGTGGTTAGAACATCACTCTGTGCACAGGTTCAATTCCTGGTCAAGGGCACGTACCTGGGTTGTAAGTTCGTTCTCTGGCCCCTGTCAGGGTACATTCAGGAAGCAACCAATAAATGTGTTTCTCTCACCTCTATCTCCTCTCTCTCACTCCCTCCTTCTCTCCCCACACCCCTTTCCTCCCTCTCTCCCTCTCTAAGAGCAATGGAAAAAAATCCTTGGGTGAGGATGAAAAGAAGAAGACTATTACATTATGATAGGGTACTCTATAATTACAAACTATTTACCTAATTATATGCTGCCCTGACATTCAATAAAAATGCAGATGAAAGATTTAATGTATTTATAAGCAAGATCAAATTTGAATGTTTTCACTAAATATGCCAGTGGTATCTATTAGCTCCTTGCTTGGTCTTGTTTTCTTTCTCACCTTTGGCCAAACCTTATTATTGGAAGAGAGATACTGGTTTCAGGCTTTTAATCCTATAAAACAATCAAGAAATAAAACATCTAAAATACCACTCAAATAATCATTTTTTAATTATAAGCCCAGCTTGACATTATTAGAGTCAGACTATTAGTTTTGCTCAGAGGTGATAACCCTTTCTCTAACACAAAGTTCACATATAACTATTTGTGCATTCTTATTCATGAAATAAAACACAGAGAAATGAGTCTGATTAAAAGATAAGTGCATAATCATGGAAAGAGACAAATATAAATTAAGAATAATTTTTTTCTTCAATGGCACCGTTTCAGAGCTGACTTTAGAAAGAGTCATGCAGGCTCTTTATTATCTGAGAGTCAGGATAATTTGAAAGAAAGAACCATGCCAGGATAATTTCTCTCAAAATTCAAACACACACACTTAGAAATCTTTGAAGAAACATTCTGCCATAGATATCACAAATATCATAAATTCCTTAGTATAAATGTCATGAGGTTCATGTCCCTTAACATTGTGTCTACATGGCAGTATTGTAGACTGAAGGGAAAGTACAGGGGATCTAAAGAGGGAAGAGTAAAATGAAAGACTAATCTAACTCGCTTTTGCCAGCTCTCCCAAAGCATATAGATGAGAATACACTATTAAAATGTTAACACCACTCACAAAAAAGTATGACTTCAATCATAGAAAAAATATATAAATATTTATTAAACACTTTTAATTAAATACAGCTAGTTTTTGTCTCCAATCACAATAACCACTATTGAGTGCTTTCAAAGTAAGAATTTTCCATGCATACACTCATTAAATTTTGTCCTTAAACAACCCTATGATATAGGTTTATTTTAATCTCCACCTTACAGGTAAAAGCATATCTAAAATGATTAATTTATCCAGGATCATACTTCTCATTAGAGACAAAGCTGGGATTTTTAAAAAATCTTTATTATTAAAAGTACTACAGATGTCCCCTTTTTCCCCCATTGATGCCTTCTAGCCCACACCCACACCCTGCCCCAGGTCTTCACTACACTAGTATCTGTGTCCATGGGTTATGCATATATGCATACAAGTTCTTTGGTTGATCTTTTCCCACCTACGCATGCTTTCCCTCTGAGATTCCACAGTTGAATTCATGCTTCTATGTCTCTGGATCTATTTTGTTCAACAGTTTGCTTTGTTCATTAGATTCCACATAAATAAGATCATGTGATACTTGTCTTTCTCTGACTGGCTTATTTTGCTTAGCATAATACTCTCCAGGTCCATCCATGCTATCTCAAAGGGTAAGAGATCTTTCCTTTTTACTGCTGCATGGTATTCTGTGGTGTAAATGTACCACAGCTTCTTTTTAAAATTTAAAATCTTTATTGTTTAAAGTATTACATATGTCTCTTTTTTCCCCTGGCTGCTCCCACTCCCCAGCACATGCCCTCAATTCCCTACTGTCTGTGTCCATTAGTTATGCTCATATGCATGCATACAAGTCCTTTGTTTGATTTCTTACCCACACCCCCCGCCCCCATCCCTTCACCTTCCCTCTTAGGTTGGATGGTCTGTTCAATGTTTCTATATATAAGGATCTATTTTTGTTCATCAGTTTATGTTGTTCATTATATTCCACAAATGAGTGAGATCATGTGATATTTCTCTTTCTCTGACTGGCTTATTTCACTTAGCATAATGCTCTCTAGGTCCATCCATGCTGTTGCAAATGGTAAGAGTTCCTTTTATTCCATTGTGTAGATGTAGCACAGTTTTTTTAATCCACGCATATGCTGATGAGCACTTAGGCTGTTTACAGATCTTAGTTATTATAAATTGTGCTGCTATGAACATAGTGGTGCATACATTCTTTCTGATTGGTGTTTCTGATTTCGTGGGATATATTCCTAGAAGTGGGATTACTGGGTCAAATGGGAGTTCCATTTTTAAGTTTTTGAGCAAAGTCCATACTGTTTTCCACAGTGGCTGCATCAGTCTGCATTCCCACTAGCAGTGCACGAGGGTTCCTTTTTCTCCACATCCTCGTCAGCACTTGTCATTTGTTGATTTGTTGATGATAGCCATTCTGATAGGTGTGAGATGGTACCTCATTGTCATCTCAAAATTAACACCCAGAAATCTATGGCTTTTTTATACACCAATAATGAACTCACAAGAAAGAGAACCAAAAAAAAAAAAATCCCATTTTACCATTGCAACAAAAAAATTAAGATACCTAGGAATAAACTTAACTAAAGAGGTAAAAAAAAAAAAAAAAAAAAAAAAAAAAAAAAAAAAACTGTACTCAGAAAACTACAGGACATTGAGAAAAGAGATAAAGGAAGACATAAACAAATGAAAGAATTTACTGTGTTCATGGACTGGTAGACTTAACATCATTAAAATGTCCATACTACCCAAAGCAATCTATGTATGGAGTCAATGCAATCCCCATTAAAATACCAATGGCATATTTTGCAGACCTAGAATAAACTCTCCAAAAATTCATATGGAATAAAAAACACCCTGAATAGCCACAGCAAACCTGAAAAAAGAAGAACAAAATTGAAGAAATCTCAATACCAGTTATCAAGCTATATTACAAAGCCATGGTTCTCAAAACTGCCTGGTACTGGCACAAGAATAGACATATAGACCAATGGAACAGCACAGAGAACCCAGAAATTGACCCAAGCCATTATTCTCAATTAATATTTGATAAAAGATGGAAGAGCATGCAATGGAGTCAAGATAGTCTCTTCAATAAATGGTGTTGGGAAAATTGGAAAGATACATGCAAAAAAAATGAAACTAGAACACCAACTTACACCATACACAAAAATAAACTCAAAATGGTTAAAGGACTTAAATATAAAATGGGAAACCATAAAAATATTAAGAGAAATCCACAAGCAGCAAAATCTCAGACATATGCTGAAGCAATTTCTTCACCGATATAGTTCCTATGACAATGGAAACTAAGCAGATATTAAACAAATGGGACTACATCAAAATAAAAAGCTTCTGCACAGCAAAAGAAACCATCAACAAAACAACAAGAAAGCCCTCTGCATGAGAGAACATATTTGCCAATGTTATCTCTGATAAGGGTTTAATCTCCAAAATTTATAGTGAACTCATACAACTTAACAAAAGGAAGATAATCCAATAAAAAAATGGGCAAAGGACCTAAATAGATACTTTTTGAAAGATGACATATAGAAGGCCAAGAGACATATGAAAACATGCTAAAAGTTACCACAGCTTTTTTATCCACTCATTTACTGATGGACACTTGGGCTCTTTCTAGATCTTAGCTATTGTAAATTTAGCTGCTATGAACATAGAGGTGTATACTATATTCTGTCTGATTGGTCTTTCAGGTTTCTTGGGTATATTCCTAAAAGTGGGATCACTGGGTCAAATGGCAATTCATACTTAATTTTTTTGATGAAACCCCATACTGTTTTCCACAGTGGCTGCACCAGTCTACATTCACACCAGTAGTGTACTAGGCTTCCCTTTTCTCCACATCCTCACCAGCACTTGTCATTTGTTGATTTATTGATGATGTAATTCTGATAAGTGTGAGATGATACCTCATTATCATTTTAATTTGCATCTCTCTGATGATTAATGACATTGAGAATTTTTTCATATGTTTCCTGGCAATCTATATGTCTACTTTAGAGAAGTGTCTATTTAGGTCCTTTGCCCATATTTTAATTGGATCCAATACCTATTTTTGATTAAAAAAAAAAAAAAAAACTTTCAGCGAAGTGGGAATAGAGGTATCATACCTCAACATAATAAAGGCCATATATGAAAAACCTACAGCCAATATCATACTCAATGGGCAAAAACTAAACACATTTCCCCTAAGATCAGGAACATCCCTGGATGCCCACTTTCTTCACCTTTATTCAACATAGTGTTGGAAGTTCTAGCCACAGTAATCAGACAAGAAGAAGAAATAAAAGGCATCCAAATTGCAAAGGAGGAAGTAAAACTATCAGTATTTGCAGATGACATGATATTACACAGAGAAAACCCTAAAGACTCCACCAAAATACTGCCAGATCTAATAAATAAATTCAGCAAAATAGAAGGATACAAAATTAATATCTAGAAATTGATGGCATTTTTATACACCAATAATGAAAGCTCAGAAAGAGAAACCAAGAAAACAATCCCATTTCCTATTGTGTATTATTGTAACGATAACAAAAAATAAGGTACTTAGGAATAAAATTAACCAAGGATGTACAAGACCTGTACTCAGAAAACTATAGGACATTAAAGAAAGAAATAGAGGAACATGCAAAAAAGTGGAAGCATATACCATATTCATGGTAGATATTAGTTTTTCCAATCCAATGGAAGATATTAAAATACCAATGGCATATTTCACAGATCTGGAACAGATATTCCAAATATTTATATGGAACAACAACAACAACAAAAAGACCCCGAATAGCGTCAGCAATCTGAGAAAGAATAACAAAGTTGGAAGGAACACAATACTGAATATCAAACTATATTACTACAAAGTCATTGTAACCACAATAGCCTGGTACTTGCATAAGAACAGGCATACAGTTCAGTGGAATAGAACAGGGAGCCCAGAAATCAACCTATGCTTTTATGGTCAATTAATATTTGACAAAGGAGGCAAGAGCATACAATGGAGTAAAGACAGTCTCTTCAATAAATGGTGTTGGGAAAATTAGACATGTACATGTAAAAAAATGAAACTAGACAACCAACTTACATCATTCACAAGCATAAACTCAAAATGGATAAAAGACCTAAATATAAGTCACAAAACCATAATAATCCTAGAAGAAAACATAGGCAGTAAAATCTCAGACATCTCTCAGAGTAATATTTTTACCAATATTTTCTGAGGGCAATGAAAACAGGAAAAAAATAAACAAATGGGGCTATATCAAACTAAAAAGCTTCTGCACAGCAAAAGAAACCATCAACAAAATGAAAATGGAACCCACTGTATGGGAGAATATATTCACCAATGATGAATTTGATAAGGGGTTAATCTTCAAAATATATAAAGAACTAATACAACTCAACATCAGGAAGACAAACAGTCCAATTAAAAATGGGCAAAGGACCTGAATTGACACTTCTCCAAAGGGGACATACAGATGGCCAGGAGACTTATGGAAAAAATGCTCAATGGATTCATTCTCCATTTTCTAAATACATATCAGCAACTACATAAAATATGAATGAAGGCAGCAATACAGCTTTACATTGTAACTATTCAGAAATTGGGAGATATAGTAGATTTACAACCATCAAAGAAAAATCATTGCATTTCTCCCAAATGTCAAGCACTGCTACTGATGACTTACTTAAATCTGCTTCCTTACTCTGTCAGCTGTTCACACATCCACCCTTTATTGACATTAATTGATCGACCAATATATGCCGGACACCAGACTGAGTGTTAAAATAAACATTCTTCACAGCTATTCAAGACCAAGAAATTTGTCTGAAACACAAATATCTCTTTCATATTGTCCCTTAGGACTCCTTGGTGCCAGCATGTTCTATATTTGTCCTCTATTTCAATAAAACTAACTGATAGGTAAGTAGAGTCTGGGTTCTAATTTAAATAATACTTATTGCTATGAAATTCACTCAGCGCCATTGAGGAAATCGCTACTTCTTGTGATCAAGATACTTCCTATTAATGTATCTTATTGTCCTCAGTAACCTGATACATATTTGGCCTGAGCTATACTATATTTGTGTGCTGTACCTACTTAAAAAACACACTTGAAATAGATAAGGCTTTGGAATTTAATAATTACTGAATAAAAAGACATAAAATTAAGCAATGTTTGTCTCTGCCAGTGGGCATACATATGCCATATGTAATATTTTCATTGGTATAGGAATATTCATCAACCAGACATGTTTATCATTAAAATAATTATTTCGGTAAAAAGAGAATTGTAACATTTTTTTGCATTTAATGTTTCAGATTTGTTACAGAAACTATAAAGGCAAAAAAGAAAAATTATATGACTTATACTTCAGATTTTCATTAACAGTCACAATTTCAAATATTCTGACCCCTATAAACTCATCTGAAAATATGTGCTAATATGTAGACACTAAAACATGTGCTGTGTGGTTTTCTTACCACTTTCTTTTTTCCTTATCCCCCGACTCCCACCCTAATTGTGTATAAAGGTGATAGATAAAAGAAAGCTTCAGCATGTTCCAGAATATTCTCTATAGAACCCAGACTCATTCCATTGTATTTAGAAGTTTTATAACATATAAATTTATTTTTAAACAATAGAATGACTATTACTTTTAGCATGACAATGTTAAAAACAAACACAAGAGGAGCTAAAACTGTAGATTTGGAAAAGGGGCAGAAATTAGTGCATTCATTAATTGAGATCAGCCTCACATTATCAATAACATTATTTAGTTTCTTGTAATAGCTTTTTTTATTCCAGTAATTACTACCGATCTGAGACAATATCCTTGAAAAAAAACATGTAAGTGAAAATCAATTGTACACTAGTATTTCCTGGTATCACTGTGTATCAATCACTCCATTACTGACAGTCTTAATAGGGTAAAAACAGACGCTAAATTACTATTCTTCATTTTCCATCACAATAGAAACACTAAGATGATCCTAGTTGATGAATTTGCTGAGAGTTATTTTCTATTCATGAATACTATTCCAAGTTTAGTCTTCACATATACAATATACATTACACACTTTTTGTGACATGTCCTTGTAAATGGTAATTACTTTTCTATGCAGAAAATGTAGGAAGAATCCAGTGTCATAGCAGCAATTGAAGCAAGAATACTCTGCCTGTGGTAAGGTTTAGGAATAAGAGAATGACACAATAAAAAGAAGCTTCGAATGAAAAGAGATAGATACAGGGAGAGAAGACAAGAGGGAGAGGAGGAGGAGGAGAGAAAGTGGAGAATAAGGAAATGGGAAAGGGGAGGAGGAGAGAGGAAGAGAGACAATTGAGAGAGAGAGATGTTTTGTCAGCTTAATATGCATAGATTCATCACTCTTGTTATGGCTCAAATACATTAATTTTAAAAAGCAATTTCACTACTTCTTAAAGACAATATTTATCTTGCCTTCAATTATTTTCCCTGCTGAGAAAACAAAACAAATGAAATTACCAGAGAAGAATGAATATTCTTCAGTTTTGTCTGTGTGTGTGTGTGTGTGTGTGTGTGTGTGTGTGTGTGTGTGTATGTTGGGGGGGTAGAAGGGTAAGATGGGATGATGACAGGGAGTATAGGGGAAGGCAGGCAATTACTGATGTTGAAAAACTTAAATGGGTCAATATTAACAGAGAAGACTTCTGTATCTGATTTCCATACCTGAAGGAAGTTTTCTATACCTGAAAAAAAGCTAATGCTGTCCTGTCAGGATGCAAGACTTCCAGAGATCCATTTGGCTTGTTTGTTCTGTTGTGTGCAATGCTCCTTATCTTTGTTCCTTAATGAGTCTGGGTAATAAACATCTAGAGGAGAGAGACTAAGAAAGTGAGAAATAGCCAGGTCCTGAGAATAGTTAAAGGACCATGAATGTGTAGTAAGAGAATAACTGAGACATATGCCAGCCATAGTCAAGCTGCAGCAGAGCAAGTGTCCTTTGCTGTGTGACCCAGGGATGCTTGGGTCAATAATTACTACTTACTAAACATGGATTCTATGTGAAGCACTCTTCTAATCACCAAAATTCGTGGGTGACACTGACCATGACATTTCCTACCCCCATGGAGCTTCTCCTGGTAGGTGTTGGCATGGATAAGGTGTGGTTATCATTTTCCTAACCACTGCTCTTCCTGGGGAGTTTCCCATGAGCAAGTCTTCATAAACACCCAGAGCAATGAGTAGAGCTGACATCTTCGATCACAAAGGTGAGAGAGTTCAGTTAAATTCAGTGATTTTTTCGCCCTAGCTGGTTTGGATCTGTGGATAGAGTGTCGGCCTGCAGACTGAAGGGTCCAGGGTTCAATTCCCGTCAAGGGCACATGCCTGGGTTGTGGGCTTGATCCCCAGTGGGTGGCGTGCAGGAGGCAGCCAATCAATGATTCTCTCTCATCATTAATATTTCTATCTCTCTCTCCCTCTCCCTTCCACTCTGAAGTCAATAAAAATATATTTTAAGATAATAAATAAATAAATACATAAATTCAGTGAGTTTCTCTAACATAAACTGAGAAAAAGGAAACTAGGACTTCGGGGATTTTGAACCAGAGGATTTGTGTTTTTGTTTTTTTAATTTCACCCTAGGAGAAGATGCTGAGGGACAATCCTACTACAAAGGAAAGGAAACCTGGGAAGAACCAGAATGCAGTCCCTAACATCTACAGGGATTAGGAGTCGACTAAAGCTCTGCCAAGATTTTTCTGACATTTAGAACCAAAATCCTTCCCTGAGGATACTTCCCTCTGCTTGTGCTTTTAGAGTTTTCTGCAATCATTCATAATTTGACCTCTCTTAATAATGAAATTAATAAAATATCAATAATACATTTAATGATAATGCATGTAATAACTATTACTTATTGAACACTATCTATATTCGAATCATTGGACCCTAAGTAAGTGCTTCATTACTATTTTTCTGAGGTAAGCAACACTCTGAGATAATCATCATTTTCTCCATTTTTACAAATGAGAAAAATTAAACTCCATAGAGATGAACTGCTTTTTCTCAAAGTCTCATAGACTTGAGATTGGCCTTAACAATTACTAAGTCCCTGCTAAAGCCAAAGCTTTTGATCATTTCCTAGTAGCCAGATAGAATACCATTGTGTAGAGTGGGAGAAGAGGGAGCAGGAATTGTTTGTACATGCATAAAGAAGTAGCACTGACTATCTCTGAGAAGGAAAACTTCACAATGTGTACATTTTTTGTGTATTTGAATTTTGTGACATCCTCGTGTACAATTTTTTTTAGCACAAATGCTAAACTGCCTCTCAAATTCATTCCTGTCTGTCCTAAGTTATGCTAAGACAATCCGAGGGAAGGGATTTTTTGGTCCATGCTCACCTAAATTCAGGGGTGTACTGATATGTTGGTGGTTTGACGTGAGGAAGGCAGAACTCATGCAAGAGTGAGAACACTTCTGCAGAAATGACAGTGAAAGGAAAAGGTCAGCACCTAGCTCCAATAGACTGGATGGTTTTCTTCTGGACTCCTTTCTGCTAGCATCAGTTGTCTACTAGAAACAGTCAAGCTTAAAGCCCTTATTTTACACATAACTCTAACCCAGTAGTGTTTTCATTGAGGTGTGTGAGTATATAAATATACATTTCCAGAAAATTATTTTACTTTCAGACATCTCTTCCTCTCTTGTGCTCACTCTCTCTGTTTCTCTCCCTTTCCTGTTCCTCCTCCTCCTCTGCTCTGCCTCTCCTTTATTTACTTCTCATTGGAGGGGCTAGTTCTGACTCCAGGAAGCTGCTAGTCTGAGACATTAGAGAAACATGATTCTAATTATGTTAAGGTATCAGTATTCCTTTAGCCCCATCCTGCATAAATTTTTTAAAATATATTTTTATTGATTTCAGAGAGGATGAGAGAGGGAAAGCGAGATAGAAACATCAATCATGAGAGAGAATCATTGATTGGCTGCTTCCTGCTTGCTCCCTACTGGGGATCTAGCCCACAACCCAAGCATGTACCCTGATGGGGAATTGAACCATGACCTCCTGGTTCATAGGTCAATGATCAATCACTGAGCCATGCTGGCCAGGCTCCTGCATAAATTTCATGAACCATATCTATAGACCATGGCATTCTAGACACTCAGATCTAAGAAACCCATCTGTGAATTCTAGCTGGCCAGAACACAAAGTTCATAACAGCCTTTCCTTAATTGTATTGGCCAGTTGGTCCACTGCTCAGTTGGCTGAGACCCCTGAAGCACAAAAAGAAAGGGACAAGCATCTTAGGAGGCAGCTTCTTATTCCCTGGCTATGCTGGCCTGCAGACAGTGATTGAGAATCACTATCAATTCTTAACACCTGACATTTAGTTCAAGGGCCTTTTACCATTCAGAAGCATTTAGGAAAACATTGGTGGTAGCAACTTACATAGTTATCTTTATGGGAGCTACTGTATCTACTAGCCAGAAATACAGAAATGTTTAAAAGTAAACTGTCACCCCTAGCAGGTTTGGCTCAGTGGATAGAGTATCGACAAGCGGACTGAAGAGTCCCGGGTTCGATTCTGATCAAGGGCACATACCTTGGTTGCAGGCTCCTCCCAGGCCAAGGCCCTGGTCAGGACATGTGCAGGAGGCAACCAATCGATGTGTTTCTCTCACATCAATATTTCTCTCTGTCTTTCTCTCTCTCTTCCACTCTCTCTAAAATAATAATAATAATAATAATAATAATAAATGAAAAATCATCCTCAGGTGAGGATTTAAAAATAAATAGATAAATAAAAGTAAACTGTCCTCTCATGTCATTGATAATTGATTAACTCAGACTTTCCTTATACTTCAAGTCTCCATTCATTTGGAAGATTGAAGACAGAACCTTCAGCTTTTAGGCATTTTCTTTCCAAGTATAAAACCATTGTGTTTTCTCAGAGCATTATTTTTGTATGCAGCAGCATGTGATTAAGAGGAAGAATAATAGTGTTGTTTCTTAGTTCTCAACAGGAGGTATATCATAATTAATAGGGAAATTTTCAACAAGCATATTTCCTTCACAAAGATATGCTCTGGTGAAAAAGGGAGGAGGGAAAGGGAGGCTGTGGTTGGTTACTATGCACTTTGATTGAAAGTCCTAAGGATTGATGCCCTCATATCACTCATTGATAGAAAAAGACTGCACCTCTGAATCAGGAAACCTGGGTGTCTGTCAGAGCCCTGCCATTCCTCATTAATTTATTTATTCAACTAAGACTCAGTATTTTCTCTGTCAGGCACTGGGTTAAGTTCTAAGTCTAGAGTGGTGAAAAAGACAGAGAGTTTTCTTGACCTCCTAAAGCTGAAACTCTAGTTGGTGCAACAGATATTAAACAGATAATCATCCCTAAAATCAATTCAATTTGAAAATTATAAAAAGGGAAATACAGTACGCTCTGAGAACATTAGCTGTCACTGGGCCTGGGAATTACCATGGTACCACTTTAACTACATTATAGCAGTCAGACCAATCACAGAATCTGCCCAAATTAAAGGGGAGGAGAAATAAATCTCATTTCCCTGTGGAAAAAATGTCTAAGACTGTATAGCCATCTTTAATCTGCTGCACAAACACTGGTAAGAATCAGCTGTAGCTTAACTCTTTGTTTCTTTGCCTCAGCCTTCACTCGTCCATCCTTGTTTCCACAACCTATACGGATCAAACAAGCTCTTGCATTTACATAAAATTTATAACAGAAAGAAGAAATAGGAAAAAAAAAAAAACCACGTTTCTTCCTGGGTCCCCATTAGAGGAGTGATTGAAGGGAGAAGCTTGACACAGTTTCTCTAAACAAACCAGCACTAGGGCATTCAACCCGAAAGCTCAGAAATGAGTGAGAGTGCAGTTCTCATTAGACCTTTTTCCTTCCTGCAATGGATGCAAAAAAAATTATTTTGTTTTTCCATCTGACAATTTATTAACCCATAGAAAAACAAACAAAAAAATCCCAAAAGTCCTCAGTGCCTGTTTTCATATGTTTAGATCCTAACTGAAAAAGGCATTTCTATGATCAAGTGGCAGGTGATTCTAGAGGTCTTAAAGAGTTTATTATGACAGAATTTCAACTGAAGTATATTCTTACCAGCTATATAAAATATACAGGAAATTATGCTTTTTCCCAGAGGAAAAGGCATGGCATAAAATGAGAGCATGGGTTTGGAGCCACATAAGTATGAGTTTGAGAAGCACTTCTGCCACATGGGAAACTGTGAGACTGACAATATCACATCTGAGCTTCCATTTCTTCAGCACCATTGCTGCTGAGGAAATTGAGAGTAAAGTGTGCCTCTGCAATGACTGACACATAGCAGATTCTCAAGAAATGGTTGCTGAGGGAATGAATAAAATCCACATCATCAAAGCACTCATCTGCAAAATAAGATTTGATCAAGAAAGTGATGACCTCTAAAATAATAGAAGAGGAAATGAATGTTTATTAAGTGCCTACTATGTGGTAGGCATTGTGCCAGCTGCTGGAAAATAAGATGAAAAACTTAGGCTTCCTCTCAGAGAAAAGCATGTCCCACAAGAGCTATGAGAGACAAAACCAGAGTGTGCTGTGGAAATTGCAGAGCGTGTGCAGGTCTCACAGAGGGACAGGGGAGAGGCCTGGGTGGATTTTATGAGTGAATAGGAATCAAGCAAAAAAATGAAGAGGGTAAGAGGCAGGCACAAAGATTATTATGTAAAAAGGCAAAAGGGCCCATTTAAATATCCTTGAGATTAGGGCTGAGAAGTGGCAGGGAATGGATTACTTGAGTATTTTAAAATAAGGTTTATATTCCTTATTCATCATCAGATCCTTGGCAGTGAGCCCAGTTCCAGGCACACAGTAGGTACTCAATAAGTACTCATTATGTGGGAAAAGGAGAAAAAAGAGAAATGTGGGGGGCCTTATGAGTTTTGTACTCTGTTCTAATAACTTTGAATGTTATGCTAGAAGCCACAGGGATACATTGGGCATTTCAGGTGGTGCCTATGTGATCAGATTTCTCTTTTCCAAATGTTTATCTCATAACACTCTGGGGAAAGATTTGGAATGGATTAAACACATAGGAAGGGAACAGTTAAGAATCTATTACAGCCCTAGCCGTTTGGCTGGGTGGATAGAGCGTTGGCCTGTGGACTGAAGGGTCCCAGATTCGATTCTGATCAAGTCACATGCCAGGGTTGTGGGCTCGATCCCCAGTGTGGGGTGTGCAGGAGGCGGCCAATCAATGACTCTCTCTCTCATCATTGATGTTTCTATCTCTCTCTCTCCCTCTTCCTTCCTCTCTGAACTCAATAAAAATATTTTTTTTTAAAAAAGAAATATATTACAGTGATCTTCCTGTGGTGGATTGCTAAACTTTGACAAAGATCAAGGCAGATGTAACATTCTCTCACCGTTTCACCTGAATCAGAGAATCTCAAAGCTGCTTCTTCATTTGCCTTGAATATGAAATTGAGACATACGTCAGAGTACCAGTCAGCTCACAGTATGTTCCTATTGACCTACCTGAGTGCTCTCCCACCAACAAAACTCTCCTGATGAAATGGCAATTTGGCTTCTAAGCACGTCTTTGCTGTGAGAAGATGTGTGAAACACAGGCCAGTAGAAAATGTTCTGTTTTGTGGGGACTTTATTTTTCATGTTCTTTCAGCTGCATTTTGGATTTTGCTCTAAGCTCTGGGCCAGTAACCTCTGGAAGTCAAAAGTTCAATCGAAGAAAACAATAGTTTGTACATGATTCTCATCATGGCAAAATGGCATCATCTGCTTGAGGCTGTAAGACTGTAGATGAAAGGGGATTGAACATGAAGTCACTAGCATTTTGGCCGTCCAGCAGAAAAAAGCAAGTGGTCAGTTGGATGAAATGACTTACAAGATCCCTTACAAAGTCAAATATTTATCTAAAGGTAGTCAGAAAATAATCTTGACCCACTCAGCTTTACCTCTCGCTTTTCTCTTACTTGGATTTATATCCATTCATTCACTCAACAAATATCTCTTGAGAACTCATTTTACAAGGGGTGTGGGAAGTGAAATGGTGCACCAGATAAAGACAGGCCCTGTTTTCAAGCACTGCCTCTAGGCAATTGAGAATTAGGCCAATCTTCTCAGGGTTTCTGAAATACAGTCTAATTAGTTTCACACCAACACTTGGTTTGTGCCCTCATTTTCAGGACAAATATTTCTATTGTTGAAGGATTTACTCTTAACCTCTCTCTCCTATGAATCTTCCTTATTATTCTGGCTTAGAATAACTCCTTTGTTTTATAGCCATTTCATGAATTTTAGCCTTTGATGATATAAAGTGTTACTCTCTGACTGACATTACTTGAAAGGATAGATGTAAATATATACTGGTATACAGTATTACAGCATAACGTGGTTTTCCAAATTGGCACCACAAATAAAGATTGGTGTCTACAACTGATGATATATTTGAAGCACCTTCAGCAAGACTGAATTCCAAATAGTTTACAGTAACTTCACAAAAGATGAACTTAAAGTGATTGTTTTAGCCTCAGGTCAGAATCCATTTAAGAAGTATCAATAGATAAGTTTAACAGGAAGATAATGTTAGTGCCTCGATGTGACAAGTCACATATTTCAACAGTGAATTTTTTAAAGTTGGCATATGAATCAATGAAGACAAGAGAAGAAAAGAAATTCGACTGCTCATCATTGTCTAAAGAATACATAAAGCTGTCACAGAGAACAACGGAGCTGTTCTCTACCCTCCAGCTGAAATAGTCAAGAAACAAGAGATTAAAATGTAACTCAATCCTCCATGCTATGCCTGGGAGAAAGTGAGCAACTTGCCAGTAGGGTCAGCTTCAGGGGAGACTCTCAAACCTTATCTATCACTAGAGGCCCGTTGCAGGAAGATTCCTGCAAGAATAAGGCTCCCTCGGGCCTATTCCTGCAAGAACAGGGCTTCCTGCGGATTGAGCGAAGCAGAGCCCACCGAGGCCCCTGGCCCAGCTGACAGGCCCAGACACTTCCAGCTGGGAGCAGTGAGGCTGGATCCGCTGTGGGAGTGGGCAGATCCTGCCTCTCGGCTCAGCCCCCAAGACCCCTGGCCTGGCCGACAGGCCCAAACACTCCAGCAGAGGAGCTGAGGGGACTGGGCGCCGCCATCATTTGGCTATGGGCTATGGGCTCAATAAATACTGAGACTTTTGTAATGTAAAAATGTTTATTCTACTTCCTTATCTCAGGTCCCCATCTACTATCTGAACTCTGCCCTCACCACCACTCTCCCCAAAACCTATAAAATATTTCTTCACTATTTACATGATAGGATATTCAGTCTTCTATTATAACCAAATATCAAAGGAATAGCTTTCTACATTGCACTGTCAAGTAGATAGTCAAAAGAAAAAAAGAGAGCTCTATTTTATTTTAAGTAGTGAATTCTCCTCAGTCCATTAAGAGTTGAGAAGAGCAGATGCTTGATAGTTATCAAAAGGTCAATATTTAAGAAGGCATACTGTGATGTATATGTTTATAAAAGATTCCACTTAATCCAATCATTTGTAACCACAAAAATCCTTTTTTTCCATAATTATCAATCAATGTAGCTAAATGATTTGTAACCTATACCCCATCTCTGAAAAGTAGAGCAAATTATTGCTATTTCTAACTACAACTCTAGGAATTTTCATGTTATACATAACAAAAAAGCTTTTTAATGTTGGCACTGCTTGATAATTTAATTTTTTAATAATTTAATTTTAAATTAGAGATTAAACCTAAGAACTATTTGAGAATGTTCTAATTCTCATAAGTTATATAAATAATTGTGAATGGGGGTAGTGATAAATTAAATATAAATTGAAATACATGGGGTACAGAGTAGTCACTTAAAATATACTCATTGAGTAAATGAATGGCTTTTGATGGGAAGAAAATTAGACTAAAATTCATTGCCTGGCAATTCTTCAATGAGGCATGTAATCATCAGCATACACTGATACAAGACCACTCAAGCGACTTGTAAAAAGGGTCAATGCAGGAAAAATTCATATGAGGTTGATCAGAGTGGGGGAGTAGTGTTATTTTTTGTTGCTCAAGGTTTTATAAAAACAAGTGAAAACAGTTACTTCTTTAGGGGAACAGGAATCATATATAATTTATATTTCTCCCGTTTCATAAAGAAACGAATGTGAAAATTAGAGTTAACTGGCCCAGTTATAGATGTATGTGCCTCCACCCCCAAATTTATATGTTGAAAGCCTCTCTCTATACTTGGATGGGGCTTCTAAGGAAGTAATTAAGTTTAAATCAGGTCATAAAGGTGAGGCCCTAATCTGATAGGATTAGTGTTCTTAAAAGAAAAGATACCAGAGAGCACTCTCTCCACATCCAAATACTGAGAAGATCATGTAAGGACATGGCCAGAAGGTGGCTGTCTTCGAGCCAGAAAGAGAGCTCTCAGCAGAAATGGAATTGTCTGACACTCTGATCTTAGACTTCCAGCCTACAGACAGTGGGAAAATAAAATTCTATTGCCAAGCCACTTAGTGGGAGGTATTTTTTATGGTAGCCCAAGCAAAATAGGACAGGCCCCATAGCTCTTCTTTATTCCAGTAAAGGGGTAGTAGCCCTTGGAGACTGGTATTGCCGATATTTCCTGGATGACCCACACCTTCATCTGAATTTGCATCCAGGCAAAATGATGCTTTTGGCATTCAGATCTCAACCAAATGGCTTTACCTCCTACAGTAGATGTTTTGATATGCTGGCCAGATCCCCTTTCAGGACGGAAAGACTTACTCCTCCAGAAACTGGAAGAGAGCTAACAGCTCAGATATCTCAGTATCTCATAAAACTGTCCTCAGCTGGAGAAAACTGCCTCCACTGAGGTTCCACCTCCTTCCTGGGTATCTCTCATCCTCAAGTCAGAAGCTGCTTCCCAGAGAACCCAACTGTAACTAACTCCCCTCACCAGACTTGCCTCTAGTTTTACTTTGCTGGTAAAAACTGGGTTTCCAATTAAAAACTATAAGGGAAAAGAGTCATAAATACAGCCTAATCCAAGAATGGGAAGGAAAACCTGGAGGGAAAATAAATTACTGAGCACCGGGCTATGCCTGAATTGTAGTTTAGGTTCTTTGACATGAGTTACCAAGTTTTTCCTACCTAACATTTTTTAAGTGGCAATATATTCATATTATTTTTCAGAAATGCCACCAAATCAAAATAATTTCACTACTAACAAACTTCATGTTAAAAGAAACCAATGCCCATTTTAAATAGAAAGCAAATTTATAACTTCAAGAACTCTGAATATGCGATGCCTATTCCTGTCTCCTCTGTTTTGTTAACTCTCTCCTCTTCTTCCCACTCTTCCTTGTATTAAAATACAGTGTATGCTACTCTTCCTTCAAAGCCCAAATCAAGTTTCAGTTTCTTTGTGTATCCTTACATGATATTATTCTACAATGCCATTATAATTTTAGATATTTTACAACACCATATTGTACAATTATCCCAAACAAACTTACAAACTAATTCTTTGAATGTTTGGCAGCAACTTAAAAAAAAGGACATGAAAGGATTTAATCCCTTTCAGAAGGAATTAAGGCACTGGGAAGGCACTTGAGCATTCTATATTGACCCCTCTTGCCTTTTGTACCAAGAGGGACCCTCTTCTCACAATCCAATTGCCCTCAGCTGTTGCCTGAGCTTTCTGTTCATGCTGAGCTGGAAGCCTCGTGGTGGCTGGTACCATGGATCTGTCTCTCGCCCAATCGTGTGAATCTGTCTCTCGCCCAATCGTGTGAGCTGGGCCCTCCCTGGAGAAGAAACCTGAGTTCCCCGAGATATGTGATCAGTGCTGGGGCCCCGCCAGCAGGCCAGGGGATCCCAAGGCAGGTGCTGGGCGTGGAGGCCATGGGGGCATAGGCTACCAAGGAGACAGAACTGAACCTCACATCACCCTGCTTGGCCCCAGAGGGTGAATGGTTAGCCAGAGACGGGTAAGATTCCTCAGGGAAGGAACAACCTAAGACAGGCACAGTCGCAGAGGGCCCATCAGGAGAGAACTTGGGGGTCAACAGAGGTGGGGCACAGACCTTCACCCCCCCAACCTTGCAGGGGCCTGAACCCTCACCCCATCTGAGGGAGGTCTCCTGCCCCCATGGCTGCTTTGCTTCCCACACCCAGCTCAGATCGGGACACAGGTGACAGACAGTGACTTGGCCCAGCTCAGATTGGGACCCAGGTAACAGACAGAGACTTGGCTAACAGCAGCTGCCCTATATCTAAATCCAGCCCAGCACCATGAATGCCCAGGGCCTACTCAAGAATGAAAATAATCCTTTCCACTAATATTTACAGGGTAAACTAAGATTGTTGGTAGAGTATTAAATTTGACAGTAAAATAATAATCAAGTTTTGAGATTAATTTAATTAGGCTAATTGAAATAAGCAAATATTCAAGAAAATTTGATTGTACTGGACAAAAAGCTGTTCCTAAAGTGGTAACTAAAATTTCTATTGATAGTTCATCTCATGGTAAAATTCCTGAACATGCAATGAACCTAAAGCAGTCATATTTTTTTGCATAAAATTAAAATTTAAAGTTATCAAGACTGCATTATAAAATTTACAAAAGCCTCCATTAATCAAAAAGGGGGGGGGGATAGTAGGGTAATTTCATGTAAGGAAAAATATCCTATAAGTAAATTACATCTAGAAAAATTTTACTTTACAAAATTAATTTTCATTTGTAATGCTAACAACAAAACACCCATGAAAAACACACATGATGTCTAAATAAGACAAAGGAAAATCGTTTGGGCAAAAATAAAAAGGATCCCAAGTCAATTATATAGAAAAGATTTCTTTATTAACTTTTGGTCGAGAATATGTTTGTATATTTTCAGAAAACAACTCCAAGACCATCTGGATTCCTGCAACAGAGAGGAATTGACAGGTCTGCTCTAACCACGAAGACAAGAGGAGAAACAGTCCAGAGATGGAAGACGCTGACGACACCTTGCCACGCTAGCAGTCAGCAGCTGTGCGACGCAGCAAGTTGCCTAGGACCAAACCAGAGAGGGTCGGACCTGCATTGCCACCATGTGCCCACCATCCAGATATCATTGCTGACATGTACACTTAAGGAACTGTTTGACATTGAAACGGGGACTCAGAACTGTTGGACATTGAAATTGGGACTCAAACATTTTTTGTTATTATGTTTATTTCTAGTCTGCAGAGGCAAGATTTTTTAAAGGAAAGAAATGGGAGGAAAAATAAATATAGAGGCAAAGAAGCATTGAACAGACTGTCAAACTACAGTGGGAAAGCAGGGGAGGATTGGTGGGAGGGCTGTAAGAGATCAACTGAAGGACTTGTACGTATGCATATAAGCATAACCAATGGATACAAGACACTGGGGCGGGGGGGCAGGTAAAGGCATGTACTGGAGGGTAGGGGAGGCCGGTGGGGAGGTCAATGGGGAAAAAAAAAGGAGACATATGTACTACTATTTGTAATACTTCAAACAATAAAAAAAAAATTAAAAAAAATTTCTTTGTGTAATCTTCTTTGTACAACTCTAACTCTTATACCTGTAGATTTTATGTGTACTATTTAATTAATGCACTGAAAACATTTTAGTTCTATAGTTTAGCTCTTGAAATGTCTCATAAGCTTTATGAAACAGAAAGTAATATAGTTCTTTAAATCCTTCATTGGGCCCAGTGCCTTGAACATCACCTTCTGGACAAAGGTACAAGAACTCTCCATTGCAGATTTTTAAAGAAAAGCGGAGGTAATCCTTTCATGAAAAAATGTCTAAATTTTCTTTTTCTATGTGAAGAATAGAGGATACATTCCCAACCTGTAATTGCAAGGAAAAATTATCTATATCAAGAGCCTTCATCTATATTTAATACTGACGAGTGAGGTTTGGGGATAACTTGTAATCCTTATGCAGACATTGTGCAGGTTAAAATTAAGTGGTTCTAATAAATAAAAAATGCTGGTTTAATTTTTGCTATTAATTAATACAAAACATATTTTGTATGCACTAACAATGTTCCAGGAATTAGGGATATAAAGCTCACTGCTGTCTAATCAAAGCAACATCATTTCCTTTATTAGTTCCAGTGAGCAAGTAGGAGCAGGTAAGACCAGACATCATTGGCCAGCCAAACTGGTGTGAAAGGAAGACACATTTGTTAGATTCACAAATCCAGATCCATAAAAGAATATTTTTTCAGAGTATTAAATCATAGAATCTACCGAAATCTACATAGAATTTACCAAAACCTATCCCATATTTTAATCCTCACTAAAAACCTATGACTGTGCACTTTGCAAAGAAATAAAGTGAGAATCAAACACACCTTGAACAACTTGCTAAATATTACATTACAGCATTGTCTGCTCTTAGCTACTGCACCATAATACTGGTATTATTATTCTAACACAGGTCAATGAAAACAACCCTCAAAAATACTTTGTATGATAAAGCTTTCCTCTTAGGTATTACTTGTTTACATTTTTATGAAGCATAATGTGCTCTCTATTTTAATTTTATTTTTTTGCCTGTAATAGCAGCTACAACCTTAGCTAACTAAAAAGTATACTCAAATAGACCCTATTGGAATTTAAAATAAAACTATAATGTTTTCTCTATATCTACCCCCTTTCTCCTTCTAACCATATAATTACCGAGATACTGAGTTTTCTTTTTACAACATTGAAATATATGGGGTACATAGTCATCACTTAAAATATACTTATTGAGTATATGAGTTGCTCTTATATTAAATAAGTTTTGATGGAAAGAAATTTGAATTAAAATTTATTGGCACAAAATGAAAAAAAAAATCGTCAGGGGTGAGATTTTCTCAAATGAACTCAAGTCTCATAGTTTGCTCTAAGAGTTTTGCATAACATTTAGAATTTGGGAGACAAGTAATCAAGAAACATTGTTTTTGTCCTTTTTGAAACAAAGTAAGCAATTACCCAATCATTCTTGTATTAGGAACCATCTTTAAAATCTGACTTCTTTCTTATTAAACAGAGTTTACCATACTTAGTGAATAAAATGAAAATGTTGTACATAATATTATTGTTTTAAATTTAAATAAAATTATATGAAGTTACCATTTTAAATGATGTCTTGTAAAAGACTTTAAAGGATCTCCTGAGGTCACCCTAAAAATATTTAGTGTGTAACGATGGCCAAATTTTGAAATAACATAAAAAATTAAGCAGAAAATTACTATTGCCAACATTCCTTGGAAATCCCCCTAACTATAAAGTTTTATATAATGTAGCTACAATCATTGGTTCACTAGTATTATGCTCATCACTAGGGAAACAGAATCTACCTCACCATTTCTCTCTTCCCTCTGAGTACACAGAAAGGCAATAGCTGTACAAATCTTAAAATTGGAAAAAGTGAGCCATCTGTGATTTTGTGTGAGAACTGTCTGACAGGCCTCCAAGGTCAGTATGATACACCCAAACACACCAATGAATACCTACTTCAATTCTAGCCAGAAAGAAACAGCAAATCCCTGAAAACGCTCTGGCAGGTAGTAAGTAGTAGGAGGGCTGCCAATTTGTAAATGATCCCAGGAGAAACCGGAAGGGAAAAAAAGCATAAAATAAAAAAAGAGAGAGAAGAAAAAGAGAGAAACCCAGGAGAAATGCTGGAAGTCATGGTTTTCGGGGACTTCCTCTATAGAGAGTACAAATGCTTCATAGTGAGAAGTGTCTGAAGATCCCAATACAGCGTGGCAGCAAGGACTGAGTGAGCAAGGCTGTAGAGAACTATGCAAATAAGCCTGATAGGATAAAGTTTGGGGGAGATTTCAAACATCACCCTACAGAATGCTGCTAAACTAAACACAGAAGAACCAACAACAACATAGGGTCCTCAAAAATTTTGCAGTGCAAGAGAAAGTATGATTAGCATCGCACTAACATGCCAAAATTAGAGATCACCTGTGAAAAGCAAGAGCCAAAGACATTTTGTAAATGCTTTGGAAATTTGAATAGGATGTATGAAAATGCTATTTATATGAAAAGAAAACATATCATGAAAATAAAACACAATAATAAGAAGAAGGAGATGGCTGACACTGTTATCCTCTGAGTGAGCTGTCGGCAATAAAATGATATCACAGAAAATAAAAATTGTTATTAACCCCTAGGGCAAATAACACAAAAGAGGAGATACTATAGCAAAAAAGTTTCAATAAATATCTGGAGGACCAAAAGCAGAAGATATGATAACTGATTTGCTTGGGTAAAGTAACAATCCAAGTGCCTGCAGGTGAACTGTGGAGCAGTGAGGCAATCTGACCTAAAACCTTTGAGAGATTTAACTTTGGAGGTACCAAGGAAATAGGGTGGGCAAGGACTGAAAAGAGGAGCTGGAAGACTGTATACAGGCAGCTGGAATCTTGCAGGTCCCCTTCTCCATGCCCCTGAGAAGAGGATTATTCCCGATATCCCCCTCACTAGCAGGACAACAGCTGTCTGTTCTCTGAAAGGCTATAGACTTTGTGACAGGGGCACAGAGGAGAGTAGAAGGATGTTTGACAGTGAAAATGAAATGGGATGAAGTCTCCCTACTGCACAGTCCTGGTATCCCCCTCCTTCTCTTGCCTAGAAATTGGATGTAAGGATTTTCTCTTTCCATGCTGCCACGAGAAGCAGGAGAAGGGAACATTTTGTGTATAAGTCTATAGCACGAGAAAAGAAGTCCTTGTTGTGACATTGTGTGATCCATCAATTAAAAGGCTGGCTCTCCCCAGTATTTCAAGTATCCACCTTGAAATATTGGTGGCACCAGTCTGTAAAGTACATGATTATCTAACCACTATGCTATACATCCAAAACTCATACAGATAATTTTGATTGTAAATTATAATTGACAAATAAAACAAATTTAAATAAAAAGCTGGCACTCTTCCTGCTCACTATAGAGTTAACTAATCTGCCAACTAACAAGTCCACTCTCCCATGAAGGCATTAAGTTTCTAATGAGTTTTTAGATGGCTCTGAAATATGAATAGACAGATCAAGATAAGTGTTATTTAAAGAATGTTTTCATAGTAAAAAGAAGAAGCCAAAAGGAATACCAAACAAAAGCTACCACAAAAAAGTAAGGGGGAAGAAAAGAAAAACTACGTACAGAAAGAGACTAGTTAAAAAATTATGTATAACACACACACACACACACACACACACACACACACACACACAAACACACATTTAGGATCAAGAGAAGACATAGTGTTTTAAATAAATATTAGGTGTACCAGTTAATAATGCAGATTTTTTTCAATAGATGGAGTTACACATATGTTGATATATATGCAATTTGATATGTATGCTATTTTGTTGAATTGACAGCAAGCTTCAAAACTTCATACGTCAAATTTGCTGAAGGTGTTAACATCATAGATATTTTTATAATTAAAGATGTCGAATTTCGTGCAAAAAAAAGAGCATTTGGGGGAAGTTTTAATTCATTACTTTATTTTGAAGAAAAGTGTTACTGAAAGTTATCGTATACTTCGGGAAGCTTATGGTGAACATGCTCCATCTCAAGATACTTGTGAACGCTGGTTTAAATGCCTTAAAAGTGATGATTTTGATTTGAAAGACAAAGAATGTCCAAGTCAGCCGGAAAAGTTTGAAGACCAGCAATTACAAGCATAATTGGATGAAGATGTATGTCAAACTCAAAAACAACTTGCAGAAAGATTAAACGTTGCTCAGCAAACAATTTCTGATCATTTACAAGCAATGGGAAGGATTTTAAAGGAAGGAAAATGGGTGCCACATCAACTGAACGAAAGACAAATAGAAAACCAAAAAGTCATCAGTAAAATGTTGCTTCAATGTCACGAAAGGAAGTCTTTTTTGCATCGAATTGTGACTGGCATGAAAAGTGGATTTATTTTGAGAATCCCAAATGCACAAAATCATGGGTTGATCCAGGTCAACCATCAACATCGACTGCAAGGCCAAATCGCTTCGAAAAGAAGACAATGCTCTACATTTGGTGGGATCAGGAAGGTGTGGTGTATTATGAGCTTCTAAAACCAGGTGAATGCCCTAACTGGTTTGGCTCAGTGGATAGAGCATCGGCCTGCGGACTGAAATGTCCCAGGTTCAATTCTGGTCAAGGGCATGTACCTTGGTTGCAGGCACATCCCCAGTAGGAGATGTGCAAGAGGCAGCTGATTGATGTTTCTCTCCCATCAATGTTTCTAACTCTCTATCCCTCTCTCTTCCTCTCTGTAAAAAATCAATAAAATATATTTTAAAAAATAAGTAAATAAAGCCAGGTGAAACCATTTCGCTACCAATAACAAATAATCAATTTGAACCACACTTTGATCGTGAAACGACCAGAATGTGCCAGAAGACACAGCAAAGTAATTTTGCTTCATGATAACACACCATCACAAACTTTAAAACCAGTTAAAGACACGTTAAAAGATCTTGTCTGGAAAGTATAAACCCACCTGCTGTATTCACCAGACCTTGCTTCTTCAGATTACCACTTGTTCTGATCGATGGCACACGCACTTTCTGAGCAGCACTTCAAAACATACGAAGTGGAAAATTGGGTCTCTGAATGGTTTGCCTCAAAACAATAAAAGTTCTATTGGGATGGTATCCACAAATTACCTGAAAAATGGGGGAAATGTGTAGCTAGCGATGGACATTACTTTGAATAAAGCACTTTTGATGTTTCTCTTTAAATTATCGTGTTTTCTTTGATTACAAAATCCGTCATTATTAACCAATACACCTAGTAAGTAAGTAAACAAAAAGATAAACATAACTGCTAATAGGAGAAATAGATAATATATATAATAAACAGACCTTTAAATTAAAATATATTGAAATTAAAAATTAGAAGTTCAACTATATAAAGCCAAGTAAATCAGAAAAAAAAATATGGGGAAAAAATAAGATAAATTGTGATAGTCCCAGAGAATCAAAAGAATATCCAAAATCTAACCATTATATAATTTCATCCCCACTCCACCATCAAAATAAAGAACTTAAAAATTACAGAGAAATAAATTATGCATATGAAAATTTCACAGAATGACTAGGCTAATGAGTGAAATAAAAATTTCAGAACAACAGGCATAAAAGAAAATTTTAAAAGCTTCCAGAAATGATGCAAAAACAAATACAAAAATACAATTAAAGAAAAGAAAATCATGATAGCCATTTTCATCAGCCACACTGGACACTAAAACACTGAGGAACTATGCCTTTCAACTTCTCAGGCAAAATTATTTTTACCTTAGTAATCTATTCTTATTCAAACTATCAATCAAATGAAATGGTAGAATAAAGATATTTTCAACACTTAGTCAAAAGTTTACTACTCATTTCTGCCTTCTTGAGTGGCTATGGAAGACATATTTTGGTAAAACAAATGAAAGAATAAGGCTGACATGGAATGAAGGAAACAGTAGGTTCCATATAGAAAATTTATCAGGAAGTTCCATCCCTGGCCAGGTAGCTCAGTTGGTTAGAGTATCATCCCAATATGCCAAGGTTGTAGATTCAATCCCTGGTCAAGGCACATATAAGAAGCAACCAATGAATACCTAAATAAGTGGAACAACAAATCAATGTATCTTTTTCTCTCTCAAATCAATAAATAGAACAAAATAAAAAAAAAAATTAAAAGAGAAGTTCCAGGCAGCAGTTGTGCAATAGGTCTAAAGAGCAATAGTCCATTTTAGACCATGTGGTTAAAGAGCTGGGAGTGGGTAGCTTCCAAGAATAATAACAAATGAAACTATGACTTGATTTTTGAGTGTTTGAAGAAAATTATTACTAGGCAGATCTGTTGGAGCATTTGGTAAAGGATTATTGACAGGCAAATAGAAAACTAAGCAAAACAAAAAGCAAGTATGAACTCCAGGACAGAAAAAGGCAGTGTATTATTAAAATAATAGTGCATTATTTGGCTCAGTAATGACTAATACATAATAATAATAATGTAAACACTGACTGTTGACTTAACCAAAAATTGTGACAAAAACATTTGGGAAGATAGAGAGAGAAGAGGGATAATAGTAGTAGCTTAAAACTCAATTACTAAATAGTTCATATTTAAAAGGGAAACATCCATAAAGAGCATTTTTAAAATACTACTTTAACATATGGAGGTACGTAAAAATTTATAGCTAAAAGAGTTAAATAAGAATAGAACTGAGTGTAGAAAGGGGTGAAGAAGGGTGAGGGGCAAGGAACTCTAATTTTTAATATAAACCCTTTAGTTCTATTTGATTTTTTCATTATATACTTGTACCATTTATTTTTAAAACATGAACATTAAAAAGATGTTTAGATGCTCTAAGAAAGAAATGAGTATAATTGAAATGTGTCAAAAGATAGAATAAAAACATAACTTAAAAAATTCTATGCTTAAAAAAATAAGAATAAAGAACAAACAAAATTATTTAAAATAAATGCAGTATTAAATGCATCATAAAAAATTTTAACTGACAAGTTTTAAAATACTCTCAAGCTCCCAGGCCTAAATAAATGAATTAAATAAGCCACCATGGAGTTTTAAACTAAAAGCTATGATTCCATAATTTAATATTGAAACTAATTCTTGCTCCATGTATGAAAGTATATAAGACATATTCTCAGTCAGATTTTAAAGTGTTCAGAACTAAAATATTAGCTATGTAGCATTCTTAAAAGAAATTACTTGAAGTTTTCAGATGATTCAAGATGACAAAATTAAATCTGAATACAATAGAGGTATTAAAGATGTACCAAGAAATATTCCTGCATTACTGTGGGAAAATCAATGGGCAGAATGATTCTAACACCAATCAAGCAGCCAATTGGTGTTTCTCTTTATATATAAAAGCCTAAGTGACCGTTCGACAATTTGACCGGTAACTATGATGTGCACTGACCACCAGGGGGCAGACGCTCAATGCACAGGCATGGAAACATGAAACAGACTGATGAATCTCAGAGGTAAGGGGGGAGGGGGAAAGGCAAGAGGAGATTAACCAAAGGTCTTATATACATACTAGAGGCCCAGTGCATGGATTTGTGCACCAATGTGGTACCTCGGCCTGGCCTGCAGGGATCCAGTCGAAACCCGCAGTCTGACATCCCCCAAGGGGTCCCGAATTGCAAGAGGGTGCAGGCCAGGCTGAGGGACTCCAGTGGTGCACAAATCTGTGCACAGGGCCTCTAGTTAATTATAAGATTCAAAAGGGGAGTGTCTCCCTAAACAAATTTTATCAAAATGATAACAACACTGAAAAATGTGGAGAGGTTTTTGCCACATTTCCTTGGGACATCTTGCTGAATCTTAAAAGCAAATGGTGTCATTATTAAGCTTTATCTCTTGTTATGAGAAGAGCCCTGTGATTACAACAAGAAATCCCCAGGGAAACATCTATAGTTTCTTACGTCCAACTAAAATTGATTTTCAACTTTTTTAAAAAGCAAAAATCAAGCTATGACATGCTGAATGATATATTTTTTCTTTTATCTTGTCTATATTTTCTACATACTCCTTAACAATGAGACTTTATTTTGTTTATGAGAGAAAGAAAATGTAGATTCTAATTAAAAATTTCTAAAATAGAAACAAGAATATATGAAAAAAAATTTACTCCTCAATTAACAGTATTCATTTAAATATTTATAGATAACAATTATGTGCCAAGGACTAGGTTAGACCATACACATGTCTGTTCCCTACTTTCCTGAAACTTTCAGTCCAGCAGGAAAGAAAGGCATGAACACCATTAAAGTTTAAAATTCAGTTAACACATACCATTAATTCCTGTCTGTGCAATAATGATAATGAGCTATTTGTTAAGGTGGCAATCTTGGTTCTATTTTGACTTCCTTTATCTATGATGTAAGAAGTATGAAAAAAAATGGATACCATATTTACTCAATAGGGGACTGAGAGATAGATTTGAAATTTTGGAAAATGTGAAGATTCCAAAGTTTATTTGCTTTGGTAAGTGTCAGACGATGGTCATTGGTACCAATTCAATGCCAACAGAGATCCCCATTTTGGGGTGTGGTGAAGGAGGAAACTTTATTCAGTGCAGAACAGCTCAGCTGTGATACAGCACAGATGTGAGAACAGAATAGCTGTGGAACAACTCAGTTGTGATACAATATGACTGTGAAAACAGCACAGCTGTGAGGCAGCCCGAGCACCAGGCCCCTCTCTGGCTAGACAGCTCTGCTCTGCTCCTGCTGGTCCTGCTCTTCTTTGCTCTGCTGCAAGCTAGTCTGTTTTGTGGTGTGATAGTCTGCTCTGCTTGGCTCCAGTGAGACATCTTTGGTGTTTCAGCTCAGCCAGGGGGATGCAGTCTTTAGATTTCCATGGAAAGGAAACTATGCTTTAAGAGCTAGAGGGGAGTTGGTTTACATAGACAGAAGACCCTGCCCCTGGTCTCTGACTGATCTGTCCTCATACAAATGAGGACTCAAAATCCTCACAGTATGATTGGTCCAAAAGATACTGTCCTGATTGGTTAAAATTGAGCTGTGCTGATTGTTTGGAGCTGTCCAGGTTGTTTGAAGCTGTGCAGCTATGACTAGTTGGGGAAAGCCTCAGTCCTATTGGCTGAAATAGAAGTCTAGGAACTCCTTTATAAAGACTGGTTCAAATGGCAAAAACTATAGTACAATTCAGTTCAGAGGCAGGTAGTTCAGTGCAGGCCTCTCCCTGAAGTGCAGTTTGTATGAGAAGCCCCTATATAGAAATGGCTGCTAGATTATTTTTTAAAAATTAAGCCCAGTTAGCCACCAGGAGCTCTTCTTAGTAGATGTCTTCTTTCTCAGGGTTCACATAAGTAAGAGTTTGATCATCCTGGTTATTCCTATTTACTTAGAATAGGAATTGAAGAAATCACATCATCACTCTTATTTTCAGATTCTTCTTTGAAGTACAGATAACTTCTTTCTCATCCTGCTCATATGAGGATTAAAGAAAACATTCATCTATGTTGCTAAATACTATGCTAGAAATCTACATAGATTATATCATTTAAACCTTACAATAATTTATGAAGTTGTTATTATGCCCATTTTATTGATGAAGAAAATGAGCTTCAGAATGATTTAAAAAATTATTAAAAGTTGTACACAGGGTCAAAGATGGAGTTGGATCCCAGCCAGTGTGCTCAGTGGTTGAGCATCAAACCATGAACCAAGAGGTCACTGGATCAATCTCAGTCAGGACACATGCCTGGGTTGTAGGCTCAATCCCCAGTAGAGGATGTGCAGGAAGCAGCCAATTGGTGTTTCTCATCCATGTTTCTATCTCTCTATCCCTCTTCCTTCCTCTCTCTCTAAAAAAAAAAATAAATAAATGAAGTTGGAACATGAAATTAAGTCCTTTGGATTCAAGACCCTATTCTCTTTCCATTAAATCTTACCTTATCTCACAGCTATTTTAACTTTAAAAGAATACCTTTATAGATAGTACATAATTCAAGAGATGAGGCCCTACTGGTGAAAGAGCTGATGCCATGACATGCAAATGAATGTCTACCAGGAGTGGAGTTGATTCTTCTTGGGAACAGAGGGATTGACTGGGTTTGAAGTCCTTCTCAGGCCTAAGAATCTATGTGGGTTTGTTATTGTTTTAAGATATAATTATTCCTCCTTCAATACTGGTAAAACCTGCAAGGTTCCTCTTAAATTGAAGCCAAAAGAAGTGGCAGTTGTCAAAAAAATAATTTGCATCATTTGTTTCTAATGCAGGTGGTTGAAACTTGAGTTATGCTGAAATGCTGAAACACAATAGCAATTTATGTGTTGGAAAACTCCCATGCGTGTCAAAATATGTTAGACACTGCATCAACAGCAGGGTGCTTAAAACCATCACAGTGAATTTCTTAGCTATTTGCAAACTATTTGGAAGTATGAAAGGGAAAAGTGTAAACAATTCATGAAATTTACAAAAGTGTTGCAGCATCTTGGAAATATAGTTAATTTTTAACTTGTGTGTCTTTAACATTAAAGCACATGAAAATGCAAAATTTAAAATACCTAAACTCCAAATCATTAGCAGTCTAAAGCCAGGTTTGGTAGCCAGCAGTGATATTTTATGTTGTCTTCCCAATGCAATGAATTTGGAAAGTAAGTACCATTAGTCAAAAAGATTTCCTCTTACTCGAAAAATTCCTTCCTGTCAAACCACCTATGCCAAATAAAAGCGGGGGGGCGGGCACATGCCCCCTCTCTCCCTTGCCCAGTACAGGCACTTTGTTCTTGAGATTTCTTGAGCATGTTAAAATCTAGGTGGAAAGCAAATAAGCTGATTAAGACCAAAGAACTGTAGCAAAAATATCTTTTTTGGACAACCTATTTCTGCCTCCAATGTAGATTCTGGTTCTAAAATTAGGAATTCTAGTCCTGGTAATACCGAATTATTGGACTGGAACCCGGATTCTTTGTTTGCTGGAATCAAAGAATGAATCCACAGACAGAAAGTGGTATAGCAAAGGTGGAGATTTATTGAAGAACAAGTACAGACTCCCACGTAGGGAGAGGGAAGAGTCCCACAGAATGGACTCCCATGTAGGGAGGGGGAGAAGGGTCCCACTGGGTTCCCTTTCCCTATGGCTTATAAAGGCAGCAGATCCTGGTGCCTTGATATCCCCTCTGATTGGTCACTATTCCCTTAGACTGGTTACTATGGGACCTGTGAGGTTCTCCCCCCTCCTACCTTATTGTTTTCCGATTCCCTTTGGGCTTTCTTCTTTCCTTCTGAATGAAGGGCTTCCCTTTCTTTATTTTGTAAATATGACCTTTCTTGGCTACTTCCAGTTCCCTTGTCTTATGGAGATGTAACTACACCTGGCTTCCTTGTGTTATGGAAATGTACCTTCTCCCAGTTTGTGGCCCTGTGTTTTTTCCATGGACCCCGATTCTAAAAAATCCCTAAATCTACCTATATCCCCCTAAAATTCCTGCTTCACTGGTTTCCTGCCCTTTTGAAGTCAATACAGCAATTCAATGTCTCAGATTCTGTGTTTCTGAAATAAAGATGGTTATTTTGTATGTTCTATAAATTAGAAGCAGAAAAGAAAATATTTGCATAATGTATTATCCATATTTTTTTTGAGAAAATGGTGATTTATGCAAATCATCATCACTAGACAAGACAAAAGAATGAAACAGGCTTCATTCATTTCAATTTTGATATTCTCAGTTTATCTAAATTTAAAGTAATCAAAAATGTTCTGAAACTGTTAATTATTCAATGTCAGAGGCTGATCAAGTCAATTGGATATCTTTTCAGCATGTGTATCTGGTTGCAAAGAGAATCACTGTGTGTCTGTTTTAACTCCAAGTAGCACTAAAAACTAAAGTCATCTGGGAGGATCCACATGAGAGGCATCTTCACTATAGTTGTTTGGCATCCAGGGTTACAGTCCCTCTCCATCTACCTTATGCTATAACCTGATCCTATTTCCCATGACTTGCTATATTTAGTGTCTTTTTACTTAGTTATGCCTCCAGGTGTATTTTGGGTGGCTAGTTTCTATTCTAGATTACCAAACAAGTAAATCACTTCTGAGATACAATTGTGTTTTTAAGGTGATGAGAACAAGGGCAGAGGCCAGGCTTTATATTCATCTGCTATTCCCCTTCAACGCCTAATACAATGCTTGGTGCTCAGTAAGTGTTTGCCGAAAGGAAATTAAATACTAAGCAGAAATTGTGGTTGTGAGTGCAGAGGGGAGAAGTGGTGGCTGTAGCAACTGAGGATGGGGATACAGAATCCCAACTAGGGAAACTGCTTTTGTGTTCATTCATTTCTGTTTGTGAGACTGCAGATCCACTGATAAGACAACTTAGTAGCAGACTGTTACCAAAGAGAGATCTTTTCTGCTTATTTTCCATTAGGCAGAAACTAAAAACCACTGAGACTTCCCTGATGGATCCTGATCATGGAGATTTCTGAACAAAGGATGTGGGACAGTGTCTTCCTGTGAGTCCCAAATCTCCGATATGTATCAAAGCTGCACCTTCAAAATCCCCTCCACCCCTGCCGCCATTACCTCCTTTTGGTGCTAATCCCACTTATCAGTCACCGAAAAAAAAAAAAAAAAAAAAAAAAAGAAAGAAAGGAAGGGAGAAAGAAAGAAAGAAAACCAGAAAAAGAGTCCAGGGTTATTAATCTATATAAAATTCCTTAAAAAAGCAAATACAGTTAATACCATGTCTTATTAAATTGAACCCTCCCTTACCAGAGTGATAAAAGGTTATGGGATCTATAAGACTGAATCCTTTTTACATACCACTATTCAAACTAATCCTCCCTGTGGTTCAGGGAACAAAGAATTCTGAAATGGGGAAAACAGGGGTCCTGCTTTTTACTTCCTAACTCTCCTTGAGAAGACTGAAAAGGACTAATTCCAATGTAACCCTGATATTCGGGGCTAGTGATCTGAATCCAAACCAGCAAGCTCAGTGTACATTCCTAATAACCTATAATTAAGTCCCTCTCTCCTTCCCAGATACTGGTCTTGCAGAACCTGTTTCTGTGAACAGTGCACTGCCCCGGAGGGAGGGTTATTAACGCTGACGCCAGGCCTGACCATCAGATATGGCCTGGAGACCCCCAACACCTGGGGGCCTTCTTGCAAGGCCCGCGAAAAGGAACGGAAGCATAATCCATGTTTGTGGGACAAAGATCACAGGGAGGGAGATATAGGGAGGGCCCCATGCTTGTTCCTTCACTCAGATTTGGAAGGCTGTTCCCTGAGTCCGCTGGCGTATTAAACAGTGTCCCTCCTTTTTTCCTCAGAAGTGTCCTTGGTTTTCTTTGGTCTTCTGCAACATCCTGTTCTAGCTGGTTAAAGCAAAAGCCATTAATCTAATACCCTGCACTGTATTCAGAGCCACAGCATCATCAAGCAATTGGTGGTCTGGCTAACTCGCTATTAAAAAGCAAATAGTCTGTCTAGCTTTAGAATCTCCTCCCAGAGAGTAACCGGAGAGGAAGCATCAGCAAAAGGTAATAACTGGGCTGAGAGGACTTCTATTTTGGACTTCTGGCTTAGTCTTGAATTTAGCTAAAACTGTTATAGGAGTTTTAATACTTTCAAATGTGAATTTTCTCCCCCGTTTGAAGTATTGTTTTAACTGGGTCCGCATTAAATCATTTGTGTAATATTTACAATAAGTCTGTTTACTAAAGCGAGGTCAAAACTTCTCCCCTCATACAGAATATTAATCAATATGTACAAAAGAGTGCAATTACAATAATTATTATTTACTCTAAAGAAAAATATCAGAATTACTCTGAAATGTAAATTTTTAAGACACTATTATCTATGGCTTTCTAATTTTTTTTCCAGTTTCTTTAATGGCAGTCCTTTTATAGTCACCAAACTATCTGACTCCTTAGATTAAGTGTAATAAAGCACATATTAGCATTTTTTTAAATTAGCAAGTATTATAATATGGTGAAGGTATCATCATAGAAGCAGAGGCAGAAAAACATGAATAAATATGATGTAGATCAGAGAGCCAAGGGGTACCGACCCCCATAAAAGAACCAAGAACACTACCTTTTTATCCATTCATTCATTAATGATTACTTACCCCCAAGTTACTTTTGAAGTTGTGTGTAAAATCTAAGAATGAATTCTTGACAGATGAAGAAAGAATAAAAGTGAAAGAATAATAGGAAGAGAGGGAAGGAGGGATGGAGGGAAAGAGGGGAAAGAGAGATTGAAAAAATGAGTTATATGTTATCCATTTTTAGTGAAAGATAGTTTAGGAGAGACATTTTTGGACAGTTCAGTGAAACACCATAATGTTGCGGGGGTGCAGTTTATTTATTTGAAAAGTAAAACCAAATTAAGAGCCAAAACCGGTTTGGCTCAGTGGATAGAGCTTCGGCCTGCAGACTGAAGGGTCCTGGGTTCGATTCCGGTCAAGGGCATGTACCTTGGTTGCGGGCACATCCCCAGTGGGAGGTGTGCAGGAGGCAGCTGATCGATGTTTCTCTCTCATCGATGTTTCTAGCTCTCTATCCCTCTCTCTTCCTCTCTGTAAAAAATCAATAAAATATATTAAAAAAAAAACAAAAAAACAAAAACCAAATTAAGAAAAGTAAGATTGGAGCCAGATCAGACCAAAATGTATTTCAAAGAGGAGAAAGGAAGGAAAGAGATCTAGTAGTATACTGCTACTTAAGAACAAAGTTATGAGAATTTGAAGTGTAATGATAATGAAGAAATTTAAAAGAAAGAAGTAATTTCAGAAAAAAATACCACAAGAAAAGAATATATCATATTCTTATAATTGATTAGATTACCAAAGGACAGATAGTAACATGGAAAAGTCAGATTAAAGGGTCAACATGGGAGAATGGTGAATGCCCTTCCAGGGAAGATAAAAGTCCAACATACAAATGGTAGATGTCCAGTACTTAAGTAGATGCTGGAGGACAGTTAAAGCCATGTTTATAAAACTGCTAATCATTACCCTAGAAGTGAGAAACCACACTCATCAAAGTGGTAATTCTAAAGTTATAGCAAAGAGGTAAAAGAGTTGGATTCCGTAATTGATTCATTTTGTCTGTTCCTTTGTTGGTCGCTTCCATTTATCCCCTTCTGCACTCACTGTTCAAACATTTGCTGACCAGTTGCTTTACAGATTCTGTGGAGCACTAGAAAAGCATTGGTGAGAAGGAATGGTCCCAGTCGTCAAGGAGTTTCCAGTATGGAGAGGAAGAACTGCAGAGGCACAATACCAAGTCCAGCAGAAACAGGTCAGGAAGGGCTTTCTGGGGGAAGTCAATGCACATTCAGTCCTAAGAAAAGAGTAAAAGCCCCAAGGAAGAGGAGTAAGGTTATCGAATGGATGGGGTCAGGGCTGCCCAGGAAGAAGAAACAATGTAAGGAAGCAGCACCGAAGTATAAAATATCAAATGTTTTTGAACAGGAGCCTGGATGCATAGAGCATGGAAGATTAAGTAGTTTAATTACTGAAGCTTTGCGTCAGGAAGTGGAAGTATATATCAGATGTTGAACTAAATCGTGGAGGGTCTCGTATATTCTGAGCAACTTAAACTAGATCACTTCAGCCATGGTACAGAATGAACTGGGGTTAGGGGAGATGGGGAGATAGGAGCAAGGAAATCAGGTTTAAAAAAAAAAAAGGTAAGTAATTGAATTAAAGTAATGGCAATGGCAATAAAGATAGAGGGCAGAAATGTATCCAGGAAATATTCAAGAGGTAAAATGTACTATTGTTACAGAAAACCGAAGAAGAACAAAGCAATACTTAGAGAGATGGAGTTACATTTATCACGCGCGGGTCCAGAGGAGAATGTCTCTCAAATTCTGGGCCCCAACATGCAGGAATTTTCCCTATTTATGTGTTTTTACCTTCTTTGTCTCCCAAATATGGGGTGTTTCCAGTCCCTTTTGCAAGTTCTTAAAGAGCCCGTATGTGCTGGGGCCTCGAGACCTCAACCAGAGGCCTGGCCTGGCACCAGCACTGATAACCTTGTCTGGGGAAGGTTTAATGGCCTCTCTGAAGTGGGACTAGTCTTAGCAAGCAAGAATTTACAGAAGGCAAATAGCAGGGCTATAATTTCAAACAGCAGTATTTATATAAGATGAATGCTTCACTATGTCTTACTTATTAATTCATAGTACATGGAAAGTTGAAGAAGTATAAATACCAACTTAAACTGGCATTTTATTAGGATGATTGGGGCAAAATATGCTAAGTTCAGTTTTGGATATTTTGACTTTCATATAATCTGTCAGAAATCCAGTTCCAACATTTTAATGCATAGCTAAAACTCAGGCAAGAAACTGCTGGGTATATAAATCATCAGTCATCAAGTGATGGATAAACATCAAATTCAAGGAATAGAATTTCAGAAAGAAGTTAATTTTCTACTTTACAGGTCAGATCTGCATAATTTCTTTTTATTTAAAACATTGGTTGCTTTTAATCTCAGGGGGAAAAACAAATTGATTTTTATTTTTTAAAAAGAACGGAAGAGTAAATGAAATTCTACAAAATAAGTATGTCATGAGAAGAAAAGTGTGAAAACAGATTCCCCACCGAAGTTTATGGGGAATCTAGAAAAAGAGCAGAATAGAAATAGAGAAAGGAGCAACCACTGGAGAACCAGAACCACAAGTGGTTTTTAACTTTAACAGTCACTAGATAATAAATGATGGTTTCCTTGCCTTGCTTACCCTTCACCTTCTGGACTGATATATTTTTTTAAATGCAAGTTAATATACCATGCGCTGTAATGCTCAGGTATAGGAACCCTAGAAAACAAAACTTGAATGACAGCATACGTTTATTTGAGCTAAACTGATTCCCATGGCATTTCTCCATGATAAATCCAGTAGCAGTTCTTTAATGGCATAAATTCTATGATTTTTGCTACTTCCCTGCCAATGCACTCAACATCTTTCTCAGGTATTACAATTATTATGTAAAGTGTGTAGATGGCTCTTTCACTGCTGTCTAGCCAAAGTTATTAAATATTTAATAAGTGTTGATTCAACCTAACCATGTCATATTCTACTTTCCCTGCTGATAATTAGTATAAGAAAAATGTGCATGCCTTCTCCTAGATGAGCTCTGGAAACAAATTGCAAGATAACAGAGGTTGTATTCTTTCCCCCTAGGAATGATCTGCAAACAAAATATTCACATTTCTATAAATATTTTCATCAATATTTATTTGGATAATTTGAACATAAATGTTAGAAAGCAATGGAATCACTCATTTGCTAGAACTCATAATGACTTCTAGTATGTGGAGTCCTAAATTAGTTAGCTTAGAAGATTTTTTACTAATTACAAGTTAATTCATCTTTGTCACCTCTACCTAGTGTCTAACTCAGGGCTTTTTAAATGGTAGACACTCCACCAGTTGTATTATGATGAAGATGTTGAATTAGTTTTAGGCATAATATTATTTATTGTTGGCTGGGTGATCCAGATTATACATTTTATTATCATGTTTATAGTATTTATACCTCAAATTAAGCTGTTACACTAATTTAAAAATTGATCACCTCTGGTTTGTTAAGTATCATTTCACTACCTTGAGAAGCACTTGTTGAAAGAGACTTTTGAGTGAGGGATCTCTTGCTATCTTCTAGGACTTTTGTCAGTTAAAAGGAGTTTTTAGGGGTAAAATAGGTAGGTTTTAGGAAATTTTAGGAATTAAGGTGTCCATAGAAAAAGCACAGAGCTGCAGAAGGTCCATTTCTATAGGATAAGGGATCTGGGAGCTGCAGAAGGTATACATTTACAGAATAAAGAGAAGGCAGCCCCTCATTCAGAGAGGGAAGAGGAAAGCCCAAAAGGAACAGGAAAACAATAAGGGAGAAGAATCAGGGAATCTCATATACCTCACTTGAAGTTTGAGCTCTGAAGTTGCTATAGTGACCAAATCAGAGGGGATAGTGACCAATCAGAGGGGATGTCAAGGCACAAAGAACTGCAGCCTTTACAAATCGTCGGAAAAAAGGACTTAGTGGGACTCTCTCCCCCTCTCCACATGGGAGTCTGTGCTTGTTTCTCAATAAATTTCCATCTTTTAACTATACCACCTTCTGTCCATGGTTTCATTCTTCATCTCCACCTGGACAAGAACCCAGGAACCATCCTGCCCAGAGCAACACCACACATTCCAGTTCAATTTTCCCATTTCAGTTACATTGTTGACCTGCATTCTTAAGCAGTTGTCTTTCCTGGTCTCAGAACTATATACAATCTGCCAATAATCTGAACTGATTTTATTAGGGAGAAGAAAATATTTGTTTTATTTTTTCCTAATCTGTGAATATGCTTCCTTCTTTCCATATTATTTTCTTTGTTCAGCAACACCTTTATTCACCCAGGGGTCTTTGTACCTTATCAGTTTTTCAATCCTGCTTCTTTGTTGTTATATTCTTTTTTTTTTTACTTCTTATTTTTTTATTGTTTAAAGTACTACAAATGGTAGTACATATATCTCCTTTTTTCCCCCCAATTGTTGGTATATTCTTAAACTCTTCATAAATATTTTTTAAGTGACAGTACTTCTTAAAGTAATAAAATAAAGCAGCACTAATCTTAAATACCTGCTAATATGTTATTATACTATTATTTTTCTTTATCTCTAATTAAGTTTCTTTACATATGGAAATTCTTTTGCTTGGTTGAGGAGTTAAGAATCTGTTCTGATATAAGTTCTAGCTCTAAAATAGAAAGATGTTTCTAGATCAGACCTGGTAAACATTTGTCTGTTATTAACTATGTTGCAAATGACTTTTTTGTTGAAGACATAGAAGTAGCATAAGTTTTAAGGCATTTTTATAATAGCACTTAGGTAAATGTTAATATTACCTTTGATTTTAGCCTGCAGATTTTTGTTTGCAATAGGAACTGAATAATGGAAAGAGAGAACATGAAGCAAATAACCTTATTTGGAATTACTTCTGCAATGCAATCAGTCTTATTTTGCAATTTGTCATAGAATTGCTTTAAGCTAAGAAAATCTCTATTGATGTCTATTGAAACAGAACCGCTAAAATCAGTTTCTGATGAGATAATGCAAGAAACACTTGGAATATGTGCAGAACATTTTCTGAATTTGGGAAGCAGTATTGGCTGCTATGAGCTGAAACAAATCTGGAATTGTAAATTCTGATTGCTGTTTCTAAAATGCCCATCGTAGGTCATTTCATAATCCTGGCATAAGGTTTATTTTTAAAAATAGGCCAAAAATGCATCTACTTATAAAAATGTAATTGAAACATACACTGAGTGGCCAGATTATCATGATCTCTGAACGCATAATAATCTGGCCACTCAGTGTATATCCTATATAATAAAAGGCTAATAAGCAAATTGTCCCCTCGACCAGGAGTTCAACCAGCAGGCAGGCTGGCCAACCACCCATGTCCCCTCCACCTGGCCAGGCTGGCTGGACCCCACCCATGCACCAATTCATGCACCGGGCCTCTAATATATATATTAGCCAGATTATTATGCGTTCAGAGGTCATAATAATCTGGCCACTCAGTGTATAGTCCTTAGATGTATCCTTTCAACTGATGTTTATTAGTACCTGGGTTATTTATGGCCAAGAACTAAAATACAAATTGGAAAACATTTTTCACGTTTTTATATTTTATAAATGGCAAAACTAAAACTGATGAGTTAAATTACAGTGGCAGCACTCACCTAATAGTCATTCCTAGAACCAGAAAGTGCAATGCATCAAGCTCTTATTTCTCCTTCTTCTAAGGGAATTTAGTAGAAACATGTTTCTGCAGAAGCAGAAGAGATTGCTAAAAGAACAATTCTTAGAATTATGGGGATGTCTTCTCTAAACAGAGGTATCTCTGAAGAGCATGTTTGGTGTGGAGGAGTAAAAGGTTAATATCTAATGCATGAGTCTTTGTAGTACCTTGAATTGTAGGGACATAATGTCAAATTCTTCTAAACAGCTGCTGTTGGCTATATATAGATGTGCATCATAGCATTTGTGTCAGTAATGCCCATATGAACAATATCACCCACTTTGTTTCCTTCTTATGTAAAAATAATGATAGAGAATGCATTGTAAAAAATTCAAATATGTTGGCTGTCCATTTACAGTGTATTTCTAACAGATTATACCAGGCAGTATTTCTGATTGAATGGCTATTCCATAAGGAAGAAGGAAGAAGGAGGAAAGGAGGGCCAACTTTGTAAGATTGCATCAATACTTTGAACTGGTATCACAAAAAAACAGGCAGAAAAGGATTATTATGAAGAAATCAGAATAGAAACCCTGGATAGCATTTCTCTCTAATCTAATATGAGCGAAACAAACATATCCAAACATGTAGACAGTTGGGCTGTAAGCACCACCAAAATCCTCATCAGTTTATAGAGCCTCAGAAATGAAAAATAAATACATAAAAGAGAAATAAATAAAAAGAAATAAAAAGAAGTGTGGGGTAGACAGAAAGTATTGTAATCCATGGAAGAGGAAAATAAGCCCCAGTGAAAGGAGTTAAAGTAGAATTAGGTAGTTATGTGAGGGGTGGAAAAAGGAGGAATTGTGGAGCTAGCATAAACAAAGAATGTGTTTTGGCCCTAGCTGGTTTGGCTCAGTGGATAGAGCATCAGCCTGCAGACTGAAGGGTCCTGGGTTCAGTTCCAATCAAGGGCACATCCTGGGGTTGTGGGTTTGATTCCCAGTGGGGAGCGGGCAGAATGCAGCCTATCAGTGATTCTCTCTCATCATTGATGTTTCTATCTCTCTCTCCCTCTCCCTTCCTCTCTGAAATCAATAAAAATGTATTTTTAAAAAGAATGTATTTTGCAGGAAACAGGATGTTTCTTCTTGGAAGTGAAAGAGAACAATGTTGCAAAAAGGAAGGGAACTAATCAGAGAGTGGCACAGGTGGACAAAGAGCAGGCCTTTAGCAGATATGAGGGGAAGAGCAGAATGCTTCAGGGGCAACCTTTTTGAATCTCCCTCCTGAGGGGAGCTTGTGTGTTTGCAATAAACTCCTGCCTTGTTTGAAAGCCTCTGGTCTTTGAGACAAGACTCAGGGAAGAATCCTGCTTGCCAGTTCCCATATCACCAGGAGGGCTGGCAAGAGCTAGATAGAGCTGGTATTGCGGGGAGTCAAACAGTCATTTATCCTTTTAACAAATATGTGTTAAACATTCCTACACACCAGAGACTGTCATAATGTTAGGAATACAGAAGTGAACTATAGAGAATCATTGATCTCAGAAACGTAATCTAGTAGGGGAAAGTCCAACATAAAATGGTAAATGAATAAATACACAATGTATTATTAGGCATTTTAAGTGCTATGGAGAAAAAGAGATTAAGGGGTTGGAGAATAACTGAGGCATATTTTAAGTGAAATAATTTAAAAGGTATCTTTGAGGAGATGATATTGGGGACAGACCTGAATGAAATGTGTAAGGGATTTATGCAAAGATACAGAGGAAGAACATTTCAAGAAGAGGAAAAAGCAGTTTATCGTCCTAAGGCATGAAGGAGTGTGGTAGGAGACGACATCAAAGATGTAGACGGGGACAGATAAAGGAGGCCTTTGTCACTTACTCTAAGTGTGATAGAAATCCACCAGAGAATTTTTAGCAGGGGGAGACAGAACTTGATCATGCTGAGACTGATATGTTTTTCAGACTGGAGAATGCATTTTTAGAATGGCAAGAGTGGAGGGGGGAAACCAGTTAGCTAATTATTGCAGAAATCAGGGAGAGAAATAATAGCTGGAACTAGAAAGGCAGTGATAGAGCTGTGACAAAACACAATAGGATCATAATGGGATTCTAGATATATCTTGGAGGTAGAATTAATTTTTAACATGTTAAATTTTAATAAAATAATGATGATAACATATGAGATAATGCTCTAAAATCACCTTACTTCACTTATTTTCCTCCTGAGCACACGGCTAGGTTCTCTCTCTCAAATTTCTTGCAGTTAGATGGTGCCCGGTGACTGGATGGTGCCCGGTGACTGGATACTGGCTGATATATAACACTGCTAGCCTTAGCTCTTAAAACAGCTCCATGAAATCATCTACGTGCTGGCACTCTTTCCTCATCCACCAGAGTCTACAGAGGATCTATCTACTCAAAGACTCTAAGAAAAGGGGACAGACCCTATCTAATTCTGGTATTGTTAGAAATTATGATGATGCTAATGTAGCAAACATTTTTATGGAGAGTGAAAGGCATTGTTTTAGATTCACGTACGTTATCATATTTGATACCCCCAATTGCACTGTGAGGTAAGTAGCATCATTATCCTCACTTTACAGATACCTCTTCAAGTGAAAACCTCTGGTGGCCACTTGTTAGACATGGATTTAACTAGTGGAGCACAGTGGCTTGGAGCTTGGACCAAAAAAATCACACAAACCATGAGTTCCAAACCTGGCTCTGATTACCAGTGAAATAATCCTTGGCAAATTATTCAACTTCCCTGGTTCTTTTTTCTCGTTTTTTGACTTTTAACCCATAAAATGAGGACATTAATATCTACATAGGTAGTGATGAGAATGTGAGGATGAAATAATTTCTAAGCATACTATACAGTATTTTTCAAAATTTCTTTATAAATAATTGGTACTGTTATGGTTATTTCATGTGGCAAGACTAAGAGCCATCAGACCCTGGTCCATAGAAAAGAATCAGCTCAAAACACAACATGAACATGTGGGAATCAGTGAACCAGGAATATGTATCCTTCCAGGTGTCAACTTAATCCTTTCCTTTTTTTGCTACTTGGAAAATAGAAAAGGTTGTCTTAATTTGCTTTTCCCTAAAAGAAGACTGAGATGAGGATTCAGCTTATTTGGAAGACATTCTCAGAAAGCAGAAGTAAACATGAGAAATGAATGGGAGGAAACCCAATAAAGCATAAGTTATTGAGCTGGTTATGACTGTGGGCAAATGAACTCAACCCCACTGAGGACCCTCTGATGAATCATGTAGACTGCACCTCAGGATTTTCTATCTAAAGGAGTGTCTGGGGCATTCATCCTTCACTGTATTGGCTGAGAGTTGCCATTCAGAGATTAATGCCCTTCCCAGACCCTCTACCTTAGCACTTTCAGAATGCCCTGTGTTTATTGTACATGACCTACCAGACTTTACAAAAGTCCTGAGGAGTGAAGAAGAAAGGCAGTGCTGTCAATATGCAAACACGCTGCTGACAAGAGCCACACACAGCTGATATCAGAGTTGTGCCAAGGAATAGTTTTCACAGTATCAAAAGAAATGGATGTGAAAATTCAGCTTTATCTTAGGATCCCTTGTCTATGAGCACTTAACCTTCCATATTCTACCTGTAATAGGTGAAAGATAATGAGAGCCAGTGAGTTGGATCCAAGATTTTCTGAATGCTTCTGCACAAGAAGGTAACAGTTGAATCACATCAGAAAGGCTCCTTAATCAAATACAGTTTGGAAATATTGACTTAAAAAGTGTTAAACAGCCATCAGGTCTGAAATTTTTCTCATCCTTTAAAATGGTAAAATCTACAATGAATACTCAAAGGGATATTGTTTGGTATCTTCTACATTTATATAAATATTGGTTACCTTTTAATGATGTATGATTGACATTTCCCAGAAAAATGTTTCGGAGAACCTACTTGAGAAAGTATTCAGTAGGACTATATTGTCTGATAGTATAACAATAAAGGTCACCTTCCTTGTGATGTAAGTGGAGGGAAATTCTGAGAACTAATAACCAAATAATTAGGCTTGATAAAGGTATTTTCCGGAAATATGAGATCAATGTGACTGCCTCAAGAGAGGACACATTTCTGCTTTTATGTTTAGGTTTCCTGTAGGTATGATATTGGAAAAGGGGTACATAGAGGCTACTGCTTTATTTTTACTCTTTTCTTGCCCACTTAGGCTTTAACTCAACATCCCAGCTGATGGCCCCTAACTTTGTTTTTGACCTGCCAGAATCTCTCAAAGTGTGTGGGAGTCAAACTGGCCCTTACTCCAGGAATTCGTTTCTCTTTACACGAGTTCTTCCTAAATGCAATAAGCTTTGAAATGATACAAAATGGGAAAGCAATACAAAATTATAAAAGACAGGAAAGCTCTAACAGAGAGTCTAAAGAGGACTTTAAAATGTGATGCAGCTTGTGAAATTGAAAATTAATACCATAAAGAGAAATTGAGCAAGATGCTGTTTCAAATGTCAAGAGAACCTTAGAGGTCAGTAAAATTAAAAAGAAATGTGTGGCCAAAACCGGTTTGGCTCAGTGGATAGAGCGTCAGCCTGTGGACTGAAGGGTCCCAGGTTCGATTCCGGTCAAGGGCATGTAACTTGGTTGCGGGCACATCCCCAGTAGGGGGTGTGCAAGAGACAGCTGATCGATGTTTCTCTCTCATCGATGTTTCTGACTATCTATCCCTCTTCCTTCCTCTCTGTAAAAAATCAATAAAATATATTAAAAAAAAAAGAAATGTGGGTACAGCATAGGGATAGTAGAAACCGTGTATAGCATGGTATGAAAATTCTTTTCCAAGGATACTTTGACCACTGTGCAAGGAATAATCAAGTGAGAACCATTTGTGTAACTGGGTACTCTGTTTTAATCACCAGCTAAAGCAAAAGATGAGAGATATAATTATGTGGAACAGTCATACACACCTTAAACCCAGGTGCCCATAGACTACTTTTGTCAATAACATCAATTCTGATAGACAGAATCACATAATTTGATGCAACTGAAGTGAGCAATAAAATTCATTAGTGATCCAGAGCCTAATGACAAAAATAAAAAGTATAAAGAAAACGTGTTATCTAAAACCTAGTCAAGAAACAGATAAAAGAAAGAATATCCAAAGTCTAAAAATAACAAATTTCTGAAAACATTTCAATGAGGATCAAAATTTTGCATAGTGATCTGACTAGATGCAAGCCAGTTTATGAGGACCACGAAGGACATATCTCAGCATCATTATTCCCTCCATCTGGAATACTTCCTTCCTAGGCTTGCAACAGGTCAGTATCTCTGTAGAAAATTCTCTATCCTTAGCTAAGGTGAGCTTGGCTTCTCACTGCTCTTTCAGAAGCTTCCCCGACCCCAGTCACAGCAATTCACATATTTCACATTTTCTCATTAACTGGTAGCTAGTTGAAAACAGGCTCTATGGCTTTTCCATACCTGGCAATCAACAGAGTTAAGATTTTAGTAGGTATTTAATAAATGATTAGTAATAGAGTGAATGAATTAATAAATTAATGAATAATACAGTGATCACTGGAATTAAAGTTATATTTGGAGACACATGAATACTAGCTTTTTAAAAGTAGAATTTAATTAAACAAACCAAAGTCCAAATTTTAGTTTTGACCTATGCAGCTGGAGTAGTTTTTCTTTTCTTTATTTCACTTGAAATACCACAAGATATCTAAAACTACTAAGTGCGATTTTAAAATGCATGATTTGTCACTTCCATACCTTCTCAAAATTCACACTTTGTTTAGCTATGTTATAGCTTCTATTGAAAATGTTCTTTTAATATCTACTAACGTGTTTTTTTAAAAAACAGCTATGTTTCTTTTAATGGCCTTTGATATACTAATAAAAATTAATCTCAGATAAAGAACCTTATTGGGGAAGGAGTAACACATAGTAGTTAAGCATGTGGCCTCTTTGAGAGACTATCTGGGTTAAACCTGGATCTAGCATCTAATATTTAATTTTTGTAGTTATTTAACCTCTATATACCTTCATTTTTTCATCTGTAAAACAAAAATAATAATTATACCTGACACATATAGTTTTTGTGAGAATTAAATGATATAATACATGGAAAACATAGATCTGTTTTGACATACATTAAACAACAAGTATTAGTACCGTTTGAGGTCTTACTAGTATATTTTACCTGGAAAATCCCAAAATTAAATATAAAGTTTAAAAAAATCCTTGTGAGCTGATCACCATTTTCAGGGCTCTCACAGTATGGTCCTGTTCTCACCTTTGGTGAGATGAATGTTTTTTCCTACTTTACCCACATGATCTCTACTTCTTGGTCCTGCTCTATATATTACCATTCTAAAGTCCAAGGGAATATCTTCTCCTAATCTGCATTCATTCTGTTATTAGCCACAAAACACAGTGGCTTTACACTCTGCAATTTTTGCAGCATTAGTGTTATTACTTATTTATTTAGCTTATGCTTTAATATATTTTTGCCCCTCCTTACCTTCTATCAATGCTGGGAAGAGGTAATACAGAAAGGGAATTTTGAGTGGACATAATTGAGAGATAGAGCAATGCCTTGCCCTAAAATATAGTCCCCACACTCAACCTGTTTCTGAACTCGTTCATCCTGGATGGGGAAAAAAGGAGGCCACTGGTTTGAAGTTTTATATAGTCTTAACCCAGGGTCCAGCTTATAGCCAGAGACCATCTCATCAGAATTGGTGCTCTCAGGTCCAAGAAGCCCTCTGGTAAAGGGCACTAGAGTGAGCATTGCCCAAACAATACTGGATATGCACAAACTCTAAGTATAGGGCTTAGGCCCTAGCTAACTTCTATAGAAGTATCTTGTGCTCCATCTCAGTACATTAGAAACATCCTATATAATAAAAGTCTAATATGCAAATTGTCCCCTCCACCGGAGTTCCGCTGGGAGTTCGACTGCTCGACCAGTCGCTATAACATGCACTGACCACCTGGGGGCTGACGCTCTGACTAGTAGGTTAGCTTGCTGCTGGCACTGGTGGGCTGGACTGGAAAGTGAGTTGTGAGGTGAGAGCCATCAGGAGGCTCCCAGGGATTGGCCCAAGCCCCTGGTGGGGGACGGGCAGGCGGGGCGAGGGTGGGAGCCAGGAGGGACCCTGTAGTGTGGGAGGCTGCTATGCGTGATCTGAAAGCCATGGACTGCACAGACCTCTGCAGCCTGTGGCATTCTCAGTGCATAATTTGTAATCTTCAGAGCTGCTTCTTTTTATTTGTTAAGTTTCACTAACTACTCCAGGAGAAAGGGTAGCATCATTATGGGAGGATGGGCCACATATGCCTGCCCGAGGCCAATAGGTGACTTCGGACTCCCTAGGGACACAGCAGAGAGGGGGGTGGGGCTGAGTCAGAGAAACCGAGTCCAAAACTTGAAAGGAAGCGGGAGGCAGCGAGGAGCAGAGGGTAACAGCTGTGCAGGGACCTAGAAAAGCTGCTGGGTAGGGGCAGCCGAGGAGCCCAGTGCCTCTCGCACCAGACAGGCTCCATATCCCTCACTTCTCCCCGTGACCCATCACCCCAGTTTCTCTGAGGCCCAGCCTGGGCTCGCCCCCAAACAGGTCCACACCACCTCATGGCCCTGCACAGCCCCGCCCCGCCCCACATAGCCCCTCCCCACACAGCCTTTGAGGAGCTCCTCTCCTGAGGAGAAAGGGGGAGGCTGCAGACAGGAGGTCGCAGGAGGAGGGGGCAGAGCAGGGCCCACCAAGTTAGATGAAGTGGTGGGAGGGAGAGACCCCACAGAACTGGGGACAGAGATGGGTGGGAAAGGAGGGCTGTGCGGAAGCGTCGCTCTTGGTTGAAGTAGAAATCCTGACCCCATTTTACAGAACCCAGCAGAGTGTGTGTTGGGGGGGGGAAGGGGTGAAGACAAAAGAGGGTATGAGGGGACTGGATGGATGGAGAGCAGTGATGTTTGATTCATGGCCTATTTATTTTTATTTTTATTAATATATTTTTATTGATTTCAGAGAGGAAGGCAGAGGGAGAGAGAGATAAAAACATCAATGATGAGAGAGAATCGATCTGCTACCTCCTGTATGCCACCTACTGGGGATTGAGCCTGCAACCCAGGAATGTGTCCTTGACCAGAATCGAACCCAGGACCCTTCAGTCTGTAGGCCATGGCTCTATCAACTGAGCCAAATCACCTAGGGTGACCTATGGCCTATTTAAAACTGCTGCAATAGGCTGAGCAGGGGTCTTACCACTATGGTGTTACTGATAATGAGGGTGTCTCTCCTTATGTTAGGGTAATTGGAACTGCAGCAAGGTAGCCTGCAAAGGGTTTCCATGCACACAATGCAATTTACTTGTGCGGCAGCTGAAGAGGATGAGCAGAGCCTTGGAAGGACATGCGGTCTCCAAGGCTAGGGGCTGGAGGGAAAGTGTGTACCGAGCATTCTGCGCCATGTGTTACAATCTATATATATAAAAGCCTAATATGCTAAGTGTCCGACCAAGCAGACAACCGACTGGTTGCTATGATGTGCACTGACCACCAGGGGTTAGAATCTCCTACTGGTAGGTTAGCTTGCTGCTGGGGTCTGGATGATCAGGACTGGGCGAGACGGGGCTGCACACGCCTTGGAGCCCTCCTGTGGTCCCTACCTGGCCACCAGCCCCAATTGGCCCCGATCGGGACTGGGTAAGATGGCCCTAATTGGCCAGGCGGAGGGACCCCATCCATGCATGAATTTTGTGTATCAAGTCTCTAGTAATATAATAGGAGGAAAATGCACTCATCTGGTATTTAAAACTTAGATCAAGAGAGAGGAGAAACCAAGATGGCGGCATAGGTTAGCACCTAAACTGCTGCCTCGCACAACAATTTCAAACCTACAACTAAAAGACAGGACGGACACCATCCAGAACCACAGGAAAGCTGGCTGAGTGAAAATTCTACAACTAGAAGGAAAGAGAAAGGCTCACAGAGAATTGGAGGTACGGCAAAGGGTCTTTGTGCGCGCAGAGGGAAGGGCGGCTGAGAGCCTGGCTGACTTTCTCTGGCAGAAGGGGGAAGGAAGCCCCCGACCACACTGAACCCCAGTTCTGACTGCACTGAGCCCCAGTTCCAGGCGAGCCCCTGGGGACCCATGCTCTTGTGGGGGGAATCTGGACTCTTGGGCAGAGACTTGGGAGCCGGGGAAGGCAAAAGTCTGAAGGCGCGCATGTGCCAGTGCGCACAAAGGCTGCGGAGGTTGCCACAGGCTTTCCCTAGTGGAAGGGAGTCAGAAGCTCCTGACTGCACTGAGCCCCAGTTCCAGGCGAGCCCCTGGGGACCCACGCTCTTGGGGGAATCTGGACTCTCGGGCGGAGACTCGGGAGCCGGAGAAGGCAGAAGTCTGAAGGCGCATGTGCAAGGGCAAGGCAGACTGGAAGCCAAGTCAGTCTGCCCCGCCCTGAGACTCCACCCCATCCAAGCTGAGCACAGAGGCTATTGCAATTTGGCAAGTCTAATCCTATAAGGCTGTCTCCAGCACCAAACTTGGCCCAGCATAGACACAGCTGATCCTTACAGCCAACTGGCCTGGAGGTCAATTCCTCCCAGTGATACCAACAACAATCAAGACTTAATTACAACAAGGCTGTACACACAGTCCACAAAAAGGTGCACCAAGAGTGTCCACCTCAGGTTAACTGGGGAGGCCGACCCACTGGGCCATATAGGACACCTAGCACACAAAGCGACCCTACCAACTCAGGGAAGCAATGAAAATGCAGCGTCAAAGAAACAGATCACAAATGAAAGAAATGGAGGAAAACAAACGACTGGATATAGAATTCAAAACCACGGTTATAAGGCTTTTCAAGAATATCCTAGAAAAGGCCGATAAATATAACGAGACCCTCGAAGATATGAAAAAGGACCAACTAGAAATTAAACATACACTGACTGAAATAAAAATATTATACAGAGACCCAAAAACAGACTAGAGGAACACAAGAATCAAGTCAAAGAATTGAAATACAAAGAAGCAAAAAACACTCAACCGAAAAAGCAAAAAGCAAAAAAAAAAAAATCCAAAAAGTTGAAGATAGTGTAAGAAGACTCTGGGACAACTTCAAGCGTACCAACATCAGAATTATGGGGGTGCCAGAAGAAGAGAGAGAGCAAGATACTGAAAACCTATTTGAAGAAATAATGACCAAAAACTTCCCCCACCTGGTGAAAGAAATAGACTTACAAGTCCAGGAAGCGCACAGAACCCCAAACAAAAGGAATCCAAAGAGGACCACACCAAGACACATCATAATTAAAATGCCAAGAGCAAAAGACAAAGAGAGAATATTAAAAGCAGCAAGAGAAAAACAGATAATTACCTACAAGGGAGCACCCATACGTCTGTCAGCTGATTTCTCAACAGAAACTATGCAGGCCAGACGGGAGTGGCAAGAAATTTTCAATGTGATGAATAGCAAGAACCTACAACCAAGATTACTCTACTCAGCAAAGCTATCATTCAGAATTGAAGGGCAGATAAAGAGCTTCACAGATAAGAAAAAGCTAAAGGAGTTCATCACCACCAAACCAGTATTATATGAAATGCTGAAAGGTATTCTTAAAGAAGAGGAAGAAGAAAAAAGTAAAGAGAAAAATTATGAACAACAACTACATATCTATCAACAAGTGAACCTAAAAATCAAGTGAATTAAAAACCTGAGGGACAGAATAATCTGGTGAATATAATAGAATCAGGGGCATAGAAAGGGAGTGGACTGATAATTCTCAGGGGGAAAAGGGTATGGGGGGTTCAGGAAGAGACTGGACAAAAATCATACACCTATGGATGAGGACAGTGGGGGGGGGGAGGTAAGGGCAGAAGGTGGGGTGGGAACTGGGTGGAGGGGAGCTATGGGGGGGAAAAGGAGAAACAATTGTAATAATCTGAATAAAGATTAAAAAAAATAAAAATAAATAAAACTTAGATCCAAAAATATTACCTCCATCACAAATTATAAATAGGGTAAGTCAGTTTTTGTATTGTGATTTTCATTTCCCTATTTCTAAAATGAGGATATTCATTCTTTTTTAAAAATTTTACAGAGTTCTCATGAGAATAAAATGAGATAACATTAAAAAAATTAACAAGGCTTGATAACTTAAGATGTCTGCATAGCAAAGTGGAAGGAACATCAAACTTCAAGTCAGAAAGACCAGGGTTTGCAGTTTGCCTCTGTTTAAGAGGATAGAACTAAACTGGGGATGAGCTTCAAAGCCATGTGAGCCTCATGTGTAAGAGGCGCTTAAATGGTTTCCTCTTAGAATTTCACAATTAAATTGAAGTACTACAAGCTTTAGGCAAGGTTCCTAGAACACAGAATACATCCAATGGCAGCTGATTATCTCTTTCTCTATAACAAATTAATTACATAGTCATTAACTACTATGTTTTATCATTATATAAACATACTAAGAGTACAAGTGATGACCTTTAGCTTATATAATGTGCTTTATTCTAATATATCATTTGAAATAATCATCTTTTGAGGTCATTCCTTTCCTTTTAAGTCCATGACTAAACTGGTCACATTCTCTGGACAAAGCAGATCTATTTCTTTTTTTCAGTTTTGTTTTTCTGTAAACACATTCTAAATAACTGTTCCTAAAATACATTTTGTTATGTTATGCATACATAATTTTCAGTTTTTACATCCTTCAATATCAGTGCTTTTCTTTGACCCATAGAATAAAGCTTTTCTACATGGACTATAGCCATAAACTTCCAAAACCTCTTGACATAACATTTGTTATAACTCTTCTCTTTAAGTTGCAAAGCAGATTGTGTGTTTTTTTTTTCCACTGTCTTTAAAAGATCCGGATTTTTCTTAATTTATCACAGATTCTGGATGAAATAACAGTTAAAAGGAAGGCAAAGTTTAGTATTTTATTGAACAAGACTTCCCAAAACTTGAAATGTGAAATTATTTTTGAGCAATGCACTGTTTTTTTCTAACGATATTCAAGGTTGGGGTGTGTTCTATCCTTCCACACAATAAGTGACTGAAAACAATTTTTTTAAAGATTTTAAAATAATAGCATAGATGCATGCTGAGTTCTGTTAAAAGGAATCATGGTATCAATTTAATTTTTTATGTGGGTTGTGAAATACATTTAAAGAACTTTATCACAATATACATGATTGTGTATTCAATACATACAATATGCTTTTCAAAAACATCTTCTTTGTTTCATAGCTAACCTTGCTGCTGTCGTGCGTATCACACCAGGGCTATTCTTTTGTCTCTCCATAGGAACTCTTTTCTTATAACCTTCAGTAGCTATACACAACAAAGAGGTAAAATACCTTGAAAATAAGGCACACTTAGCAAAAGGTTGTATGCCTTCCTATTTTGCAATTTCTCTCAGTCTCTTTTGAAAAGTTTCATTTAAATGTCTATATTAATGATGTTTATGTGTGGGCGTCTTTTTCAATTTCAGGGCAGCTGAATGAACTTCCTTTAAAGGACTAAAATTCAAGTGCACTGAGTTAAGGACACTGGTAAGTACAATACGAATAAACTTATGAAAAGGTTTCCACTCATCTATGACTTGAAAACTAGTTTTGATGCAGGATGTTTTGTCATGAATATGTCCCTACTGATACAAGGAGAGCCAAAGATCTTTATGTTCCCATACTCATATAAGCCAAATTCATTTTATGTTATGCATGCATATTACACATATATATTTCATAAATATTTGGTTTGAAATGCATGCAAGGATTATTTATAATTATTATTTAACATAAAATGCTCTAATATTTATGAATTGGACCTTCCAATCATGTTATAGTCACTGGTATTGAGCAGGAACTTTAAAAATCCAACACTAGCCAAGACCGGTTTGGCTCAGTGGATAGAGCGTCGGCCTGCGGACTGAAGGGTCCCGGGTTCGATTCCGGTCAGGGGCATGTGCCTTGGTTGCGGGCGCATCCCCAGTGGGAGGTGTGCAGGAGGCAGCTGATCGATGTTTCTCTCTCATCGATGTTTCTGACTCTCTATCCCTCTTCCTTCCTCTCTGTGAAAAATCAATAAAATATATTAAAAAAAAAAATCCAACACTAGGCAACAAAGGAAAAAAAGAGAGAGAGAAAGAATTCATGGACACGGACAATGGTGTGGTGATTGTGAGGGGTGGGGGGGGTGGAGGTGGAAGAGAGTATGGGGGGATAAATGGTGATAGAGAAAAATAAAATTGCTTAACAAAACTGATATTCACTAATAAAATAAAATAGAAAAATCCAACACTAGGCCCTGAGTAGACTTGACAGGATTTATGCCTGTAAACTTATAGATTGGAGAGCAGCAAACACCATGTCTGTGTTCTATATTTTAATGGAAGTTTGCAATAATCCATGCAACAATGAACCATGTTTCCCAAGTTCTTGTGAAGCTAATGTTTGATTACATTTCATATTTGAGGTTAACCTTAAATCATGATATGTTTTCCATATGCCAGTGCAACAACAAAATGGTGGCTTTCAAAGACATGGGAACCAATTTACACAAGACAAATAAAACTTAACTCCAAATGCATTAACATTTACTGTACCTTTAAAAATATTAGCTGTGGATACCAGAGATTGTTAGGTCAAGCAAAAGGCCAGGGAGCCATGGTCTCTTTGAGTTTCTGTATTGCACATGTGGTAAACTATTGCTTGAGCACATGATGCAATTCCAAGATAGAACTCTTAGAATAACATGATTTACTGAATTTCTTTTTAAAAACTTTGACTCAAAACTCCTATGATCAGCTAACAGAAAGATCAGCATTACTTAGAACTATAAAATACTAGTAATGTTTAAAGTTTTTCCTTATTTGGCTCCTCAAGAGTCATTTTAGCTGTTAATATTACATTTTGAGGACATACATAAAGCAAACCTTCTTCCCAGGCATAATGTAACTACAGTTGACATCAGCCAAGCTAATACTATGAAACTCCCTCATTCTTTTACTTTTAATGTCACTTTCTATATTTTTATAGCAATACAAGAAACAAAAAATAACTGGATTATTAGGCTAAAACTGGTATAATCTAGGAAGACTATATATATATATATATATATATATATATATATATATAGAGAGAGAGAGAGAGAGAGAGAGAGAGAGAGAGAATTAATAATATAGCAAAGCCAAACAATAATGAACATTGTTCTCATGGTTTATTCCTGTGGCAGAGTCCCTAACTTAATCAGTGCAGTGGTAATAAGGCCTGTCAAAGATCAAAGTCCTCTATTGAGTACATTTTGCAGCCTTGGATGTTAGCATGCATCTTAAGATAAAATGTTAATGACAATTGGACCAACCTAGCAATGATTGATAGCTTTCTCCCCCAAACATTTCACACACACACACACACACACACACACACACACACACACGTAGGTCAGTAGTTTTTTTTTTACTTATCACTCTCTCATGTCTATAAAAAATAATTCACCTTAAACCAATAAAAATCTATACATTTGGGCAGCATGAGCTATAGAACATCAAACAGCACGTTGGACTTTTGAACATAAAGTGAATTTAATCCAGTTCAATTGTGTTGCCATTCTTACCTTAGGTTGTACCTGATGTTTGTTCTTACAAACATGAGCTTCAGAATGTACCAGTTGACATTATGCACTACTTTCTAATAGTGAAATAATTTTTGATTTAATAAATAGGCCAATTGTTGCTTTTGTAGTCAAGCACAGTTATAAAAATAAGAAATATTAATATAATTGTAACAAAATTATATTTGAATAAATTTAGAAACTAGAAAATATTTTTAATATTAATCCCACCCCATATATTAAAACTCAGGTTTGGTTTCTTTTTTTTAAATATGAAAATTATTTTTCCTAATCATAAATTAACACAAACTATGAAAGTATATGTCTTGTTTTTTTAAAGAACAATAAAAATGAAAATAAATTAAAGTCCCCTTTTTCTCAAGCAATCATTGATATTCTGGCATTGAATTGAGCACAGTATTTAAGGCAGAAAGAATGGCCTTCAAATCTGTGCACTAGATGACTATAAGATCTACTTCAAAAGAGTTCATCAGGATTTCTTTTCAGACTTTCCTTATGAGAAGAAAACACCATCTTGTCTCATTATTCAGATAGGACTCATTCAGTACAAGAGATCTAGAAAGAACAAAACCAAGTGTTAAGATTTTTAAACATGCTTTTCTATTTGCCATTAAGAACTTTTATCAATCTATCCATCCAGGAAGCATTATTCTGCCTCATCTATATTTCATGTTTTTAAACTTCCTCTAGTTTTCTCAAGTGCTTTCAACAAGCTCCAAAATATTTCACTGTGAGATGGTATTTCTTTTCTTTACCTAAAGACGTTATTACTTCCCTATTTATTTTATTTTTGGCCTCCTTTTTACTATGATGAAGATTGGAGGTGTCAATAAAACTTCATGCAAAATCATTATTTCTATTAACATTGATGTTTATTAAAGGAGTAGTAAAACACACAGTCTTCTTGATAAAGGTTAATCCTCAAAATTTCATTCAAAATACATATGGAAAAATGTTTGGTAAAGGGACATAAGGACTTCAAAGGTTAGCAATAGTAACTAGAAAAAATATTCTACTGAAGAACAGGAACAAGCTAAGTTTCACCACAGCATGAGTTCCCAACTAGATCATCAATGAGCAATGATCTTGGTCATTTTTACCCTTCTACATTAAAGTGATCTGCAATGTCATCAAATAAATGTTCTTCACAAATCCAATAGGGAAGCTAATTTACCTACATGTCCCCCTAACTCGCACAGGCTACATTTTCCCAACTTTTGTTCCAGAGAAAGAACTGCTGAGAAAATATTTACATAAAGTCAGAGGAAACACTTGTTCTAACCACCATAAAATTTTCAGTCACATATACAAATATTTTCAAATAATAAAAATTCACAAGGCATTTAAAGTGTATTAACAATGGGAAGGAGGACACATAATAATGGATCCCAGCAGGAAAATTTTAAATTAATTAGAATAACATTTTAAATTATTATCACAGGTAACTAAAAAAATAATCAGAAAACCCATCAATCATTGTGACCTTTTACAAATATGGAGTAAGTGGAGGAAAGGCAACATGGCTTAAAAATCAAGTGAGTGATTTTAAAGATAAATTGTCCTATATAATAAAGAGATAATATGCAAATTGACCATCACTCTAACACACAAGATGGCCACCCCCATGTGGACACAAGATGGCCGCCACAAAATGGCCAGTAGGGGAGGGCAGTTGGGAGGAACCAGGCCTGAAAGGGAAGGCAGTTGGGGGCAATCAGGCTGGCAGGGGAGCAGTTAGGCATCCATCAGGCTGGCAGGCAAAAGTGGTTAGGGGCAATCTGGCAGGCAGGCAAGCGAGTGTTTAGGAGCCAGCAGTCCTGAATTGTGAGAGGGATGTCCAACTTCCCGTTTAGGTCCAATCCTGGTAAGATTAGGTCCAATCTTACCAGGATTGGACCTAAATGGGAAGTTGGACATCCCTCGAGGAGTCCCAGATTAGAGAGGGTGCAGGCTGGGCTGAGGGACACATCCCCCACCCCCATGCATGAATTTCATGCACCGGGCCTCTAGTAGTAAGATAATAAAGTGAAAACAGACACAAGAAACAGAAAAATATGAAAAATATAGAAAGTCTGACAGCCACCTAAAAATATCTTCAAAGAAGAAAGTATAAAAAATAAAGGGACCAATCAGAATACAATAGGACATTCCCCTAATTTGAAGAAGTTTCAGATTGATAAAAAAAAAAAAAAAGCTGGAGAATTTATGAGAAAAAAAAACACAACTCCTAGACACAACATTGCAAACTCTAAATAAGATAAACAAATAAACAGACAAAAAAATTCTGACATTTTCTACAGAGAAGTAAAAGTTACTCACATGTAGGATGGTCCACTAAATACTTCTGGATCATTTAAGTGTAAATCAAATACTGACAAAGATGTTCTCATAGGAAACAAGGGGTAAAATATTCTGGGTTAAAATATTTGTTTTCAAAAAAATATTTAGAGTATTACATTCTCTGCCCTGCCAAACTACCAAGAAAATGTGAGACTAATATAGAGTCAGTTTTAAATTCTAGTTTTATACTGCCATAATTCAGAAAATGTATCACCCATGCACTATATATGACAGATAATAATTGTAGGAAACCAGACAAAAAATAAGGAGAGTTTATTTAACATTAACATTTGGAAGAATTATTTTTTGAGCATTATGTTAAGTGAAATAAGCCAGGCAATGAAGGAAAAATACCATATGATCTCACTCATTTATGCAAAATAAAGAACATTATAACCTGATGAAAAAAAAGATAGATACAGAGGCAGTAAAGCACCGAACAGACTGTCAAATTACAGCGGGAAGGCAGGGGAGTGTTGGGGAGGGGAAGGAAAGAGATCAACCAAAGGACTTGTATGCATGCATATAAGCACAACAAATGGACACAAGACACTGGTGGGGATGTTGGATGAGGGCATGCAACAGGGGGTAGGGGAGGCTGGGGGAAGGTCAATGGGGGAAAAAAAGGAGATATATGTACTACTATATGTAATACTTTAAATAATAAGAAAAAGAAAAAAAGAAAAAAAATAATTATTTTTTGAAATGTGAATTTTTAATTCCCTAGGATCATATTTTCTTTTTTTTTTAAATATATTTTATTGATTTTTTACAGAGAGGAAGGGAGAGGGATAGAGAGTTAGAAACATCAATGAGAGAGAAACATCGATCAGCTGCCTCCTGCACACCTCCCACTAAGGATGTGCCTGCAACCAAGGTACATGCCCTTGACTGGAATCGAACCTGGGACCTTTGAGTCCGCAGGCTGACACTCTAGCCACTGAGCCAAACCAGTTAGGGCTCATATTTTCTTTTGTATGGGTCCATTCATATTTTTTACTTTAAAGCACGAAATATTTAGAGAAGCATATTGTGAAAGCTGCCTTTTAGTGATTATTTGAAATTAATCTAGACATTGCACAGAAGACTTAATGTTTAAAGCACAGAATTAAATGATGTAAAGGCTGACAACATAAAAAATGGTAATATAACTAACAAAAATTGAGAGATAGAATGATGAATTAAAAGAAAAATTGAGTTGCATAATTTCTTATTTTTATAAGAAATTCATTAGACTATTAATTTTACAAGTTAGTAAATCACATATCAAATGAATCTATTTTTTTGAAATTTGAGGTGCAACTAACAGAAAAAAAAAAACACAGTAAATAGTGAGATTGGCTGGTGATAGATATTGGAGAGGGAAGATGCCAACTGGATTTTATATTTTATTTAATTCACCATATACTGTGAATTTTTTAACCAAACAAATGGATTAGTCCTATAATTAAAACTTTAATAAAAACACATTAAAGCAAATATTGTCTCTGATAATTGCTTGCTTAAAATAAAGTATAATTTTGCTTTACCATCACAAAAGCCATAACTTCAGAAATGCCTTAAGAGCATTAAGGTGTTGAATAATAGCTGCTGACAAAAACAAACCAAATAAAACCCAAGGGTGAAAAATTCTAGTAACATCACAGGAAGTCTAGATATTGTTATTCTTTTCTCTTAATTGTTATTGTAATCTGTACCAGGATCAGAGAATAAGTACTTCGTAAAATGAGAAACTATGATCTTTGACCAAACAGAGAACCTGAATAAAACCAGAAATGGCCAAAGCCCCCTACCCTGTTAGCTTACTCTGAGGTGCCATCAGTGGTCTCCCATTAGCCACAATTATTGAGTAGAATGCAGGATAGACTGCAATGGCCCACTGATCTGAGAGAAGAACCCAGGACTCATGAGGGGATAAATTTTATGGTAGTCTCAATTGTCAAAAAACAAAGCAAAACTTCATCATAGCTGGTATTGAATAGGTCAGTGGTCGGCAAACCGCAGCTTGCGAGCCACATGCAGCTCTTTGGCTCCTTGAGTGTGGCTCTTCCACAAAATACCACGTGTGGGCGCGCACATACAGTGCGATTGAAACTTCGTGGCCCACGCGCAGAAGTCGGTTTTCGGCTCTCAAAAGAAATTTCAATCGTTGTACTGTTGATATTTGGCTCTGTTGACTAATGAGTTTGCCGACCACTGGAATAGGTAAATGTCCCTAACCTCATAGGAAGTGGTATTTTTTAGGAAAAAGAGATATTTGAGGTCAGTTGGCCTTGGGTTTGAATTCCAACTTTACCCTGTGAGCTGAGATATCTCAATTAAGGAAATTATGCAAAATAGAACTGCTCTTAATTCGGTTTCTTCACCTTCAAATACAGATAACAAAAGCAACTGTTTGAGGTTGTATTATGACCTATAAATAAATATGTTCTTGTTTAGGATCTCCTGTTATTCTTTTTATGGTTTAGATTCTAACAGGGGTCCTCAAACTATGGCCCGTGGGCCACATGCAGCCCGCCGAGGACATTTATCCGGCCAGCCGGTTGCTGCTGCCTGTCCTGCTTAGCAGCCGACTCGCCCCGGGCCCGCAGTGCGCATAGGAATTTGTTCATAGTTTTTTTTTTAAACTATAGTCCGGCCCTCCAGCGGTCTGAGGGACAGTGAACTGGCCCCCTGTTTAAAAAGTTTGAGGATCCCTGTCTAGAATAAGCAAATTAAAAGAATAATTTATGTGAACATTTTCATTGTAGTTACTAAGACTAAGTACAACTCAAGGCATCATAGAATAGTATAATCCCTTTCTTGAGAGGACCACACATAAAAGTCATTTAAGGGCCTAACATTGTTTGTCAGCTGAGCTGTCCTAAATCAGTGAAGAAATTTGGGTTGGTGACAAGACATCCTGGTTTTGTTTTACTATTCGAATGTTACTTTCTTTTAAAGCTTGATATTAGGGACTTTATCAGATTGCTTCCTCCATCAGTGATACAAAGGACCAATGACAGTTAACTGCTATACTTGATTTTTCAGATGCTAAAGATCTTACAACCAAGAAGTCATTTTGTCAAGCATACAATTAAAGGAGGTAGTTTCCTATAGAAAAATTTGGACTTAGAAATGCTCTAAATGCATTAAAAAATGTGCTATCCAAAACTAAGTTGAATTGTTCTCATTTTATACATTATTAGTATAACTAAATTCTCTTTTTTTACCACATGCATCAACCAGTGCACAAATCTGCTCCACTAGGGATTTGGCTCTAGGAAAACAACTGCAGTTGAGGGGAAAATATGATTCAGCATTTTCCCCATGAAAAACAGGGCTATTTATAAATTTTTAACTTGTTTTTACATTTACAGTGAACAAAAAAATGTACATGTTGACATGTATATTTTATAAGCTGGTTTTCCATTTTACTTGAGGGATTTGCAGAAGTTGCCCTAAATGTTGTGCACAATCAAACAAATCCCAACTTTTATTTACTCCATATTGTTTTATAGCCTCTGTGCTTTTAGAAGGCCACTTATTCTTGAGTCTCATCTGCAACTAGATTCTTGTTCCCCCCATCTCCTTGTTATATATCAGTATCCATTTACGGTAGGTCCCACCATATCCAATTCATTGAGTATCTGATGAAGAACATGTCCTCACTCATTTTTATGAAGTTCTAAATTAGACTGGGACATTGTTTTTCCAAGGAGAATAATATCAGAATGATTTCTCTACGTTTCCATCCTCAGCTTATTCCATAGAGACTATTATTTTATTTGGTTTTTCTTCCTGGAACTTCCTTTAGCATAGACTGTCTCCCCAAATCAAAGTTTTTAATTATTTACAATAAGTGTTTCTAAGTAGGATTAATGTACCAGCACTTAAAGTCAATTCCCTGGCTCCCCAAGGAAACTCTCCTCCTCACACATTGCACTTAGCTGATACAGACTATGAAAGTATCTGTCGTTTATACTTGGGCCTTAACTTTTTGCTGTTAGCTTTTTTTTTTTTTTTTTTTTCATGTTTATCCAGGGCAATAAGGATATGAGCTATTCTTAATGTTGCTGCCGAAATGCACTCTTCTTTACAACCTGATTGACTTGTTGGAAGGAATTCTGAAGAGCACTCAGTTGAGACAACCACTCCACGAGGGGGAAAGCAGACCTTCTGTACAATGAGCTCATCCATATCTCAATCTTGTGTACTTTTTTGCATTCTGCACACTCTTTCCAAAACACATTGTCTATTCAGTGTGGCATGTGGACAGGCTGTCTTAATTGCATTTCACACTTTCTTCATATAATTTTTTTTAGAAATGCTAAAATCTAAAGAATTTACCAAATGTCAAAAAAAAAGTAAGTCTCTCCTTCTATTCCCAAAGTTTTACTTTTCTCAGCTTTTATGCAAGACCTGAAAGTTCCTCCCTTCACTAGAGCCAGAAGAGAGCCTGGGAGAGTTTTAGTCCCTCTGTTCCACTCATTCACATTACATTGCTCCCTGCCTATACTGCACTCCTGTCCTCTCTACCAACCAAGCCTAGACCTTATTCCACCAGACAATTTTTCACACCATATTATCCCTATCATTCTTTTAGTTCCCAAGCCTACCTACACACCTTCCTTATATAATTTGTACCCCCCTGTCCACTGTTTGAGGAAGTGTTTTGACTTTATTTTAAACTATATTTCAATGGAACAAAATTGTGTCCATTTATCTGTTTTTATTTACAGATCTCAAATGTAAAAGGGCTGGTACATCATCAAAACATACTGAATTTAGAACACCTGGTGTAGTCCTTAATTCTGCTACTGCTAATGATAAAGAATTTGGTTAGTTACTGAATCTTCCTAAGCCTCTATTTTCTCCCCTCAAAATTAGAGATAATATCTACTTCATATCACATATCAAATGAGAATATCTGGAAAATCTTTGGAATTTTCCCAAGAATAAAGTAAATATCCAAAAATCCTTGCCCACTCTGCACCACTTTTCATGTTGAGTATCTATGTCACTTTCAGTCCAAGTTGTAAAAATTTTATTATAAAATGTGAGCATATTTTGTAACAAGTTATAATTTATTCCATTAGAGTATCACCACACCTATAAAATTTTTTTTTAGTTACACCCATACTCCCTTGGGCTACAGATCAGCATATTCTGGGATAATAAAATTAAGGCTCCCAAGAAGCCCTCTTTTCTGTAAGAGTCTAAAAAGCGTGTCTTTAAAATCTGTTGAAAGAATGAATGTTTTCTGTATAGAAATTATCTGTATAGAACTGTTCTGTGTACTTTCAGTGTGGTTACCAATTTCTGTCCTGCTAGAGTGAATTAATTTACATACTCATTACATCATTCAGAGACTTCTTTGGCACTGAACTTTGAGAATGGTCCCATTTTAGGCATTGATGCACATTAAAAATGGAATAGACAATGCTCTCTAGCCTCAAAGAAGTTATGCTCCAGAACAGGCAGCTGGCCCACTTCTCTAGTTTAACAACCCATACTCTAGAATATACTACTGAAGAATGACCATTGTTTAAACATGTCAGAAATAAAATTGTGCAAGAAAAAGGGAAAAACATCCCTATGTACAAGGTGCATTATACATTTGGGAGGAGAAAGTATTTAACTTTAAAGACCACTCTTTCCTCCCTTCCCTACAGTCCCCTTCCCTCCCTCAGGTATATCCAATCCATGACTCAAGAATAAAACTTACGAATTCATTCTTTCCACTTATTTGGATAACCTCTGAATAAAAAGATGGTGTTGGTGCCATGATTCTTAGAAGCCTTTTTGCCTAGCTAAGAGAGTGTATATGGCACTGCCTCAAATTTTTCTTAAATTTTAACAGAGGATCTTACAGCAGCTCCTTTATCTTGACCCTGAGATCATGGTTTTACTGGCAAAACCCTGGATTTGATCATTTCCTAGAGGCTATTTCATTATTTGAACATCTTTTTCCAGGAGAAACTGATTTTATTCTTGAAGCCAGCAAAACTTAACTCAAAAAAATTATATTTGAAAACTAACCAAATGTTTTACTTAGTTTATATATAAAACTTATCATATACACCTAAAATAAATAAAATGGTACTTTCAACATTCTTCCTATAAAGTCTCTCTGAAAATTTCATTGACTAAATCCACATGTATATTTTTTTAGCTTCCATAGTATGACAAATTGTAGCCAAAGTATTGCTAAACTTTCTTCTACTACATTTTTTTCCAGGTCCCAATAAAAAATGTTCTTCCTATTTTTTCAATCTTCACTAACAATCTCCTTGAAATTATTTCAGATTCAACCTTAGCAGATTCAGAGCCAACATCACATATTTTAGGTTTTCTTTAAAGCATCACTCTGGAAACAAATTCTGTTCCTGTTAGTTATTGAGGCATAGAAAGCACCCCCAAAACTTGGTGGCTTCAAACCAGTTTTTTATTTTTGATGTAAACTGAGGATAGGGGGCTTAAATAATTTGCCTGCGATGGGCGAGCTAGTAAGTGGCAAGTCAGGATTTGATCCCACATCCATATTATGTCCACTATAAAATGACACCACTTCATGGCATAGATTCATTAGTATTCATTTCTATATATGGCAAAATATGCTACTTAGATATTTATAGTCTAACTTCTCATATCAATTATATCTCAACAGAATTGGGAAATAATTATTTTTCATCTCTCATGTTTTATATTGACTTGACTAGGTTATACAGCTCTGCTTCATTGATTTTGAAGCAAAGTCATCTGGATATCTAAGTCCCCAAGTATCCAAGATGGCTTATTCACTTAGCGGGTATGCTGGCTGCTGACTGAGCATTCCACTGGGACTGTCAACCACAATGCCCATCTATTGCCTCTCCAGAACTAGAAGTAAGTCACTTCTGCAATCTTCCATTAATTAAAGCATGAAGCCCACACAGATTTAAGGGGTGGAGATAAAAAAAAAAAAAACAAAAACCCTCACTTAAGGTGTAATACCAAAGTATCAGGGACATCTTTCTCCAACTATATGTCAGGTACTGGTGATGCAGAGTAAACAAAGAAAATCCTTGCCTTCTGTGAGCTTACAATTTAGTTATGAATACAAAATATATGTACAAATAAATTTAAATATATAATAAGTTAGTAAAAAAATATAAGTTAAGTAGGGGTAAGTATTGTGATAAAGAGAATAGGAAGTGACTTTGTGTGAGAGCTACAGTATTTAATAGGGTTCCAGAGAAGACAGCCACAAGGAGGTATCTTATTTGAGTAAAAACTTAAAGAAATAAGAGAGCAAATCACACAGATTATCACTGATAGAGCATCCTAGACAGAGTTAGTACAAAAGCTCTGAGTTTGAGAGTATGTCTGTACCTAACCGTCCCATCTGCCACTGAATCATATCCTATATAATAAAGAGGTAATATGCAAATTAACCCTCATGCCCTCACAAGATGGCTGCCTACAACCAGGCCAGCAGTAGGGTTAGTGAGGGATGACCAAACAACTGAACAAGCAGGCTGTGTGGGGTGACCAGGCCGACAGGGGGGGCCATGAGGGGCAACCAGACCGGCAGGGGGGGGGCAGTTGGGAGCAACCAGGCCAGCAGGGGGGGCAGTTGGGGGTGACCAGGCCAGCAGGGGGGGCAGTAAGAGGTGACCAGTCTGGTGGGGGGGGCAGTAAGAGGTGACCAGGCCGGTGGGGGGGGGGCAGTTAGGGGTGACCAGGCCAGCAGGGAGGGCAGTTGGGGGCAAATAGGCTGGAAGGGGGGGCAGTGAGGGGCAACTAGGCTGGCAGGGGGGCAGTTGGGGGCAACCAGGCCAGCAGGGGGGGCAGTAAGGGATGACTAGGCCAGCAGGGGAGGCAGTTAGGAGCAACCAGGCTGGCAGGGAGGGGATGGTTGGGGGCAACCTGGCCGGCAGCGGTGGGCAGTTAGGGGCAACCAGGCCAGCAGCGGGGCAATTAGGGGTGATCAGGATGGCACACAGAGGCAGTGAGGGACGATCAGGCTGGCTGGGGGTGGGCAGTTAGGGGTGATCAGGCAGACAGGCAGGCAGGTGAGCGATTAGGAGCCAGCAGTCCAGGATTGTGAGAGGGATGTTCGACGGGGATTGAGCCTAAACCAGCAGTTGGACATCCCTCGAGGGGTCCTGGATTGGAGAGGGTGCAGGCTAGGCTGAAGGGACCCCACTCCCATGCATGAATTTTGTGCACTAGGCCTCTACTCATTACATAATTACCATAGTAAATAAAAACACAGCTGAAGAATCTCAGTAATCATATGATGAATGTGCTCTCATATTGAGTCAGACAATTGTTACTAGTATATTGCTTCTTTTTATCATTACATAGTGAAGATGATGATACTTGGATCTCAGAAAAAAAATGTTCTCTAGTTCCTATAGCACCTGAAATCATTAGGTGCCATAAGAACTAGACAGACTATTGTCAAGCATACTGAATACTTATGAACAAGGACAAATAAATTTATTACTAAATTATAAGTTGAAAAAAAAGTGGTGATTTGGGAAGTTAGAATATAAATATCTAAGTAGCATATTTTGCCATATATGGAAATGAATACCTATGAATCTATGCCATGAAGTGGTGTCATTTTATAGTGGACATAATATGGATGTGGAATCAAATCCTGACTTGCCACTTACTAGCTCTCCCATCACTGACAAATTATTTAAGCCCCTAGCCTCAGTTTACATACCTATAAAATGAGGAAAATAATAGCTGCTATGAAGGGTCATGGTGAGCATTAAGAACAATAAAAGGAAAGTGCTAGGCATAGTACCAACCATAGGATGAGTGTATTAGTCATCTCAGGCTGCCATGACAAAACACAATAAACAAGGTGACTTAAACAAAAGAAATTTATTTTATCAGAGTTCTGAAGGCTGAAAGTCTCAGATCAGAGTGCCAACATAGTCAGATTCTGGTGAGAGCTCTTTTCCTGGTTTTTGGGCTTCCTACTCACTATGTGCTCACATGACCTTCCTTCTGTATATGTATTTTGAAAAAGTAAGATATCGAGAGTTCAAGGGGTGGGGAAGGGTAACTCTCTGGTGTCTCTTCTTATAAGGACACTAATCCTACCATGAGGGCCTCATCCTCATGACCTAATTTGACCCTAATAACCTTCCCACATGTTCTCATCTCTAAATATCATCACATTGGAGGTTTGGGCTTCAACATATGAATTTTGAGGAAGATACAAACATCTAGCCCATAAAAATGGGTAATCAAAAAAATAAAAAATATATGAAATTATAAAAATTATTGTTATAGATACTCTATTATTATTAAACTTACCACTAATGATAACCTGGGTCCTAGAAACCATTTTTCTTATGGTTTCTCTTGTTAACCATAGTACTATGGTAGCTTTTATTTCCTTCATTAAAATTTTCTTTTTGTATTTACTATCAAAATACCTTACACTCAAGGTGCAAAGGGTTGGATTGTAAGCTTTTTGAAAGTAACAGCCATGACACCTTCTTTTTGTTTTTTTAAGCCCTGGGACCTATCACAATGCCTGGAATATAATAAATGTTTCATAGATGTGTGATGAATAAATAACTATAATTATATTTTCTACATTCGTTCTCTTTAATTACTGGGCCTGCAGTGGACAAATAGAATCTTAAAGGGTAGCAACAGTATAACTTACCACAAACAAAGGCATACAATTAAAAATATTTGCAAATACTACTTTAGAGACTCTAGGTAGGATATTTGTTGATGAAGGTTACAATCTTAAATTTCATATGCTATCTCTCAACATTCTGACAAGAAACGTGTTTTTTTCCCACAGAAAACTGGCCATTGTAAAAGTCTTACTCTTACTGGCAGGAAAATTAGCAGACAGACGTGGCTCTGGCTGTTAATGGAAATGTAATCAGCAGTCTGTCTTTATGACGGTATGCTGCCATCACTGAATATCCACTTAGGGGGCAAGGCCAAGGCTGCAGGCAGCAGTCCAAAAGCATTAACATCCCCCAGGTAACAGCAAGAGGATGAAAAATGCTCGTGGGGAGAGGACCCATTTCAAATTTCCTATCATTTTAAAAGTAAAACAGAAAGTTGGTCATTTTATATCAATTTAGTCTGCTGAGGTTCTCTAATTTGCCAATAAAAGGATATTATAAAAATTTATCACCATCCATCCAATGAGAACTTTCAGTGCATTTGTTAGTTGAAGAGTGTGTTCCCCTGTCAGTAATGCAAATTAAGCTAGCCAGTAAAAGCCTTCAGAATAGTTCTAGATTCTTCCCATAACATTCTTCACAATACACCCTTAATTCCCTGTAAAGCTACCTCCCCTGATATTGTTCTTCCCAAAATATGTCATTCAAGATTGTAGAACTACTTGTACTTTCTAATTATGCATATGATTATATGATTCTGTGTCTTTGTATACTCTGCTGCTTTATCCTGGCATTCCTTTCTTCCCTGGTTTGTCTGGAAAAGTCCTTAATATCCTCCCAGACCAAAGATAGGCATCATTTCTACTCTAGATAGGCATTATCCAAGAGGATAATCTCTCTTATCATTTTCTTTCTTGGAGTTCCTCCTCTGGATTGGGATGTATTTCTCCAAGTACATACTGCATTTCAATTACTTATTTAAAATGTCTATCTCCTCCCCTAGATTCTGGGTTCCCTGAGAGCAGGGTCTATAGTTGTGTTATTTTATGTTCTAATTACCTAGGACAGGGTCAGATATATACATTTTGAATTTATATGTCCAGGTGAGTTTGGCTTATAAAGGTCTATTAAAAGCTTCCAAATAAGTTTTCAAAAGATAGGAAATCTATTTTTCCTAGTCCAGCCAAATATCAGAGTCAGATATTTGATTTTTTGAATCATCACCTGAGGATATGTTTTTACTAATTTTAAAGAGAGAGAAAAAAAATAGATGTGAGAGAGAAGCATCAATTGGTTGCTTCCCATATGCACACTGACCGGAGATGGAAGCTGAAACCTAGGTATGTACCCTGACCAGGAACTGAACCCGAAACCTTCTGATCTACAGGGCAGTGCTCCAACCAACATAGTCACCCAAGCAGGATGGATTTTCATTTTAAATTATTTAACCTTTCGAACATTTACTCAACATCTGCCCTGAGTCAGGTAAAATGTTGAGTACTAAGAATTCAGTGTGAAATAAAGCCTTGATTTCCAGTATCTTCCATCCAATGAAAAAAAATCTATATGGATATAGGTATTTGTAATGCTGTTGGCAAGGTGTTTTAATAAAAACATGAAGAAATGGTTTGGGAAATAAAGGAATAAGCAACTAACTCTAAAAGGGGTTGAATAAAAGCTTCCCAGAGGACATCAGATTTGAAGATAATGTTGGTGGTTGAGTTATATTTTTACCTGAAGGAGAGGGGGACTGGCAGAGATCATTGAAAGTAGAAAATAAAATTGGGTTTATGAAAGACACAGTTTACCACTCAATAGCTATTTCCCAACTTTTCACTCAACAAGAAGACCCCAGTTTTGTTCACCCTTCTGCAATAATTCCTTTCAAGAAGGTAAAGTCTCTCTCTGAGCACTGTGGTGAAAATTAAGACTCATTTAAGCCAGTTACCAAAAGATTGACAAGAGCATGAGATGCAATTCTGGTCAATGGAACAAGAGGGGATGTCTGAAGACTTTCAGGAGAGTCCTCAGTCTTTTAGAAAGCTATGTAAGGCAGAAAAACTCTTTTTACTACCCACAGACCCTGTTGTTTGAAAATGTGACATGTGGAGCTGGTTCAGCCAACTTGTGACCATGAACGGAACAAAAGCAATGTGCTCAAGATGGCAGAGAGGAAAAAGGAATGAGTCTAGATTTTTGGTGACTTAATTATGCCACCACATCAACTAATACAGAATCACTCTCTCTGTGGCTTGTTTAAAAATGTGAAATAATAAGTGTTATTTTATGTAAGCCACATAAGTCTTGTTTTCTGAAAACATCCAGTTGATGCAGTATAAAAATGCAAATGCATAATGGACGTAAGAATGAGTAAAAAATGCCATGTGTAACTAAGGACATATTTTGGAGGGGATAGGTTTGGAAGAGTGAATAGTGAATAAAAAGAAGGATAAGTCTGGAAATACAGGTTTAATTTAAACCCTGAAAGGACACTTCTGTTAAGAAATTCTCTGTCTATGAAATCATAGACCCTAAACTGAAGAAGGAAAAGAAGTCCCAGGCACAAATCTGAGACTGATTTGAGAATTAACAGAATGTGGAACAGGGAATGAAGACAAAAAAAAGGGGGGGGATCTTTTAAGAAAATAGAGGGAAATTTTGAATTACATAGAAGTAGAGATAAATAATTTTTAAAGGGTCTTGAATGAAGAGGAAATCCACCCAAGAGAGCATCATTTTTTTTCTTTTTCTCTTATAAATGCAACAGAAATATTATTTAGAAGGGTTTGAATAGAGTAAAAATCAACAAGTGGAAAGAAATTAAATGTTAAATCAAAGAAGTACCAAGTATGCTATCATACTGGTCATTATATTTAATTACTCTTATACATAAAGTGTATTTAATTATAGCTCTCTCAATATAGTTGTAACTGCATCTTGTGAAAGCTCAGCCATTTAAATAAATACAGGGTCATACTTACTTGAGTGCTAACACCTGCTATAGTGTGGCTCCCAAAGAGAGGAAGAACAACACTCCATTTAATTATATCATTGTGTTTATTAGAGGAAATTAATAGACATATCTCCTATGACCCTGTGCAGCCAATCAGTGTCAAAGAGAGGTCAACTAACATTCACTTGAATTCATTTTCACTTTTAAAACCACATTTCTCATTTTAAGCCTTTGCCAGTTTATATCTACATAGTGCTTCATATTTTTAAAGATTGTTTTTCAAATATACTCATCCCATCAACAGTCATTTATTAAGCAAATATTTATTGAATGTCAACTATATGTTAGGGATTGTACTAGACTCTGGAGATACAATGGTGTACAAAACACAGTTCTACCTCGTACTCTCCTGAAGGAGGTTTTGAATTTCATTCATGACAACATCCATGACCTAATGTTTACCATCAAGTATGAGTTAAACTCATTCTGCTACTATTTCCCTAATTTAATTAGCACATACAATTATCATTCGTGATTAACTAGAAGATCTTGATATTTTTGCAGACATTCCTCTCTTTATTCTTGTCTAGTTTAAAAGGTTTGACTAAAATTATAGTCTGCTATTTTTTATAAAACCATAATCTGCTTCTCAGTTTTAAAATATCATTTAAAATATTTATGAATGCCCTGGTTCATTTGGTTGGATTGCTGTCCCATACACAGCAAGGTCTCAGGTTCGATTCCTAGTAAGGCCGCATACAGGAGGCAACTGATAGATATTTCTTTCTCACATTTCTCTCTCTCTCTCTCTCTCTCTCTCTCTCTCTCTCTCTCTCTCTTTCTCTTTTTCTCTCTCTCAAATCATTATATGTCTATATCTATATCTATATCTATATCTATCTATCTATCTATCTATCTATCTATCTTTCTATATATTTCAAAACAGATTTAAAAGAATGGATAGATGATGAGTTTCTAAAATACAGGTGTAAACACAATTCTCCAAAGGGAAAACTTTGTCTCAGTGATTGAGTTCATTCATAACTAGTTCTCTTGTCCTGCTAGGAAAATAGCAGGATGATTTTACATCCCTATCTCCCTGAAATTAGGCAAGGCCATATGACTAGTTCTGGTCAATAGCTTGTGCTATGCATTTCTTCTGTACTAAAGCATTTTAACTGCTGGTGACTCTCAAGAATTTTTTTTTTTTTTTCGATGTGCTAAGTAACTTGGGAATCATGTGTCTGGGACAGTGTGGTTTTAAAATAGCCGATAGAGCCCTCAACAATCTGGGTTCCTGAGTGACTATGTCAGTCTGCGTGGGATATTGAATCAATAAGAAATAGAGATTGGTGAATTGTTTACTACAATGTAAGCCTAACCTAACCTGACTAATATAGCCTGTTGTCTTGGGATCAGAGGCAGTGTTAGTGGTAAACCAGGTTGCTAACAGCTTTATTCTTTTTGTCTCAGTAAACAGTATGTTTCATCTGCCTCCATGAAAAAATCTGAACAGCCCAAGAAGTCAAACTCTAAGGTTGAATCTATAGACACAACACCCCACTGCCTCTTTTTATCTTTCTCTCAAAATAGGTGCCATTGATAGGAGCCAGGAATGTATACAGTTATCTTCAAAGGCACCCATGAAGTAAATTCTTTGTCCACTTATGTTTTCCAGTCCTGAATTTCTCTTATATTTTCTAAATCCTTTGGTTATTTTTGTTCTTTAGAACTGATCCGTTATTCTTTGAAATTGCCTCTCTTAGATAATGCCCTAGACTCAAAAAAGATGCTACCGGTATATAGATTAGCCAGCTACTAGTATAATTGTAAACTTTGTGGTTATTCATAATATTTGTACTTCCAAAGAGAATAAATTGGATTTACTTTTGCTGAGCCATTCCATTTACAGCTGTCATTCAACATACCAAAAATGTTTTCCCTTTGTGTTCAAAGGTTATGCAGAATGCCTAACTGTCTCCTCAAAAAATGATGGAACAGCCATATCAGATGGAACAGAAATCATGTCATTTCATTCACAGCATCATTATGAATACCAATGCATTTAAAACATTTTAAGTTTAAAATGAAGGCCTCATTTTTCCTCAGAAAGAAATAAAATTTCTTTTTCACTTCTAAGACTATACTAGCCAAACAATTACTTCTAGTCATAATTAACTTTTGGCTATGAAAAAAAAGTATGTCCATTTTGTCTACTACATTTATAACATTTTTTCTGCACTGGGTTTGAGTTCTAATTATGTCATTAACAAATTATGTAGACTTGAAAAAATCATGTAGTTTTTAGGAACTCTGAATATTAAAACTCAAACAAACTTTAGAGTCCTCTACAACACCCTAATCCTAAATATGGGGAAATGAAGTTCTTACAGAAAATAGTATCATTTGATAAAAAGTTGGATGCAGGCCATCTAGTGACTTCAATACTTCTACTCTGCCCTAATCATAGTTAATCACTTACCCTTCAACCACAATTAAAACATCATTGGATCGAGAGTAGCCTGACAGAATATAAATGACAGCACCCTAACTTCTCTTCACTATTCCTGAATCTTTAACTGCATTAGACTCTGCACTCTATTGCTTAAGAAATATGGCCTCCATGTGACAATTTACACCTTAGTTGATTGCTACAAAATTAAACTCTGACTTGTCCTGTAGGAGTAGTAATGGCAAAGGTTGTAGTGGTAGTAGTTGTAGTAAGAGTAGGAATAATAAACTCATTTTATCTTAAAATAGGGCTATGGTATATAGTAAACCCTCACTTAATGTGGTAGATAGGTTCTGCAACTTGAAACAAAACGATATATAACAAAACCAGTTTTATCACAGGTTAACTGATATAAGCAAGAGTTAAATTCCTACAGCATCTCATCAATATTATAACTAAATGATGTTGAACAAATGACATTACTCAAGGACCTGCTGTTCTGTGAAGGGCAGATGTAAAACCTGAGGCACAGAGAGGGTACATTTCCTATCCAAAGTTCCACAGCTAGAAAGTGGCAGAGCTAGAACTGGATTTGAGGCACTGTGACTCCAGAGCCTGTCTCTTAACCACTATGCTTCATTGCTTCCTTCCTTCTCTTAAGTCTGCTGATATAAGTTTTTATCTCTCTGTCTACCTTGTGACAATAACTTTGTAAAGCTTCTGGTAAGAGAAACGTACATTCCTAAAACAAATATGTGAAACCTACCATTTATTTCTCCCTATCTTCATGTCATGACATTATAAAAGTAAAATCCAATTAGAGGGCAAAAAAATCTATAAAATTTTGGTTTGAAGTGATTAATATTTTTAACAATATACTGTTTCCTGGAATAAATTACTATGTGACAAACGTTTACATGCACTCATACATCTAAAGTTATTTTAATGCAAATATAGTCTATTTTAAAGTAGTGTTTATGATCATCTATTAAGATGTATACAAATACATTCTCTTTTAAACTACCTTGACTTATTACTGTGATGGATGTTAAATATATTCTGTTTCCTTTATATATATAAAACCTCTCCTCCTTTTCCCTTATGCCTAAAGTATATTAGTAGCCATGATTACCGTGTATTACTCTTTCCTAGATTATATTCAGATTTCCAAGAAAACAAAGAAATTTTTAGTATAATCTTTTATCAGGCAATGTTGAAGAAATGTTGGATAATTGACATTAAAATCCTATGTGGTCATATGATAGGACTAAAGGCCTGGTGCATGAATTTGTGCACAGGTGGTGTCTGGCTGGCCCACTCGGATAGGGGCCAATCTGGCCGGGCTGGCTGGGGAAAGGGGACATGGGAAGTTGGCCGGCCAGCCCCACCCCTAGTCAGGGTGTGGGGGGGCCAACTGGGAGTGAGTCCAGCTGGGGGAGGGGCTCTGGGCTGTTGGCAGGCTGGCCACGCCCACTGGTTGTACTCAGGTCGAACTCCCAGTTGAGGAGACAATTTGTATATTACCCTTTTATTATATAGGATTATTCACATCATTTACACACTGGGAATCATGTTACTAAAGAGTTAATAATGTTGGGCAATCATAAGATAGAGTTTGAGGTGCTTACTTTATCAATGACTCATTACTTACTAGTATTAGCAAGGACTTGCCATTTGGAGCAATCACTTTTAAACCTTATTTGGGGGATAGTTTTGAAATCTTTTCCACTCTAATGTTCCTGGAGCCCTTGCCACAGGGTATCACTTCTCAAATAGTAATAATACATGAAAATATTTTTAGATTTATGGAATACTTGCAAATGAAATCAAACCAATATGCATTCAAGATCCTATCTGTTTAAACAACTATTAACTATTTTAACAAAAACAAAACAACAACAACAAAAAAACACACACAAAAAAGAGAAGTAAACTCAGGATGCTAGTATAAAAGGAAACACCAAGTTGTTTCTAAGTTAATCAGGATATATTACATGTATTTCAAGAATATTACTGTATGTTAGTCATTGTACTGCAACAAATAAACCCCAAAATTTTCTGGCTTATCACAATAGAAGTGTGTGCCTGGTCTGCAGAAAGCCTTCCACGTGGTAATTCAAGTACCAGGCTTCTACCATGTGCTGTTACTACTCTCTGCTAGGGTCTCCTTTGTACTCAGCCAATGGTGGAAAGAAAGCAGGCTCTTTGGGACATATGTCACTTCCATTCATGTTCCATTAATAGAACTAGTAACAAGGCCCACAAGATGGGAGAGAAATGAAGGAGCTGCTTTCTAGTACTCACTCTATACTCCTTAGTGTGTGTGTGTGGGGGGAGGGTCACGGGGGAGGGGGTAAGGAGGTTGAAACTTTGTGGGACAGCTATCTGTGTATACCACAGCTAGCATTTATATCAAAGTTCACAGATTGAAATGCATCCAGGGATGTTAATGAGTGGGGCGGCTTGAATACAGAACTACATAAAGTAGAGGCAACTGTAGTGAAAATGAAAGAATATTCTTTGACTAAAGAGGGAAGATGATTCCCATGCAGAAAAGCATGCATAGCATTGGCAGAACTTTGCAAGAGAGAAAAAATATGTATTTAAAATGTGAAATCTCATGTTTTAAAAGTAAGCAAATAATTAGGGTGGCAAACACACGATGCAGTGTACACATGATGTGTTGTAGAATTGTGCACCTGAAACTTGTATAATTTTGCTAACCAGTGTCACCCTAATAAATTCAATAAAAGGGAAAAAATTAAAAAGGTAGAGATTTTCCCATTGGATTACCCATTGGATTGCTGCTTAAGGCAATATTACTTTTTGGTTTACTGAGGAGTAACAGTTCTGAGTCCTTAAGTAAATAAGGCATAAAATACTCTCTATGCCAGAGGCCTAGCTCTCCACCTTTGCAGGTTCTTGGCCTGTCTCCATTTAGGAGGTTTTGGGTGCTTGAGCTGATCACAGTTGTCAGCAAAAACATCCTAGCATCTCCTTTAGAGAAGACTCTCATCCAAGAAGTCTGGCTTTGTAACTGAGAACTTAAAGAAGGAATTTTCCAAGCCAAATAAGGCTTTTTGCACCTACATGTGATTCCCACAAAGGCCCATATTTTTGGCTAAATTTGGTCTAAGGCAATGTACCTCTTGGTATTAGTTTACAGGGGTATGAGATTATGGACTCCACCTGCCTCTAACTAGTGAGAGCTGTTCAATCACCACTCTTTCAACATTAATTAAGCACTGTCCTAGATACTGGGATTTAGCAGTAAGCAAGGGGCAACAGCCCTTCTCTCATGGCACTTACCTTTCTGTGGAAAACAGAGAAATAAAATGCATAGTGTGTTAGAAGGTGATAAGTGCTCTAAGGGGGGTAAGGTGGGGAGAACAAGAAAGGTGTTCAACTTTCTTTAAGATAGCAAGGGAACGTCTATCCGAGAAAGTGACTTTGGAACAATGATCTGATGAAAGTACAACATTCACTAAAGAGAAACCAGGAATTCACTTAACTGCTAATTGAATTGGGCCACTGGCTACACCATTTCTTCCCATCAGTGCATGTAGAGACACAGCAATAGACAGCCTGATGCACTCAGAGGCCCACACAGAAAACTTCCACCCATCCCTGTACCCAGGGCACCCAGACTGGCCCTCAAAAGCCAGTCTCACTGAGTTCAAGAACCCATTTCTCAGAAACAGCACCTCCTATTTACTAGGTGTACCGGTTAATAATGGCGGATTTTATAATCAAAGAAAACACGATAATTTCAAGAGAAACTTCAAAAGTGCTTTATTCAAAGTAATGTCCATCACTAGCTATACATTTCCCCCATCTTTCAGGTAATTTGTGGATACTGCTGCAATAGAACGTTTCTTGTTTTGAGGCAAACCATTCAGAGACCCAATTTTCCACTTCTTTGTATGTTTTGATGTGCTGCTCAGAAAGCACGTGTACCATCGATCAGAACAAGTGGTAATCTGAAGGAGCAAGGTCTGGTGAATACAGCGGGTGGGTTAATACTTCCCAGGCAAGATCTTTTAACGTGTCTTTAACTGGTTTTGAAGTGTGTGTTGGTGCGTCATCATGAAGCAAAATTACTTTGCCGTGTCTTCTGGCACATTCTGGTCGTTTCACGATCAAAGCATAGTTCAAATTGATTATTTGTTGTTGGTAGCGATCAGTATTAACAGTTTCACCTGGTTTTAGAAGCTCACAATACATCACACCCTCCTGATCCCACCAAACGCAGAGCATCATCTTCTTTCTGAAGCAATTTGGCCTTGCAGTCGATGTTGATGGTTGACCTGGATCAACCTATGATTTTGTTCATTTGGGATTCTCAAAATAAATCCACTTTTCATGCCAGTCACAATTCGATGCAAAAAGACTTTCTTTCGTGCCATTGAAACAACATTTTACTGATGACTTTTCGGTTTTCCATTTGTCTTTCGTTCAGTTGATGTGGCACCTGTTTTCCTTCCTTTAAAATCTTTCACATTGCTTGTAAATGATCGGAAATTGTTTGCTGAGCAACGTTTAATCTTTCTGCAAGTTGTTTTTGAGTTTGACATGCATCTTCATCCAATAATGCTTGTAATTGTTGATCTTCAAACTTTTTCGGTTGACCTGTACATTCTTTGTCTTTCACATCGAAATCATCACTTTTAAAGCATTTAAACCAGCGTTTACAAGTTTCTTGAGATGGAGCATGTTCACCATAAGCTTCCCGAAGTGTATGATAACTTTTTCTTCAAAATAAAGTAATGAATTAAAACCTCCCGCAAATGCTCTTTTTTGGGGGGGCAGGGGGGGGCAGGAAATTCGACATTTTTAAGCGTAAAAATATCTATGATGTTAACATCTTCAGCAAATTTGACATGAAGTTTTGAAGTTTGCTGTCAATACAACAATAGCATACACATCAAATCGCATATATATCAACATATGTGTAACTCCATCTATTGAAAAAAATCCGCATTATTAACTGGTACACCTGGCACAAGAGCTGGACACCCAGCAAAATAAAAGGTCTGCCCAGTTATTTAGAATTTCTAGAATAAATTATTTGCAGTGTAGGCTTCAAACCTTTAAACAATACAAAGATGTAAATCTAGCTTATATTGTAAAGGCACCAAAGCATCATTTGTTATTTTAAAGATAAAAAAGTCATTTTATTGGGTGAAAAAACATTGAAAGACTACAGAAAGTTATACAGAAAAAAAAAGAAAAGAAAAGAAAGAAAAAGCATAAAAATAAACTATTATTTAAGCAACCCACATCAAGGAAAAGAATGCAATTCAAAACTTTCCGATTTATTTGACTTGGCCTCCATTATCATTTGCATGAAGCTTAATCAAAGACCTGCCATTCTGACAGTCCTTCCCAGTGAGGGAACTCAAGCTTTGATGCTCATATTCAGTGTTTCTGACTAAAAATCACATTGAGAGAAAGCAGCATTGGTTTTCCAGCTGTAATTAAATTCCAGCCTAAGGAAGCCATCCTTGGTCAGAGGCTATTTCTGCACTCATCCCCACCCCAGACAGAGTTCATACACAAGGTTTTACTGCCATGCATACTGCTGAGGTCAAATGCAAGACAGCTGATTTTCTCCTAAAGAGAACTCAGCTGCCGATGCTGACCAGAGAGCAGATATATAACCACTAGCATTTAGCATTTAGAGAGCAAACCTATGGCGTGGTTCAAGCCTCTCTTCCTGTAGTATGCTTGATGCAAGAAATTGTGGCACCCAGGTGGAAATATAGCTACACAATCCATAGTACAACAAATCTTTCCCAAGTAGAAAACTACCACCATGTGTATCTAGTCAAATTAATCTAATTTGAAATTTAGATAAAAAATTTACTAATCCAGGACTTTATAGTTTGTATAAACTCCAAGTCTTGATATTTAACAAATGTTAACAATTATTTCAATTTTCATAACAGTAAAATCTACCTCTACCACTGTATAATGGGTGGAGGGGAAAAGTAAAACCAATAAAATTGCCAACTGAAAAAACTTCTGGCATTTACTCTGTAAAATATCTTTACCTGTGGATTATCAGTCAATAAAAAGCAAAATATATACTTTTTCTGCAGTATGAGAGGGTTAGCCCAAGGCAAGATAATTGATCCTAAATAAACAGCAAAAGAAAGAATAAGCAATTGGATGGAGGAACTATAGTGGCTCTAAAGGTCAAGGCCAAGCGTCCCCAGTAATGTGCTTCCCGAGACCTTTGCTGCCTATCAGTGTAAAATGGTGTCACATGAAGTTCATGATGCTTTTGCCAGGCAGGGAGAAAAGATATTCCATACATTCAGTGGACCCTGCTTTAGATAACATGAATGCAAGTAACTCATTTCAGAAGTGTCTTAAAATTACTATTTTGGGGGAGAACCAAGATGGTGGTGTAGGCAAACACCAGTACTTTCTGCCTCCCACAACTACATCAAAATTACAACTAAAATACAGAACAACCATCATTCAGAACAGCCTGAAATCTGGCTGAATGGAATTCCTACAACTAGTTAAATAAAGAAGAAAGTATATTGAGACTGGTAGGAGGGGTGGATGCACAGAATGGGTTGATGTCACACCCTCATCTGGCATTTTTGTTTGTTTTTAATCTGAAGGGATATCTCAGCTGTGGTGGCCTCCCAAAAGGAACAAGGGATCCCAGCCCAAAACCAGATGCCCAGCCCAGGGTTTCAGAGCTGGGAAGAGAAGTCGAATTATTTTGGGGCTGTAAAAACCAGCAGGGATTGTGGCTGAGTGTCATGGAGGCTGCTGGAGACTCAGGCAGTTCCTCTTAAAGGGCTGGTACACAAACTTACACGGTCTACCTCCCTCTGAGCTCCAGTGTTGGGGCAGCGGCTTGGGGAGATCCAGGGACATATGGGGAGGAACTGGATTGTTTGGCATCAGAGAAAAAATTCAAGAGAAGCTTTATTCCAGGCATAAGTGCTTATAGGGGTCATTGTTCCTATGCTGAGACCTCCCCTATTGCAGAGCCAGTCAACCATATCTGAGTTTGCATCAGCCTGGCTCACACTGTTCGCTTCACCCTTGTGATTTCTTGAAACCCAACCCCATCCAATTTGTAGTTCTACCAAGCTGTTTGCAACTACTATTCCATATATATGGCCAGTCTAGGCTCAGATTTTACTTTCCTAAAATCTCTTAAACCAGCATCAGCTGGCATCAGCATGCCTCATATCTATGAATAAGAGACAAAAGACCTGGCACAGGCAGCAGCCTGCCTTGCTTCACAGCTTGGCCTCATCTGGATATTTCCAAGCTCAACACAAGTAGCAGCTACCTGTAGATCTTCCTATAGCTCCTGCTGGCTGGCCCCAGGCAGTAGCTGACTTTGCACCTCCTGGGAGGCCCTAGAGCCAGTGCACCAATTACACCATACCAGATTATAATTCTATACATCCATGAGCAACAAGGCTCAAAGGACAGACTTAGTGAGCACCAAAGCACCACTGAAGCAAGTCCTGCTCCATAGGGGTGTCTTCTGCACAGCAGCTCTTCCATTGTAGACACAGCTGGTCCTCATAGCCAATTGGCCTGGAGGTCAATTCCTCCCAGTGACTCCAACAGCAATCAAGGCTCAACTACAACAAGACTGTGCACACAGCCCACACAGGGGCACACCTAGAGTGCCCAGCTCAGGTAACTGGGGAGACTGAGCCACTGGGCCTTACAGGACACCTATTACACAAGGCCACTCTACCAATTCCAGGAGACATAGCAGCCCTATCTAATATGGACACAAACACAGGGAAGCAGTCAAAATGCAGAGACAAAAAACATGTCACAAATGAAAGAACAGAAGAAATCTCAAAAAAAAAAAAAAACACACAAAACAACCTAAATGAAATGGAAACAAACAAACTACTAGATACAGAGTTCAAAACAATGATTATAAGATTGCTCAAGAGACTTAATGAGAGCTTCAAGAGATTTAGTGAGAATTTAAAGGATCTTAGTAAGAATTTCAAAGGAATGAAAAAAGACCAGTCAGAAATTAAGTATATACTAACTGAAATAAAGAATAATTTACAGGGATTCAACAGTAGAAAAGAGAAGTCTGAGAATCAAATCAATGATTTGGAATATGAGAAACAAACAAAAAACAATCAGAAGTGCAAAAAGAAAAAAGAACCCAAAAATGTGAAGCTAGTGTAAGGAGGCTCTGGTACAACTTCAAACATAACAACATTCACATCATGGGGGTGCCAGAAGAAGAAGAGAGAGAGAGCAAGAGATTGAAAACCTTTTTGAAGAAATAATGACAGAAAACTTCCCTCACCTGGTGAAAGAAATAGACTTACAATCTAGGAAGCACAGAGTCCAAAATGAGAGGAATCCATAGAGGCCACACCAAGACACATCATAATTAAAATGCTAAGGGTTAAAGACAAAGAGAGAATCTTAAAAGCAGCAAGAGAAAAGCAGTTAGTTACCTACAAGGGAGTACCCATATGACTGTCAGCTGATTTCTTAACAGAAACTTTGCAGGCCAGAAGGGAATGGCAAGAAATACTCAAAGTTATCAATAGCAAGGACCTATAACCAAGATTACTCTACCCAGCAAAGCTATCATTTAGAATTGAAGGTCATAAAGAGCTTCACAGACAATAAAAAGCTGAAGGAGTTCGTTACTATCAAACCAGTATTTCATGAAATTTTGAAGAGTACTTTTAGGAGAAGAAGAAGAAGAAGAAGAAGAAGAAGAAGAAGAAGAAGAAGAAGAAGAAGAAGAGGAGGAGGAGGAGGAGGAGGAGGAGGAGGAGGAGGAGGAGGAGGAGGAGGAGGAGGAGGAGGAGGAGGAGGAGGAGAAGAAGAAGAAGAAGGAGAAGAAGAAGAAGGAGAAGAAGAAGAAGGAGAAGAAGAAGAAGGAGAAGAAGAAGAAGAAAAGAGATAAAAAATACGAACAATAAAATGGCAATTGAGTCTAAAAATCAAAATAAAGGAACAAGGAATCTAATGAACAAAATAAACTGATGAATAAAATAGAACCAGAGGCATGGAAACATGAAACAGACTGACAGATCTCAGAAGGAACAGGGGACGGGGGTTAGGAAGAGATTAACCAAAGATCTTATATGCATATATGCATTACCTATGGACATAGACAATAGGGTGGTAAAAGCCTGGGGTGAGGTGGGAACTGGGTGGAGGGGGAGCAACCCAGGAACACAAAGGGGGACATCTGTAATACTCTCAACAATAAATATTAAAATAAAATAAAATAAAATAAAATAAAATAAAATAAAATAAAATAAAAACAATAATAAAAAATAAAATTACTATTTTTGAAAGTTAGTTTCTTTTATCTATAAAATGCAGGTACATGGATACTTTTTTTTCTATCAGTAATGAATAAACTAACACAAACCATAGCAGAATAGCTTCTTAGACTGGAAATATAAACTCTTCAGTGTAATCCTTCCTCTTACCAAATGAGCATCTGGCACATTCTCTAAAACCAGCCCAATTTCATGATAGGGGCAAATCTCCTCATCTGGTAGTAATCATGATTTTCTTATCTCTTAATTTTCAGCCTCTTGAATCACAGGTTTTCTTTTGCCACATGAAATCTACATATATTAAGACATTACTAACATGCATTACATATATGTTACATATATGCGGTAATTACTAACATTTATTGAATGCCAAGACTCAGGGTTTATATCTACTCAATAAATTTATCATGCTATCTAAAAGTTAGCAGACAATCTTTGGCAATTATGTTAATTAAATAAATAAATAATCCTATATAATAAAAGCCTAATATGCCAATCATCCCCTCAGGCGGTCGTTCGACTGGGTGACTGGGAGTTTGACTGCTCGCTATGATGTGCGCTGACCACCAGCGGGCAGTGCGGAACATGGCTGATGTTGGCAATGTGCTGCGACCTCTTGCCGGCTACCTGGGGACAGGGGTGACAGGGGCTGAGGTGCGGTGAGAATCTGGGGTGTCCACCAAGCTCACTCCCCCTGCTACCCTCTCCCGGGATGCCAGGGCTCACACGCCAGGGAAGCCCCTGCGCTCAGGTGCCAGGTGCCTGCAAGGCACCTTCCCCGCACCCGCATGGCATTTTCTGGGTGAGCTGGCCACAGCCACCAGGACCACAGAGGCTGGTTGGGCTCCCCATGGGTTCACGCAGGATCCAGTCTGCAAGGCCAGCAGGAGAGAGCACACTGCCCACCCAGCTTTCGTGTGGCGCTGCTGGGCAGCCCAGAGGCCCACGCTATGCCCTGGCCTGTGGTGTCCGGCCGCACTCACCGCATCTCCGCGTGGGGACTTGGGCGCCATGACTCAGGCTGAGGGGGGTACGCGGGGTCCAGGGGCCCAGGTGCTGCCCAGGGCCCAGAGGTCAGCTGGGATCTGCCCTTCCATGCCAGATGCTCGCTCTTTGATCACCGGCCAGGCCTAGGGACCACATCCATGCATGAATTGCGTGCACTGGGCCTCTAGTGTAAAATATATTTTATTTATTAAATTTAAAAAATAGGTCTGTATTTTTTGTTAAGGTTAGCTTACAATTAAATGGTTTAACTAAGAGAAAACCCTAGACTTTTTTTTACTCTGGAGGTAGAAAAAATATATAGAGCAAAAAAATTGCTCATATAAATTCACTTACTCAAAATTTATTTAGTCCTAATATGTGCAAACATATTGCTTCATGCTTAAACATAATTCTCTACTTGGAGGGAATGTACAGTGAGGAAAACAATTGCTGTGCATAGTATAAGAGCTATAGTAGACAACTACTCCTATAGAGGGGAAAAGAGAAGGGTACGCATACCTGAGAATGTGAACCAGAAGCCTCAGAATTCCTGAACTTAAAAGGGGAGCTCTATATTTTCAATGTCATTCTATCCCTCTTAAGCTTTTCTAGTCACTGCTAACCCTAAAACTCTGGAACTTTTACCCATGAGCCTCAACTTCTCTGCCCAATCACCACCCAATATAGGTCGCTCCATCCCACCCCTATTGCAGGTAGGAATGTAGGTGCAGCCAATTGCACAATTATGGGGCTTCAATCCTAGCAGCCTTGTTGAGAGAGATATCAATACATGCTGTGTTTCTTCTTAGAAGGGAACAAAATTTACCTACTAAGCCAGTGTCTATTTTAGCAATTACTAGCATATATCAACCTGTGCAGTAAATGTTAATGATGATTTTCTAGGTTTGTTATACAAAACTGTTTCAAATTAAACTATTTATTAAACAAAATAGGAAGAAAAACTTTTCAGAATAAAACAGTAATAATTTCCTCAGAGCTTTCCTTTCTGTCATCTATGGCTCTTCAAACATATGACAGCAGGCAGGAACTCATTCTCACTGATCCCTGTGAGGAGCAGAGAAATTATAACCAACATGCTCTTAAATCATTCCCCTAAATCAGTGTTGGCAAACTGCGACTCGCGAGCCACATGCGGCTCTTTGGCCCCTTGAGTGTGGCTCTTCCATAAAATACCACGTGCAGGCGCGCACATACAGTGCAATTGAAACTTCGTGGCCCATGTGCAGAAGTCAGTTTCGGCTCTCAAAAGAAATTTCAATCATTGTACTGTTGATATTTGACTCTGTTGACTAATGAGTTTGCCGACCACTGCCCTAAATCAACAAAGCATTCCTCAACTTTCAGTCCCCCTAGGATTGCCTCACCTCCCAGCTGAAATGATGATTTCAAAATGAGCAAGGTCAGATGAAGCCAGATGAAGCCCAGCTAGCAGATATAATCCTAATCAAAAGTACCAGAGAAGTTTAGCCATTTAGGAGAAAGCAATTCCAATAATCTCCACAACAACACAGATGGCAGCAGCTCAATCATCTGAAGGAGCTGGAATATGCAGGGTTTCCCTTGGGAGATCCTATAATGACTTTCTGGTAGAGTTCCATGTTACAGATATAGAAATACAGCTCCCCAGGAACACTGTAAAGAATATGTTTGTCTAACTGCTATGATGTACACCTGACACTAATACAAAATAATGTTGAATTATTTTTCAAACTATAATTGAAAAATAAAATAAAAATAGAACACATGATTTAATAAATATCTATCATGATTTAATAAATTAATGTGATTAAGGAATAAAGAAATATGGCACCCCAAATAATATTTATTCCTTTTGCCAATAAACTCTATTTTCCTTAATAGAAGAAAAATAAAGTAAGTAAATAAGTGGAGAAAACAGCACTTGTAAGAGACATAAAACATTTCTGCAAACCAGATTTGGCTCAAAGAAAATGTGTTTGCATCTCTGGTGTACATGGCACCTTCCTCTAATAAGTTCACCCGTCAATAAAGAGAGAATGGTTATTGTCTTCACAGGCTCAGTGTTCTCCAGACTATTTTTATGGTTCAGGAGAAAAAAAATGTGAAGAAGCACTCCTCATGCCTGTGTAAGTGAATGTTATATATCCAGATTATACATCACATATATTGCTAATATCTCAAGACTCAAGATGCATCTGGGGTGAGGTTCATCACTAATCATGTGGACAAAAATCCACATAATTTCACTCATAATTTCACTTCCTCATAATTTCACTTTTTAAGAGCTTCCTGACAGATATGATTAGGTAATCATTGTTCTGCTCTCAATGTGGCTGATGAAGAGGACGTTGAATAGGAGAGGCATTCTTTCCTCCATTTTAACTTTACTTATGCTTATCTTCAATGCAAATTTACTCATAAGAATCTTTTTTAGCCATTTTTTATTTCTATTAACATCATAAATGTTTGAAGAAATAATGACTGAAAACTTCCCCTACCTGGTGAAAGAAATAGACTTACAATCTAGGAAGCACAGAGTCCTTTTTAGATTAAAATGATACTAATAGAAGTACTTACATTTTCTCTCTGTTTTGCTTTGTTGTATCCCTTATTAAACATACGCTATTTTGCCCAGATTATACCCTCTCTCTGACCAGGTAACATCTGGAATATAAGGGTTCACATTTGTACAGAGTTCCATGTAGGTCCATCTGGCACCTATTAAGTATTATCTCACCTTGAAAGACCACATTTTAGTTTTGTTTATGGTTCTTCAATAAGCTTTTATTTACTTAAAACATAAAGATATACCAATAGTGTTTGAAAAACTGAAGAATATTTTATTAGTTAATCACTTTACCAAGACTATTGGTAATTATAAAAGCAAAACACTAGTTTCTATAAAGTTAGATTTAGAGCCTTTCAGCTGGGCTGCATCAAAATGAAGGAAAGGAAATAAAAATTGGAGCTTGGTTCTCTAGCAATTTTGGCTTAAATGGGTAAAAAGATGCAGAGAATAATTTTTCTCTTGGTTCCAGGAGAGTTATGATTGTGACTCCTCATACATAAAAATGAGCATATGCCCTGAAGTATGTTGTTACACTAAATAACTACTTATATTTAAAGTTCACAATTGGTTGGCAGTTAATCCAATTAGGCAAAAATAGAACTTTCTTTTCTATACTACAGAGAACAGAGATATTTCATATTATTGTTCTTATGAGACGGTGAAGGAAAAAAATGCCACAACTGCAATTATGGAATTGCCTAAACATTCCTTAAGTATAAACATTACTTCTGCAATCTATTTTTCATCTATTATTGATTTTCTTTGATATTAGAAATCACTTGATGTTTCTGAGATGAATAATGATTTTAACTGATGGGTAAGTATATTCTGCCTATGAAACTAGAGAAATTTGTACCATAATTTTAGGATGACTTCACCAAAAAAAATAGGTAATTTTAAAAATCAATAATAAAAGAATTAATTTCAGCTACCTACTTATGCCCAGAGGTGGAGGTTTTAGCTACATTTTAAGGTTTTATTCTGTCAGAAGGCATTTTAATTTTCCCCCCAGATTCTAGATAGAAGGTTCTCAACAACTCTGTCCTCTGACAGTTGTGATGCTGTTCCCACATGAAGCCATGTGCTAGAATCACTTTGTAAACCATAAAAACCAGAGATCAAAAGTAATATGTAAAAACATCAAGAAATTAGCTGTTTCTCTAGGTTTGTCCTCAACAGCACCCAGGATCCCACTTGGAAATTCATTCATCCAAACCAAAATCATCACCCTAACTCCATTGTTTTTAGTAGTGCATGCACATTAGAAGTATATTCATGCATATGGACTTTATTTAAAAGGTCTAGATTTTTATTTATAAAAATAAGTTATTTGTTAAAAGAAAGTACTACCAAGAGAGCAATTAGGCTACCTAAGTGAGTAGAAAGGACCTAAGGGAAAAATACTAAAGTAGAAATATTAAATATTAAATATTATATATCAAATTGAGTTTTAGAAATATCTTTGGAGAGTCAAAAACTTAAAACATGAATGATATTGATGTGCTTATTCTGTTTATTCTGAAAGTTCCCTTTTAGTGGTTTTGGCTCTGGACTAGTAAGGTTAATACTTATAGTCTCTGGATTTACTTGTTTTCTTATTGCCATTTATCATCTAATAAGTAATTTTATATGAAGCAATTTACATGTGATTTTTGCTTAATGAAATCGTCCCTTGATTTTTAATAATTTTTTTTTAATTTTACTGTTGCTGTTTGCTTTGGACAGGGAGGTGAGAAAGTTCTCATATCATAAAAATAGACTGACTCCAACTAGCCTACACACAAAGAGAACTGAATAAAGGAGGCTCAGAAATTATTCTTGGGTAACAGTGAGGAATCAAAGGATCCTCAGAGGCTAGGGCAGCAATGACAAACCAGTGGGAGCAGTCTTACCTGAACAATGAGCCCCCAACTATTGCTAGCATCACTCTCCCAAGATTCTAGGTCCTACAAGAAAGCATTCACTTTTCTAAGCCCAAGTATGTACCTAATATAACCTCTTGCTTCATCCATGCAAGGACAAGGAATGGGAAGAATTGTATCTCCCTCTAAGATTATGTACAAATAAAAGAGTACCCCCAAAGGAAGATCAAGATACTATCTATACTAATAAAAGGGTAATATGCTAATTAGACCGGGAGACCTTCAGGGAGACCTTCTGGACATCCTTCTGGACAAAGCCATGGTGGCGGGGCCGAGGCAGAGATGGTTAGGGGCTATCAGGCCAGGAGGGGAGGGTAGTTGGGCACGATCAGACTGGCATGGGGAGGCAGTTGGGGGTGAGCAGGCCAGCAAGGGGGGGGGGCAGTTGCAGGTGAGAAGACCGGTGGGGGAGGCAGGTGGAGGTGAGCAGGCTGTCAGGCAGAGTGGTTAGTGGCAATCAGGCAGGCAGGCAGGTGAATGGTTAGGAGCCAGCGGTCCTGGATTGCATAGAGGATGTCCAACTGCCCTGTGGGGATCGGGCCTAAACTGGCAGTTGGACATCCCCCAAGGGGTCCCAGATTGGAGAGGGTGCAGGCCGGGCTGAGGGACATCCCCCCATGCATTAATTTCGTGCACTGGGCCACTAGTTCTATCTAATAGAGGGACTATACTAATTGACCGTCACACCCTCACAAAGATGGCGGCACCTACAGCCAATAAGAAGGGAATATGCTAATTGACTGCCATGCCCTCAAAGATGGCGGCACCCACAGCCACAAGATGGCAGCACCCAGTCCCCTCAGCCCCACTGGGGCGTCAGGCACATGGTATGGCCAGGCCTGCCCCCTTGTGGGTCTGGCTGCTCCGCGAGCCTGCCTCTGGAGTCCCCCAGTCCCCTCAGCCCCCCAGTCCCCCAGGGATGCCCAAGGCACTGGTAAGCCTCAGATGGCAGCTGACTAGCCGCCCAGGGCTGCCTGAGGCTCAGGTAACCAGGGTTGGCCAAGACTTGCGCTGCCAGCAGTGGCAGCAGCAGAGGTGTGATGGGGATGTCGCCTTCCCCTGATTGCTGGGTCACCTCCCACCCCTGAGGACACCCAGACTGTGAGAGGGGGCAGGCCAGGATGAGGAAACCCCCCTCCAGTGCATGAATTTTCATGCACCAGGCCTCTAGTTAGAAATATATGATTGAATATTTACCCTGCAGTAAAAAAATAAAAAAAAAAAATGCCCAGGACATACACATAAGTAAGTGCAGAAGTTGGTTGAGCCTTAGAACTGATCAAAAGATAATAGGTACTCTACTCAAGGGAACCACTCATAGGTTTTGAGCAAATTTGATAGGGCCATATCCTAGATATGAGACCATGTATATAACTTAACATCTATGGGCCTGTTTCTTAATATACAATACTCTCAATATAAGGAGTGTTCTAAGGATTAGTAATACCCCACCTAGCACACTATTGTTCTCACTAAAATGACAGCAGTCTTCAGAGATGACAGGAACCTCTCTGCCATCATCTATCCTCAGGGCTACATTTACATCACCTGACAATAGTCCCTCTAGACTAATACCCAATTGACATTGTATTCTCTAGTTACAAAAACCTGGCATGCTGCCTTGAATTATTAAAAATACCACAAATTGACCTTTATTCAGCCAATTTTCTTCTTTCAACCAATTCTGAGAATTTTATCATTATTCATGACTTTAATGTTTAGTATAATCCATTATGAGATCATCCGAGATTTTCCCTTTGTTACTAAGAGACCATATGAATTCATTGTTTGAATAATTGTTTTACGAGAAGTGAAAATTTGCTAAATCATTAATTCTTATCACCTTGACATTGTAAACCTTTATTTATTTATTATATACCAAGTACATGGTTGGATTCTTCTGAGGAAAGCAGGCTTTTAAAAAATAAGACCACAGTTGCTGATGACATGACTCAAAAACTGACACTTCAGATGAACCACACTGCAGACATTGGTGACTTTAGTATCAAAGTAAAAATAAATGCTTATAATCCAACCATGGCTTTCAAAGGGAGTTAATACTGATGAGCTCATCTTCTATTAGGTCAGTTTAATCACTATCGGGTGAATGCATCCACATGCCTTTTCCTAAGAGCCATTGGCCTTCTCACTGCTTTGAACAGATGGGCCTTCCCAAGCGCTGGGATTCCCAGCTCTACTTCTTGTTTGCTGAGACCCAGAAGCAGGGGCTGGTGCTTAATGAAAAATCTGTTCTTGCTGTAGTTAGTACATAAACCAGCCATAAATTTACACTATAAAATTAAAATGTATATATTGAGAAGCTGTATGGGATTTAACAACAATAACAACAATCCACTTATGCCATGGGTTATTATCTCAATTATAGGTAATTAGCAGAGAAACAGATTTGTGTAAACTCCTGTTATTATTAATGGAAGGTGATAATTATAGTTTAAAACAGTGTCAGTATAATCTTTTGTAATCCTTATGATCCCTTAAATAGATGTCAATTATCTCCAGTATGCATAAACATAAGGTAGGTTAATACAACTGATTATATTTTCATTTATTTATAACATTAAAGGTAACATTTGTTTTATAACCACTTAGCAGATTAAATCGGGTAGCAAATCTTTCATTTGGAGAACTGTTTTGTGTGCTAATATGCTAATTTGTGCTACATGTAAATATCACTTGATTTAGAAATCAAGCAATAGACTACACTGATTAATTTATAGTATAGCCACATTATCTTGTTTGTGAAAAGTTTGGTTAAATATAAATGACATTTTGCCCCATGTAATGTTACACATTGCCCAGTTACTCTGCGTTTTGAAAGGCTTATATTTAGGCAGATGCTAATATTGGTATTATTTTTTGTGTAATAAGATTAGTAGAAAAAATATACTTACTAGAGAAAGTTATATATTAATTACTGAAACCTCACAGTACTAGTTTTCCACTTCTTTTATTTTATTTATTTATTTATTTATTTATTTATTTATTTTTTTTTTTTAAATTTTTTTCTGCCTTGGGTTTATTCGTACAAATAGCTCAGGAGGATACCAACACCTTGTAGACAGAAGCCCAGGGTCACACCAGTCCTTACATCCTCACATCAGCAAACAGAGGCCTCTCTTCTGGAGACTTCATGAGGGACTGGGCACCCATGGGAGCCTAAGCCTGGTGAGAACCCTAAGCCTGGGCAGGACCCTGAACCTGAGCTGTGGCTGCGGCCTTGGCCTTGGACTTTGGATGGCAGAGTCTGAGACCCTTGGCTTTGTAGGCACAAGTACATTTCCCAAATCTGGGGTGAGCTATGTAGGGAAGTCGATTGAGCTTGTGGCTGCTGCCTTTTGAGATCTTAGGCTTGACCTCCTTGGGCTTTTGGAGGGCCTTAATAGCCTCCACACGTGTGCTCATGACCTTGGCATTGTTGGCCTGCAGCTTCTTCAGGCCTTTCTTGTTGTGCTTCTTGGAAAAGTGCATATTCCTCAGAAACTTGGAGTCTACCCCCTTAAGGTATTCATAGTTCAATGCCATTTCTGTGCTACTTTTGAGAATGGTTGTGCATGCTGTGGTTCTTGGACTTGGCCATATATGCACCAAAGCCCACTGTTGCCAAAGTGCCTCGGACTAAATGAGCTCCACTTCCTTTATTTATTTTTTATAAATGTTTTATGATTTCCTACTAAACTCTCAGTTCCAAGAGCATAAAGACAATGTCTCTTACATGTTATTTATGATATTTTTGGAACTTTGCACAGAACCTAGGATGAGAAGGTATTCATTTACTTAAAGTTGAATATCTATTACATGCTTGGGGTATTCCCAGTTCATCCTCCATGCCCCCATAATCACTTTATCGCATCTTTTATTCTCAGCCTTTTGGGGTCCATGGCTAATATAATCCCACTTATAAAACAAAGTGTCTTCTTCTCTCATGCACAATGCAATATAATTGTGAAAAGAAAATTATACCATTGGAACCTTTTTTTTTTAATTAAGTGGGCATTTTATAGTATTGAAGAAAAAGATTAATGTACAGGCACTAAAGAACTCACATTGTTGACAGGATTGCTGAGATTCAAAAGACAACCTGGCTTTACCTAGATGGTTCATTTGGTAATGAAGCAGGATAGTAAGAAGCTAGGAAAATTCCTTGGCAAGTGGACTGGGGAAACTGAGACAGATGGCTAAACAAGCCAAGCAATTTACAGCCAAATAATAAATCAAAAGTTCTTATTTTCCCTAATCAAAGACACTTAGGAGCAAATGGTTTACACATTCCAGACCATGCTGGGGCAGACCTACTTAAGTTCAGTGACTTTTTTTAAAGGTAAAACTGACTAGAGAATGATCCTGACCCTATAAACTCATTTTGATGAATCAGCATATTAAAGGACACACCTGGAAAGCTAATAAATATTCTATTGAGAGCCTCCCCAGAGACCTCCCCTAAAATTTCCACCTTTAGAAAACAGATAAAAACCCTTAAGACAAAGGACCAGTGCTTGCTCTCTCTGGAGCACGTCCAAGCCTTCCCCACCTCTTCTTTCCTTAGGCATGTATCTTTGCTTTCTCCTAAACTCTAGTCTCCCATGAGATGTGCAACCAGGGAAGCAACAAGCAGTGGCAGCTCTTCCCTGGCTAACCCTCTAAACCTGTCTCCAAGGGTCCTCCTTTTGTCTCTACAAGTTGTTTCCTGAGTCCACACAACCCAGCTGATTCACTTCTTCTGCCTCTAGGACTTTCTAAAGAGCTAAGGCAGCCTCAACTGGGCTTATTCCTATTATTATGACGTTGCCCCTTCTATCTTAAGTGCTTTATTTGTATCACTTAAATAAACATACTCTAGCAGGCTGGAAGAGATTTATGGGGGGTGAGGGGAAGGTGGGGAAGAAGGACCTATGTAATACTTTCAAAAATAAAGATTTCAAAACGAAACAAAACATACTCTCAAAATCACCTGGTCTCCTGTCATGAAATCTTTCCTGCACTAAGTTAAGAACCTATGCATTCTAAACAGTGCCAGGGCAGACCCACCTCAGTCCTGGTCTGTTTCTGGTGACAGTAATGGAGTAGATACAATATAAGCAATAATCCCGAGGAGAAAAAGCAACCTTGTACGTGTGTCCCTGTCTGTCAGTGACTGTGTTTATCTGTGAAAGTCTATGTGTGTGTCTCTGTGAGTATTTTTCTATATATATGTCTGTGATTCCTTATTTGCGTGTCTCTAATGCTGTGGGTAGAGTAAGAGGCACTGAAGAGAGAAGGCCCTCTAATCTGCTGATTGTCACCATCCTCTCCATCTTCTAACCTACTGTAACATGGTCTGCTGCTTTAAATTTCTTTGCTCCAACCGTTATAATAACTGGAAGCTTCCTGGTTGTTAAAGGTAATGAACAGATTGTTTACTAGACAAGATAAACCTTGATCATAATCTCTTTACCACCACCTACTACTGTACCAGGCCAGCTCTATTGATGTTCCCTGAAACATAGTGATGCTTTAGTTGTTCTTGTTCCACACTAACTTCCAGGGGACTGAACTATGTTTACCCAGGTGGTCCTAGAAGCAGGCTCAGACTGTGTAAAGGGGAGCAGAGTAACTAGATTGATATTTCCTCTATCTTTTAAGCTTAATCCAATGATCAAGACACAGATTCCAAATCATACTGAATCAGTGTTCAATCACAGAATATCTTTGGATAAACTAGAATAAACTGAACAATTATTGACATAGAATTATATGCACTATTCCAAACTGTTAAGAAATTTGTGGGATGCTACAAATTTCTGATCTGCCTTGTGGGATAGCATCCATAGTAAAGATAGAGTCCAAAAGCCTCGTTCAGATAAGAGTACAGCCTTGTTAACAGTAAAGCAGATCTGAAGAGTAGAGCTCACACCCAAGGCTAAAATGGAGCTAACTATATGTTCCTTTCTGAATTGAAGACATAGAAATGCAGAGTCGAGCAGCTTGACTCAGGCCTTTTGAGGGTGAGAACTGAGAGAGCAAGACTTTGCCTGCAATCATTTGTGTCTGGTCACAGGCAAGTCCAAGAGGAAGAGTGCAAATGAATGGAAAGGAGTAGACTCAAGGTGGTTCAGCGCTCTCTTAGTCTGTTCAGACAGCTATACCAGAATACCATAGAGTCGGTGGCCTATAAACAACAGTTTTGGAGGCTGGAAAGCTGAAATCATGTCTGGGTTTATAGGAAAAATGATCCCTTGAGCCAGTGGTTGGACTTAATGTTTTAGTTGTTAATGTTGAAGTGATCCAAAAATTGGGAGACATGTTTGTGGCATTAAATGCTTCTATAAGTGAGGGTAGTCAGATCTCCTCCCTAGAATCACAAAGTCTCTCTAGGCATAAATCCAAGCATCCAGGGTTACACATTCTATTGTGTTCTTGTGTTTTGGTCACTTTCAGTATACTTTCATTAAAAAATAAATTATATGGGGTAGGTAAAGGACTATGGCATTTTTCAGGGCATCTAGGAAACTGGTATATAGGCAACAATTTCAAAGTTCACCAAAACTGAAAGGCATTGCTCATCTTTGAGAAGAGAGTACTTCTAAAGAGCTCATACTAAGAAAAGCTACTAATCATCAGAACTAAGCAAATCAATTCAAGTGGACACTAAATTTACTTTTAATTCTAAAAACAAAATGCATACATATTCATCTCCAGACTTGTTTCTCTATCATTTAATTCAAACAGAGATCTACAAAATAAGAAATTTTAACTGGCACAATGAAGACAATTTAAAACTATAATTTAAAAGAGAAAGTATGTGCATTTTAATTTAAAAACAACTTTGGCCACTTACGTATAAATTACTCAAGATTTCTCAAAAGTCAGCCCTAAGTTGTCTTTGTAAACTTTACTAAGATAAAGATTGAGATGAAGATTTTGCTTTAAAGTTTAAAATCCCTGAAGTAGGCAAAAGATCAAAACCTAGACAAAAGATCAAAACAAGGTATATACAGTTTTCCATCATTTAATGGCATAATATCTTTTTTCTCCTTGGGGGCCCAGAAACACGATAAGACTTAAAAATCATTTTTTTCTAAGTTCCTCTCCTAGAACTTGAAAGTTTGATTGGGTGCAAAGAAATAAATTCTCATTATTTTGAGGAAGGAAATTTAATCTTTGCACTATATATTGTCCTTCAGAATTGAGAAAAATAGAACCCAATTCTACTGTGTCTTAGTATGTGAGCACATCTAATAAATCTAAGAGTGTTGATCAAAGTTGATAACTCAATAATTTATAAGCCAGATGTACATAGCTGAAATAATTTGGAATATAGACAACATGAGAGTTCAGAGGCAATTCGGTAGGTTCAATATTGTACATCTGACGCCACCTCTAAATCCTTATGAAGTTGATTCAAGAAAGAACAGTTTAATATTTCTTATGTTTATAAATTTTATAACTTTATAAAACTTTGGAATTGTTTAATTATCTAGTTCAATCTCCTAAATTTTATAGAAAAGGACACTAACACCCCCAAAAGTTAAAGATCTTACCCTAAGTCTCACAACTGGTAAACAACAGAACTAAAATCCACTCTGTCATTTAAAACCCAGCTCTCAACATCACCTGCTACTTCCAGGTTATTACTTAATACTACTAATAATATTAAATGGTCTAAGTCATTTCTCAAATTATAGGATTACATAGCTTTCAACATTTTAAAGCATCATTTTGCATTATAAAAAAATTCTGTGAAATTGGAGGGATTGGGCTATAATCATATAATTGCCTGATTTTGTTGTGCATGTTCTTTCTCTCTACTACTCCCACCTTCTTTGCCAGAGTTTCTTCTCATCCTTGGGAATGTGTGCCAATTTCACATGACTAAATCATAGCACTAGAAACTGACACTGTGCTTTAGATTATTTTTTCTCTGTGTGACTCAAGAGATTAGCTCATATTTTAAAGAAAGCTGAAATGACACAACACCTTTAATGTCAATTTGCACCTCTTAATCTATCTCAGGCATAGAAGAACAGAGGAACCCAGTTTCTACCAACACTAGTGGGAATTTGTTGTTCTGGAAGGATTTGCCTGTTGTCATTCATTTATTCCTTTTTTTAAGACAGATTTTAATCAGCAATATACTATTGCAATAGGAAGAGAAGCCAGCATCAACCAAACTCAACTTGATTGCTACGGAGGTGTGGGCATTTTAAAGAAAGAATGAAGAAGTTAGCAGGGGTGAGTTGGGGGGCCTGAGCAGAGTCAGGGAATTGAAAAATTACAAAGGGTTGGTCAGTGTAAACCAACTGTACCTCTGAGCTGGCAGTTATCTAAGTTAGCAGTCTGTCTTTTCAGAGAGTCTGGGTGAGGAAGCCCTATCCTTCCTGTTGATTATGTCTCAAAGGAATGGCTTTCAGGTCCTTGAGGAAGACATTTTGGAGTTTTAACATATACAGATCCATCTCAAAGGGACAGAAGAAGGATTCTCAATTGTAAGCCCTTTTTAGTAAAGGTTTCAGGAAAGGGTGGTTAGGGGTCTATTGACAGTGTTGGATAGAGCAAATAATAAATTATTTTGGCAGCCATCATTCATTTATTCTTGAAACTACATCTTTGATACCCAGAAAGCTCATGTTTCTTCTTTTTTTAATCCAGTAAATATGATGCCATTGAAAGCACCACTGAGTTAAAAAATACTATCTTATAGCTAGCTTTCAAGCTTCATATGTTTGTCAAACTAAGAACTGAAGAAAACATTATAAATTTTTGAAATAATATTGCATACTTTCCTACAAAAATGGTCTAATTATTCACTGAAACAAATCATTCGATTGTGATCAATCTCCTTGTTTTTTTATTGGTGATTTTAAGCAACTTATGCAACCTCATCATGTAATGAAAATGTCATAGTAACAACAACAAAAAAGCTCACTGTATAATATTTATTTTCTTGTGCCCTAATTCCATAATTAAGATAGCTGGCATTGCCATCTATTTGGCATTTTTCTGAAACTAGTAATTATTTTTGTTCTTGTACTTATTTTATAAAGGTTACTGATAATTGAATTCCTTTGTGTTTATGTTTTTTAATGATCTGGATGCTCTGTTTTAATGCACCCATTATTTGAGTTTGATTGTCATCCACTTTTATTCAGTCCATTTTAAAATCATGATGTTCTTTCATCAAATAAAAACACAATGTGATTAGAATACATTTTAATATATTACATTTCCTTTCACTAATATGGAGATGAGATAGTCACTCCAAGTTTAAAGACATTGGCCTATAGTTCCACTTGAAAATTAACAAAAAATAATTAAGTACCTTCACTCATTTATTGAATAAACATGTATCGCTCACCCGTTATATGACAAGCACAGTGCTCCTCCCTGAAACCATAAAAACAAATTAGAGCCCTGGCGAGGCAGCTCAGTTGGTTGGAGTGTTGTCCCACATACCACAAAGGTTGTGGGTTTGATTCCCAGTAGGGGCATGTACAGGAGGCAACAGATCTCTCACATTGATGTTTTGCTCTCTCACTCACTTGTTTTCTCTCTCTCTCTCTCTCACTCTCTGTTCTTTCCTCTCTCTCTCTAAAAATCAACATATCATATGGTGATGATTTTAAAAAAAATAGATGGTAGTTAACAGGGATTGGGGGAGGATGAGGTTTAATGTTCAATGGATACAGTTTCAGTTGGGAAAGATAAAAGAGTTCTGGAGATGGATGGTAGCCATGATTGCACAACAATGTGAATGTACATAATACCATAGAACTAATCACTTAAAATGGCTAATAGGCTAAATTTATGTTATCTATATTTCACCACAATAAAAAATAAATAAATAAATAAAACAAGTTAGAGAAGGTCCTCAAAGATTTTACAGCCTAGTGGGAGTAAACTAGATTATTACTGACTATAATAAAGTATGAAAAGTTCTATGATAAAAATATCCTTTGATGTAGGGTGAACACAAATAAAGGGCATCGAGACCAAGTAGGGAAGGGCAAGGTATAAAGAAGGCTGCCATTGCATAGCATCCACTGGAGGAAGGAAGAGAAATGAGTTTGACAAACATGAAGTAGAAAAACTACAGGCAGAGCTCTAGCTTAGAAGCACCCTAGTGTAAGAAGGAGAGCACGAGAGTCCATCCTGCTGCCAAAAGCTGGTGGATATGTACAATGCTCTTCTGGGAATCACTCCAATGGCTCTCTAAGTCTCTCTTTGTCTACTTTATTAATTCCCATTAACATTTAAATATGTCCTAGTATACCCATCTTTAAAAGACATACACCAATATGTTCCTTGACTCCTGCACTCCTATGGTATCCCCAATCTACTTCTGCAGGAAAGTATATATGCCAAGAGACATGTGTAGGGTGAAAGATGAGAGGTCCCACCTGAGAATCTAGATAATTTATATTCTTCAACAAAGTTTTCCAGAAGGTAAGGATGAGGTTTGAGGTTTAGATGATAAAAGGAAAGATTAATACATTTGGTTTTACATTTTTCTAGTCATCATTACATGTCCACATAATTTTCAGGTCTCCCAAACAAAAAAGGTTAAATGATAAACTATGAACTCCCAAAAAGAAAACATACTTGAGGTCTGTCACATGACAAAAGGAAAGAGCCAGACTGAAGGAGGCCTTCTGAAGAGAACATAGTTATTACCGATTAGGTTTGTCCCCTCTAGGCCCTATTTTAAGCGCTCATACCTGAAATGCCAGAAATGGGAACTATAGCAAAAGAGGGGCAAAACCTGAATGAGCTTTTTTAGCACAATCTCTGTAGTGAAATAGCATCCTCAGTATTAGCCATTGTCAGCTTAAATGGAGATATTGGCTATTACCAACAATAATATAATTTTAGCCATCACGAGATTTTGAGCAGCATTGGCTGCAGAAGCCACTTCATGCCAAGGCTTCATTGGACACAAAGACCATTGGTACAAACATCAGTAACCTCAGATTATGTTTATAGGCATCAATGCCAGACCAGGTGGCACCCAGAGACTCATTAGCAGCCTAGATCCTTGTTTGGGTACCAACAAGACAGTACATATCACTCAGTGAACCAATGATGAAGAGGAGGAAAGGTCAATGTCATGAGGTTACAAGCACAGGGCATATATTGGATTGTCAGTGGAGCACACATTGACCACTTTCTAAGGATCATTAGAATGATTTGAGGGAAATTTTCAGAAAGTTAGTTCAACAAATCAGGTGAATGTTTAAAGCAAGGGAACTACTATTTTGTGATTAATCCTATTTTTCTTTTTTTAACTCTTGACTAATGTAATAGATTATAGATTAAGTATATTTGAAGATAGTAAGTATATTTGAGGATACTTTAAGATTGTCTCAAAGTTAAAAATAAATATAACTTCCATAATTATGTTATGGTTCAAGAAGATCCTGAAGAATCCTAATAAAAGAGTAATATGCAAATTAACCATCACTCTGCTACATCCACAAGCCACGCCCACCGGCCACACCCACCAGCCAATCAGGAGCAAATATGCAAATAAACCCAACCAAGATGGCTACGGCCACAGAGAGCAGGAGGGAGGCTTGGGTTTCCCCAGCAATGGAGGAAGCCAAGCTTTCCGCCTGCCCTTGCCGGCCTAGGCCTCCACTCAAGGCTACAAAGTTTCAATGATAGAAGATACATAAATCCAAACAGAAATGGTGGCAGCCACAGAGCTGGAAAGAGCAGGAGGCTAGGGTTGCCTGCGACGATGGAGGAAGCCAAGCTTCTGCAGCCCTGGCCGGCCCAAGCCTCTGCTTAAGGCTACAAAGTTTCAATTATAGAAGATACATAAATCCCAATAGAAATGGCTGCTGCCATGGAGCAAGCAGAAGGCTTGGCTCTGCTCCAGGCTACAAAGTTTCAATTGTAGAAGATAAATAAATCCCAGATACCAGGGCCTCCACTTGGGTCGCCAGGGGGCATGGCCGGCCTGCAAACCACCACAGGCCCCTCACCCAGGCTGCCCCACGCCCCAAGGGAACCCCCACCCTGATCCAGGACACCCTTCAGGGCAAACCAGCTGGCCCCCACCCGTGCACTAGGCCTCTATCCTATCTAATAAAAGAGTAATATGCAGATTGACCATCACTCCAACACACAAGATGGCTGCCCCCATGTGGTCAAAGATCCTGCCCCCATGTGGACACAAGATGGCCACCACAAGATGGCCAGCAGGGGAGGGCAGTTGGGAGGGACCAGGTCTGCAAGGGAGGGCAGTTGTGGGCGATTAGGCCAGCAGTGGAGGGCAGTTAGGGGTGACCAAGCCAGCAGAGGAGGGAAGTTGGGGCAACCAGGCCTGCAGGGAAGGGCAGTTAGGGGTGACCTGGCTGGCAGAGGAGGGAAGTTGGGGGTGACCAGGCCTGCAGGGAAAGGCAGTTGGGAGGGACCCAGGCCTGTAGGGGAGAGCAGTTGGGGGGGACCAGGGCTGCAGGGGAGGGCAGTTGGGGGTGACCAGGCCTGCAGGGGAGGGCAGTTAGGGGCAAACAGGCTGGCAGGGGATCAGTTAGGCATCAATCAGGCTGGCAGGGGAGTGGTTAGGGGGTGATCAGGCTGGCAGGCAGAAGAGGTTAGGGGCAATCAGGAAGGCAGGCAGGCAAGCAGTTGGGAGCCAGCAATCCTGGATTGTGAGAGGGATGTCCGACTGGCCGTTTAAGCCTGATCCCGGTGGGGACTGGGCCTAAACGGGCAGTCAGACATCCCTCCAGGGGTCCCAGATTGGAGAGGGTGCAGGCTGGGCTGAGGGACATCCCCCCCCCCCCACCGCCTGTGCACGAATTTTGTGCACCGGGCCTCTAGTACTTTATAATAAATAATCACCTAAGTTTAAAGAGTAATCGTGGATAAATATCAACACCACTTAAAAATAACATATGCCTTATTAAGGACTAAATTTTTATTTTATTAAACAATCTCATCTCAATAAATTCAATAATTTTTTTTAAAAGAATTGAATTTTTAAAATCTGGTCTCCTTGTAAGATCAACCATTATTCATATAATTTTTTACAAGGTTCACTGAGCCCCTAAGAATTGTAACTATTTTTCATTCATGCCTAGGCTAGAAAGAATTGCAAATTTTTACTTCAATATGAAATTGCATGAAAAGCCACCCATGTTTTTCTTTATAATAATCACTTTATCTGATATAACATTCTTAATATCAGTGCCCTGAAGCATTTTACATATTCATGTGGACATATTAAGGAGCTTTCAAGCTTTAAGATAAGTAGATTATCTATGTGACCTAAAGGGATTACTCCAATTCTACAAAGAAAAACAAACCACTGAAAAAAATCATAAATCTTTCCTTCATAATATTTCCCAAATCTACAGCACATAGACTTCTTACTATTCTTATGAGAATAACATAATAGTAACATAATTCTCTATGCTTATACACTACTTTCCTAATAATTGTCAACTCATTCATCTTTTTGACATCGAGGAGTAAGAAATAGAGAAACAACATTATTTCTATATCATATTGAGGAAACTGAGGAAAGAGCCCATGAGAAATTTGCCCAAGGTGAGTTAATCTACAACTAAGTCAAATGAAGAAAAGATAGATAAATAAAGAAACATGGGGAACATTATTCAGTTTTCCTTATAATTAGTCATGGGTTGTTTCACCATAGAATAGAAGAAACAAATGAGGTTTGTATAATAGCTAAAAATACATTTGAATTGAAGCCCACAACTTGTCACAGTTATGCAGATAAAACAGACTACACTGCAGTAACAAAGAAATACTAAAATCTTAGTGGCTCAACACAACAAACTTCATTTTTCTTTTATTTCCAGTGAAAGTTAGGTTGCTTTCCTCAATGGCTCTCCTTCAAGTAATGACTCAGGACTCTGGGCCCCTGCAATTATGTAGCTAAAACATCTGGAACACATGGTCATCAGGAGGGAAAAGAAGGCTGGGGGAGAGGATCAGATAGGGTATTTTAAGTAGAAGTCTTGAAATTAGCTTAAATCAATACTGACTATATCGCATTATCCAGAAGTTAATCCATGCTCCCAATCTAAGAAGACTGGAAAATATAGTCTTATGTGCCCAGGAAGAGAAGAATGAGACAGGATCTGGTAAGAATCATTACATTGGCTTTATCATAGGCTAGCAGGTGATTAAGCAAGAGGTTGATGGAACATGTTCTAAAAAGTATTGATTAAGTTTCAGGAGAACCTGTGTCTTATCCCACCTTCTGAGGATAACTCTAATTTTATTTTGGGCAAATGCCATATGCTATGCTATAGCCTTTAAAGCCTTATCTTATTATTTTCTAAGTCCAACTTTTTTTAAATTCTCACTTGGGGATATGTTTATTGATAAGAGAGAGAGAGAGAGAGAGAGAGAGAGAGAGAGAAACACCAATGTGAGAGAGAAACATGGATCTGTTGCCTCCTTTATAGGTGCCTAGACTGGGGATCTTGAACTGGAAACCTAGATATGTGGCCTGCCCAGGAATCAAACCCGCAACTTTTTGGTGAATGGGTCCATGCTCCAACCAACTAAACCACCCAGCCAGAGCCCTAAGTCCAACTTTTAACATTCTATGATGCTGAGGAAAGATAATTCAATATTCTCTCATCACCTATAGGAAGGAATAGAATAAATTAGCATTAAGTAGTGATTAGAAGCACAGGAAACATAGAAGGAGCACTTGTTATGTCTCAGAAATGGTCCAGGTAAGAATAGCGAGGGTTGGATCTCATTAAAAGAAGAAAAATGGTAGAAGGTTGGTGAAGGTCCTTGTTGATAACCATAATTTTTCCATCTTTATTGCTGTAAATCATGGTTTACTCCTCCTTTTTATTCAAAGAAATCTGTTAAGCACTTACAATGTGAAAGACTTAGATGCTGTCAGCCTAAAACCAAAAGAAAATTAAGGATGATTTTCAAGGTTCCTGATTTCTTCATGACATGTAAGTTGTATTACTCAGAGTTCTCCAGAGAAACAGAACCAACAGGATATATATAGATATATACAAAAGGAAATTTATCATAGGAATTGAATTATGGAGAACCAGGCCATCTGCAGGTTGGAGACCAGGAAGCAGGTGGTGTAATTCAATCTGAGTCTGAAGGCCTAAGAATCAGAGGAGCTCACTGTGTAAGTCCCAGTCCTAGTCCAAAGGTCTGAGAACCAGGGGGATTGATGTCTGTGGGAAGGAGAAGATTAATGTCCCAGCTTTAGCAAAGAGAGTAAATCAACCTTACCTCTGTGTTTTTGTTTGTTTATATTGTTTTATTTTGTTTTGCTTTTTCTATTGAGGCCTTCAGTGTAGTAGATGATGTCCACCTGCATTGGTGAGGGTGATCTTCAGTCTAATGATTCAAATGCTAATCTCTTCCAGAAACAGCCTCACAGACACCCAGAAATATTGATTTACCAGCTACCTGGGCAGCCTCTAGCCACTCAAGTTGACACATAAAATTGAGGGAAAGAAATATAGAACTTATCATAATAAATAAATAAAAAACTGAAATTCTTGAAGATTCACTTTGTCCTTAGAGATTTACTTTGGGGGCAATAACATCAGTTGTACAAAAATGCCTTGTAACACCTCTTACTGAGACTTTTATAAAATGAATAGTTTGTTTCATAACTACCATCAAAAACATCAAAAACCTCTTATATTAGGGGATTGCACTCTCAAAACTACTATTTTTAGTTCTAAAACACATGTTTGTTGGCAACATAGTGTTGTCCACCAACCATTAGGCTATTCTCCTATGTAAATTGGTATATAGTTTTCTCTTAATAATGTTTTTTTCCCCCCTTGGCAATGCTATGATGGAAGTAGATATCTGGCAGATGGGGACTGCCCAGGAACATTTAGCCTTAGAAAGTCAGTTTAAATATTCACATTTCCCCTACTCAGATTTTACCAAAGACAAGGTGAGAAAGGTGATTTGTTTATGGAAAAAGAAAAAGTGCCCTCCAATGCTTTTTAATAGACATTTTAAATAGGCCCCCCAAATAGGTCTTTAGGTTATTAATGAAGTGAATTTATTCTTTGTGCCAGTAACCAAGCAATGAGAAATAATTACATCAAAGCTTTTTTTTTTTTTTTACCTCAACGTTACAATTGACTTCACTCAACTCACAGACTGTTTGAAGTGCCAAAATGATCCCCATCACCTCTGATATAGAGCAGGTTTGAGTCTCAGAAATGCTGAATTCTTAATTAACTTTAATCAAATCAGTCAAACCCTCATCAGCTGCTATAATCTTCTATCTAGAGATTATTGTCTTTCTCTTCCAATGAAAAACATATATTACTTTGTTATATAGAAATACCTTTGCTCTTACTAAGTACCTGCAGGAAAACATTTCTTATTAAAACAATTATCTGTGTGTGCTTAGAAGTTTTACTTTCTTAAAGATACTATAAATCCAAAATGTATATAGTTCTGGATTTCTACAAACTTTATGCCTTATTGTTTTAAACTAACCTATGAAACAATACTTTTAGATATAGTCCATTACAAATTTAATCTCTTAATTCAAGTGTTCCTAAGCCTTAACCGTTTTAGAAAATTATTTTCTGAGTCACTTATAGTTTGAAGAATATATTTACATTAAAATATATAGCCATAAAGGAATTATTTCTTATTTGTAAAGCATTTGTGTCAATAAGGCACTTTACTCTAAATTAAATGGTTCAAAATGGTTCTCAACCTGGCCTATGCAACATGGATGAACCTGGAGGGCTTTATGCTGAATGAAATGAGTCAGACAGAAAAAGACATATTGGTTGGTATTACTTATATGTGGAATCAAAAAAAAAATTGGGGCTCATAGAAAAAGAGAGTAGGATGGTGGTTGCCAGGGGTTGGAGGTAGGGGAAAGGGGAAAGATTGGTTAAAAAAAAGAAAATTACAAACTGTTAGTTAAAAGATGAATAAATTCTGAGTCTCTAATGTATAGCATGGTAACTATAATTGTTAATATTGTATCATTGAAATTTGTTAAAAGAGTAAACCTTAAGCATTCTCAGCAAAAATAAAAAAAAGTAACTATGTGAGGTGAGGGATTAATAATTAATTTGATTATGTGTGAAAACTTTCATATTTAAATATATCAAATCATGTTGTATATTTTTATATATTATAAATCTAATATTCAGTTATTCAGTAAAGCTGGGGGGGAATTATTTTTTAAAATTCAGATGCCCAGGCCACACCTCAGACCAAATAATTCAGAATCTCTTTGGGCACTCCCAAGGTGTCAGTATTTTTTAAAGCTCCCATGGAAGCTTTAAAGGTCACTACAAAGTTGAGAACCACTGCTCTAACAAGTGATCATATTAAGTTCATATATTTGTTATTTAACAATATAAATTTTTGAAGAAAATAGATATTTAATTCCCAGAAATGCCATAATGAGCCTAATCTTTAGCCATTTCCCATCATTAACCATATCTTATCCATTAACTATTTATAGAAAGCTTGTTTATAGTATCAATTCCATTTTGAGTGGGCTAAATGTCATTTTGATTTCCTTTTATTAAATAACTAGAGGCCTGGCAGACAAAATTCATGCGCAGGAACTATCCATAGGCCTGGCCTGTGATCAGAGCCATCTTCCCCAGCTGCCCGCAGCCAGCCCCGTCCCCCGCCGCCACCCACCCCTGGCTCCCCGTTCGCCATTGGGTGATCAGTGCCTTATGGCTGGGGGAAGAGACCGAGAGGTCGGCTATTCCCGCCAGCTCACTGGCCCTGCCCCCGCAGCAGGTGACCATCAGAGGATGGAGTCTGCAGGCTGGGGAAAGGAACCAAGAGGTGGTCAGTGCGCCTTATAGTGACTGGTCCAACAGTCATTCTGGTCATTCTGCCCTTAGGGTCAATTTGCATATTACCCTTTTATTATATGGGATAGCATCTATTTAATTAGCATACAAGGCTAAAATCATCAAAGGTGTTAGTCTTTTTGATTGGTATATTTGCCTCTCAGGGTACCAAGGGGGATAACTATCAGATTTCAGAAAATATTTTCCCTTCCTCCCCTCTCTTTATTCCCCAAGGAGCTGTGTGTGAGCCCTTACAATTTAGTTTTGCACTAACAAGGGTAAAGTGCCTAAGCTGCACATTCCATCACACCCACTGCAAATTTAACCATGGGATTTACAAGGTGCCTGTGTGCCAGAATGTCTCTAATGCCCATGCTCATTCATCCCAAGCCTTAAATTGGCTCTCTCTGAGCTGTTTTAATCTGTACAGACCCAATCATACACAGTGTACAAATGGTTTAAAGAAATGCACATAATAATGTGGCAGAAGATGCACTTTCTGCCAAGAATACCATTGTTAACTATGAATGAAAAGACGATTGAAAAGATGTGAATCTTGTTAAAGACATAAAACATTTTTATGCCTACCAAACTTGGGAGGAAAGACATATCCAAAAAGTAAAATTCAAATTTCTCTGTAAGCCTCAAGGACCCTCTAATAATAGAAGGACACCTACAAATAATATATAGTAATAAATCCAGTTTACAGATTAATAAGCAAGGGTTACAATAGAAAACATAAAATGAGTTGAATTCTCACTTACATACATAGGGGTCTTTACCCATGAATTGAGCATGTCCTTTTGATTGTTGCCAGCTACTCAGTTGATACTTCCTACTTAAAATCTGTTTGATAAGCAAAAGAATACTGATTCAGCTTCTCACCAAAGGCCCAAGAGGGCTAAGTGCCTAGTTTTACACCTACGAACAAAAAGCCAGGTCACTACAAAGAAGCAGTTCATTTTATATTTCTAACCCTTCAGCAGCCTTCTCTGTTTGAGTCTTTGGAAGTCATTCTAGGAGTTAACAACTGACGTAACATGGGTTTAGAATAGTCAGATTAGACCCCAGGAACTGCTTCTTGCTGGCCCCCTGCCATGCCAAGGTCTAACTCTTTAACTTCTACTTATTGAAGTTATCTTAAGGATTTGGGGTCCCTTACGGACCCAGAAAGGGGCTCTGTGGCACAGATATATTCAGAAGGCTTGGGTCAGCAGATATATACCAGTTGGAGAGAGAAATTTCAATATCTCAACAACTGGCCTGGCTATCCTGAGTATTATGCCTGGCTCTAATACATGGCAATCTATAATTCTAGCATTTATACTACTGCTCAGAAGTTTTTATTTTTATTTTTTAAAATTTAATTTTATTGTTTAAAGTATTACATATAGTAGTACATATACCTCCTTTTTTTCCCCCATTGACCTTCCCCCAGCCTCCCCTACCCCCTGTCACATGCCCTCATCCCACCGCCCCCCTACCCCCAGTGTTTTGTGTCCATTGGTTGTGCTAATATGCATGCATACAAGTCCTTCGGTTGATCTCTAGAAGTTTTTATTTTTGACATGCTGTTTTTGTCTTGTTTATTACATATTTTCCCTGTCTATTATTAAAATAAGATTATTTTGATAAAAATGCAGAAGAGAGACAGAGAGAGATGAGGGGTGGGGGGGGGGGAAGGACTGAGGTTGAATGAGAGAGAGAGAGAGACTGATATATTTAGACAATGATTACCTAAACAACCCCCCCCCAAATTTTTCCTATATTCCAGGCTTGCAAAGGACTTGCAGCCACAGGTTTCTGCCACTCACAATCAGTCCCTCAATTTATCAAATTTACCTTGCACAGTAGTCGGCAGAATACAAATGCAAAGATACAAGAATAATGATATCTGAACACATCCTTTCCTAGATAGTAATGACTGTTGGCTGGAGCAGGTGCTAAGATGCAATAAAATTGATGTTAAGCAGCATTCTTATTCTGTCATCTATCAGATGAACTAAGATATCTCTTGGTGGCATGTGGCAAACTGTCAGTCAATTCTATTTAGCTCTTCAATGATCAGAAAACAAAAATGTTTCTATCACAAAAATAAAACATCCTGGGCCAATTCTACTAGATAGCATGAGGTTAACTCAACTTCCCATAATTCACTGATTGAGTTGTGGGAAGTTTGATTCCCACAGCTATCTGATTGTGATTTCTGCATCTTTTATGCTATTAACCTTTATTCAACCCAATTGCAAAATGTTCCTTTTTATTTGGTCTCAGACTGAATTTAATAGCTGTTGCCAGATTGGCAGTCGGAAAGAGTGAACCATATAGCACTGTCCAGTGCTATCCTTAGCAGTATTCAGATAGGCAATGGCCAAGATGACATCATTACAGAGACTACAGGAAGCTCTGCATGTCCCTTAAGCCAGGGGTGGGGAATGTCCAGCCCTCGGGCCCTCAAAATCATTTGGTCTGGCCCTGCCCAGGCATTAGGGGTGAGTTAATTAAATGTTTGACCAAATATAGCAGACTAACTTTTAAGTTGATAATTTTGTATGGGGCCAAGAATGATGTTATAAATATCCAAATGGCCCTTAGCAAAACAAAGATTTCCCACCCCTGCCTTAAACTGTATCTACTTCCTAAGCTGGGACCTACGCCAATGAGATGTCACACCTTTTATTTTTTATTTTATTATTTTAAATATATTTCTTTATTGATTTTAGAGAGGAAGGAAGAGGAAGAGAGAGATAGAAACATCAATGATGGGAGAGAATCCTTGACCGGCTGCCTCCTGCAAACCCCCCACTGGGGATCAAGCCCACAACCTGGGCATGTACCCTTGACCAGAATCAAATCTGGGACCTTTCAGTTCGCAGGCCAACACTCCACTGAGCCAAACCAGCTAGGGCAATATACAAGTTCTTTATCATCCACACTAGTTTCTGTAAGAAGCATGAAAGCTGTTCCAGCAATGTGTGTCCAACTGCCTGCCAAGGGGCTAGTGATGAGAGCTAAAACTAACAGAAACCCAAAACACAGATATTAAAGAATATAGCACCCCTATGTTCATTGCAGCATTGTTTACAATAGCCAAGCTTTGAAAACAAACCAAATGCCCATCAATAGAGGAGTGGGTAAAACAGTGTGAAATCTTATCATTTTCAACAACATGGATGGACTTGGGGATATTATGCTGAGTGAAATAAGTCAGTCAGAGAAAGACAACTACCATATGATTTCACTTATATATAGAATCTAAAGAATAAAGTAAATCAAGAAACAAAATTGAAACAGATTCATTCATACAGAGAACAGACTGCTGTTTGCCAGAGGGAAATGGGAGGAAGGGGGCATTGGGAGACTGGGTGAAAAAGGTAAAGGGCTTAAGAAGTATAAAATGGTAGTTACAAAATAGTCACAGGGATGTAAAGAACAGCATAGGGAATATTTGTCAATAATATTGTAATAACTGTGTATGGTGCCAGACTCTGGCAGTGCAATTATTATCTATGTGGAGAGACAAATTTCCAGTGCTTCTTATTTTGCCAAGACTACTAACACTTAAATTAACCTGCAAGTTGTATATTTCTTTAGTTAAAGTATTCTTCCACTCATATGTAAACTGTCATATCTTCTCTCTTCTCAAGCCTATAGTAGCCGAAATATTGAGGTGAACAGTTTGTAAAGTATATAATTATGTAATCATTATGCTGTACACCTGGAATTAATATAAAATAATATTGAATATAAACTGTAATTTAAAATAAAATTAAATACTTTTTCAAAAAAGAAGAGAACCCTTCCCTTGACCCCATACTCTTCACATTAGCTCATATTTTACTTTTGTTTCATAGAAAAACTCTTTAAAAATCTCTGATATCACTGTCTATGATTTCATTGTCCTATTCTCCCATGAACCCTCTCTCATTAGAATTTAACTCCTTCTACTCCATGGAAATTACTTTTATTACCAGGAGGTGCCTGCGCCTGATCCAATGCCCAATTCCCCACCATTTTTTCTAACTTACCAGCCAGCTGCATTTAACACATTGATCAAATTCTCCTTGAAATACTCTCCTCTCTCTCTCTCTCTCTCTCTCTCTCTCTCTCTCTCTCTCTCTCTTTCTCTCTCTCCCCTCCTTCTCCTCCTCCTCTTCCTCCTCCTCTTCCTCCTCCTCTGCCTCTCCCCCTCCTCCTCTTTCTTCTCTTTCTTTCCCCTCCTCTTATTTCCTCTGTGTCTTCCTTCTTATTTTCTCTTCCTCTGAATTTTGGACCAAGGTTCAGTCTTGCATTTGTTATTTCTAACTCCATTTTCCTTGAAAGCTAGTCTAGCTTCATGGATTTCACCATCATCTATGTTGTTCCAAATGTGTATCCATATCTTGCACCTCTACTGTGAGCTCCAAACTTATATAACCGATTGCCTACATGCATCTGCACTTGGTATTATAGCAGTCTGTGTCTAACCAGAAGACAGACACCATGCAGTAGGCTAAATAGTGAAGTTTAAAATAAAAAATTATGAGCTATTATAAAAGAGTAACTAAGGCATATGGTATCCTAGGGCTGAAGGAGGGTACCCAAAGAAAAACAAATTTGGAAGGTGCCCAGACCTTGTTGGAGAAGGTGTGGTTCAGCCCAGATAATAGTAGAGAAGGCCAGAACTAGTCTGGGTTGCTGGACAAGCAACAAGCTGCTCTTTGGGGTGTAGGTAGGAACAGGTAATCAGCAGCCAATAACTTAAGGAGGAAGAAGGAGGCCCTTAGAAAGTATAAGGCTTTGGTTTCCATGTCTAGTTATTGCCATACTAAGGCTACCGTGTTATAGAGGGGCCCGATCCTCGTCCTAGGGCTGGAGCAGCTCCACTGAATGTCCTCAAACCCACATCGCCAATACCCAGTCTCCAACAGAAATGGCAAGAGGAAAAGCCTCTTCCTTCTGCAATGTCCCTCTGGCACCCTCTACTAAGAAAACATATCATTGTGCTCACTTTAAAGGGTAAATGCTTAAAGAAATTCTGTTGTTTATCAGAATATTGGAGCTGAGAAGCAATAAATTGATCCTAACACAAATTTCAACAGGCATTTTAACTTGGCATGGACGAACTAAACTCTTGGTTTTGACCCAAAACTTCTCTTTCAGTTTTTCCCATCTCAATAAATGGGAACTCCATTTTTCCAGTTCATCAGCTCAAAACATTTGGAGCCATCCTGACTCCTGAATTTACTCTCATACCACATAATGTTGGCTCTGTCTTCAATTTAAATCTGTAATTAGTCTACTTTTTAATCAAATATATGGCTACCAACCTAGTCCATGCCACCATCATCTCCCACTCTGAGCATTCTGACTGGTATCCCTGCTTCCACCTTGTCAATTAGTGGGTCTAGGTCTATTCTCTAACACAGTAATCCTGATAAAATGAAAGCATAAATAGTTATGTCACTTGTCTGCTCAACATCCCCAACCCCTACCTTCAAGCTAAAATTAAAGTCTGTACAGTAACCTGTAAGGCCTAATCAGTATGTTCCTTGCCCCAATCTCTCCCATATCCTACTTAATCCCACACTCCTCCAGTTGCTACATTTGCCTCTTTGGCTTCTCTCACATACATCAGACCTATTCCTGACTTAGGGACTTTGACGCCTCTTTCCTCTGCTTGAAACACTTTTGCTTTAGATATCTACATGACTTATTCCTTGACTTTCTTTAGTTTTTTACTCCATTGTCATCTTCTCAGCAAGATACTGTGTAGGCACTCTATTCTAGAAGTGCTACAGCGTAGGTGCTTAATAAATATTGGTTGAATAAATAAACAATGAATCATGTTATGAGGTGACTTTGTGAATGAAATTCATATGCTGAAAAACATAATATGATGGTACCATAAAGCTACCACCCAGCTCTGGATTACCTACCTCCAAAAATGTGAGAGAATTAAATTTCAATTTTATTTAAAGCACTGTTATTCAGTTTTACTTATACATACCTGGTAGCTGATTAATCTTGATAGCTCCTCCTATAGTACACTGGTTCTCAATCCTAAATTTATATTAGAATCACCTGTAAAACTTTCAAACTACCAATAGTTGGGCCTAATTTCCAGGACTACCAATTTAATTAATTTTGGTAAAGCTAGATATTATTACTTAGAAGCCTCCTAGCAATTATACAATGTAGCCAGTATTGAGGTGAATTACAATAACCTTTTTTTGTTCATTTTTGTATCATTATTCCATAGAAATAGTTCTCTTTTTTTGTTCTCCATTTTTATCAAGTGACTCTTGGATCTGCCATTATTGGATTATTTCAAGAGTTAGAATAAAACAATAATAATGATAATAGAAATAATAAACACTACTTGCTTATTATTTGTACTTTACAGTGTTTTCACATAATAGCCAACTCTGTTAAGAAAAGTTTGATTCCACAATGAAGGTTTTTTTAAAAGAAGTTTGATTCCTTTTCCACTTTGCAGATAATGAGGCCTCCCACTGAGAGAGATTACCCTTGGTTTCTAGTCAAAGTGACTCACCATTCTGCTCAGTTCTTTGGTGTATGTCCCAAGCTCTAAAATGAGCTGGCATAGTCTGCTCTTCCTCTGCAGGGACAGAGAGTAGGATAGAGCTGTAGTGACCAGAGAAAGGAAATGAGTCTTACACAACCTCTTATAGACCCTGATTGACATGGCTCCCAACCAAGTAACCCAAAGCCTGGAGAGTACAAGAAAACCAAACCAACTGAGCAAGGAGGATGCACCTGGAAAAAAGACTTCAAAAGACTTCAAAAGAAAGGTGGTAACACCCTTATTGATCTAGGTCAGGGGATATTTTTATTACAGAATCAAATATAGGCCCATTAAATAAAAAAAATAAGACTGGAGATTCATGGAATTTCACTGTATATTATTTATAACCTAGACAGTAGAGAGTCACATATCTATAATCTAGATAAAAATGGAGGTAAGTCCAAGGATTTCACCTCACCTCTGGTTTCTGGACAGTTGATGTTAGCATTTCTGACCGCTACTCATGTAAATAATAGAAGTTTCCATGTACCAAAGACAAAATGGGAAAGAATATCATAAGCAATACCCCTTGCCTTGGCCCAACTGAAGGATAAATTATGCTATGATTTCCATGCTTAATAATTACTATATTTTTATTATTGAGAAGCAGCATAGCATAGTGCTTATAAATGTTACAGAAATCTTTTATGCTTCAGATTCTTCACTAATAAAATGGGAATACTAATACTTCTTACATTAGTCTATTGTAGGGATTAAATGAGTTACCATGCAAAGTGTTTAGAAAGTGTCTGATTCCTTATAAGTATTGCAAAACATTTGCTTATATTATTTATATCATTAGCAACATTATCATTATTAGTAACATCATCATTAGTAACCTGATCCTGGGAAATTTATTTCACACTCAGTTGGGCAAAAGATAGCTATGGGCTGAATTATATCCCACCCTTTACCTCAGAGTGTGACATATTTAGAGATAGGATCTTCAAAGAGGTAATTAAGTTAAAATGAGTCATATAGGTGGGTTCCAAGCCAATATGACTAAAATCCTTATAAGAAGAGGAGATTAGGACACAGACACACATCAAGGGAAGACGATGTGAAGGCATAGAAGACAACTATCTACAAGCAAAGGAGAAAGGCTTTAAAAGGAAGCAACCATGCTGTCACCTTGATATTGAACTTCCAGTCTCCAGAACTGTGAGAAAATAAACTCCTGTTGTTTAAGCTACCCAGTCTGTGGTACTTTGTTAAGGCAGCACTAGCTAACTAATACAATAGTGTATTTCTTTATTTTCTATAAATGTACTTAATGTTGATTGCTTGCCCACCCCTTGCCAAGATAGTCTAAATACAATCTCAGCAAATCCTGGGGATTCCCTCAACCACTATGGTAGTGAAATTATGTGAGGGTCTTAGGTAACACAAAGACAGAGGGTCATTGGCCATATGCCCAGTGGTTACTACCTAGACATGTTCCACATGGTCCCTCTGGGTCCAGGCTTCTTCATGCCACACTGGGGACGCAAGAATCTTAGGTAAGCCCGGGATCCATACACATTCCTCCCTGGGGTCTTGCTTCTTCTCAACACTGACAGTGGGAAGAATCTCTGCTGTGACTTTTGAGATATCCTTACAATGATTCCCTCTCCTTGCACTCCTATGAGGAGGAAACTCTTTTCAGTATAAGGAAAATTAATTTCTTTTCTTTCATCTCTCTCATGAGGCATTTTCTCTCTCTCCTCTCCCTCAAGGTCATCCAGCATAATCTTTCAAAAGGCCCCAATTGTTAGAAAATGAAAATCTGACTGGAAGTGAAACTTCCGTCATATCCAAATTTCCCTTGAAGCAAAGAAGCAGAGCCAGGCTACCTATTTGAAGGAGGATATGAAAGGAAAACTAGAGGAAAAACATAAATTAGCATTTTAAAAGTTACCCTGAAATCTTACCATGTGTTTTCACACAAGCATTTAAATTTCATGATTTTTAATTCTAAAAAAAATGTGTATTGGGCTTCTTTCCTTACTTTTCCTTTCTCCTGTCAGCTTATTTAACATGCTAATGCATTTGTGAAAAGTGGCTGCGTACTTAAGCAAAAATTGTGAGGTGTTTCTACTATCTAGGCTGTCTCTCCTCTGACCTCTATTCTTTTGGCCTTAGGAGATAGAAAATGCATCAGGCGGGGTTTTTAGTTGCAAGAGAAATCAACCATGACTGATTCCTCCAGCGTGGGAGGGGGAGAATTTATTTAAAAGGCTTTTGTGTAGCTCTCTGAAACACTAGGAGAGCTGGAGTATCTTGCTCAGAACTATGCATCTTAAAACAATGCCACAAAATAAGCTGCAAAACCAGGCTCAGAAGGGAAGGACTTTTGCCTCTGCCAGGACTAGAATACTTCCTGTCCTAGCTACTGCTGCCACTGATATGCAGAGCACAATTTTGCTATAACTACCTTTTTTATCAGCGAATGATCCATTTTGCATGTTTCTCCATGTTACCAGGTCCACACTCAAAACCTAGTATGGGTACATCCAGTTGAAAATCCTTATTTGAACTCTAGGTTCAAATGAGGCTGATAAGGTGAGTATCTGGCATTTTTAGTTTTTATAAGTTTAAAGCTTACTGTTTCTCTCACCAAGACTCATATGACATAGGAAGGGTATTCAAATGCCAGGCAGCCAAAAAGACTAAAATCTCCACAGTAGAGAATTACTTACAGCCCAAAGCATTCCTAGTTATGTATTGATAGTGCCCATAAGGAAAAAGTTATTTATTCAGGAAAACAGTGGAATTCAAATTTACCGAAGTATGGACACTAGAAGACAAAAGCTTGCAGAGATATAAGAAACAGAAAAGGGGCGGGATGAGACTGCTACATATTCTAGAGAACAGCTATTTTATTACTTACAGCCCAAAGCATTCCTAACTGAATTCTGAATTCCTCTATTTCTTGTTTTCTCTTTTTAAGCTTTCTATACATGGTAGCAAACAAAGAGCCACATCACATGTCCTATATTCTTTAGGAGGAGATGGTAAAGATTTTAAAGTTAGTCTTATGGGTAACCTATGGCCATATTGGAATACTGCTTGCACATGTTTATGACTAATGTTCCACAGAACAGAAGCTACTTGACACACTTTCTACTGAGGTAGGAAAGCTTATATGCTAGAGACTCTTACAATGTATACCCATTTACTTAGAGAGGACTTAGCTTGGCCGTTAATCCAAAAGGAGCTCAAAACCTAAAGAAGGTACCTGAAACTAATACAAAATAATATTAAATGTACACTGTAATTGAAAAAAAATTACAAAAACCTCAGAGGAAAGGTAGGGGAGGGTGGGGGTAAGAGGCAGAGATCAACCAAAGGACTTATATGCATGCATATGGGCCTAACCAATGGGCACAGACACCAGGGGGGTGAGGGCACGAGTGGGGGGTGGGTGGGAGGGCAATGGGGAGATAAGGACAGATATGTAATACCTTAATAAAGGAAAAAAATTAAAAAATAAGAAGGCACACAATATTTTCTTGTACTTTTCTCATTCATCTTCACTTGTTTACTGTCCTTTTTTAAGATTTGAGAAGATTTTTTTCTTGCCTGGAGGACCCCTACTGACAATTTCATGTATCTTTGATTTTCAACATTACTTGATATATTCACAAAGCAAAGTGCTACTTTTCTGTTTCTTATATCTTCGCAAGCTTTTGTATTCTAGTATCCACACTTTGGTAAATTTGAATTCCACTATTTTCCTGAATAAAGAACATTTCCCCTATAGGCACTCATCATAGTATACAATACATAAGTAAAAGAAAGTATGTTCCAGACTCTCTTCTGACCCATGAAGGTCTCTGCACATAAAGGCCTTTCTGGAGACTAACTGCCCCTCAGAAAACATGGAGCACCCCAGAATGTATATTCTCTGGGGAAAGCCAAAGAAGGTCGGGGGCAGGATGAGAGTGGTACATATTCTAAAGGAGTGTGAAAATACAGACATTAAAAGTGACAGCACCCAATTCACACTTGCTTATGCAAGAAAAGGTAATATACTGTTTGTCCGGGGTGGTTCAGTGGTTGAGTGTCAATCCAAGAAACAAGAGGTCACCAGTTCATTTCCAGTCAGGGCACATTCCCAGATTGTGGGCTCTATCCCCAGTAGGAGGTGTGCAGGAGGCAGCTGACCGATGTTTCTCTCGCATCGGTGTTTCTATCTCTCTATCCCTCTCCCTTCCTTTCTCTCTAAAATAAATAAAAACATATTTTAAAAATAAAAAGTAATATATTGACTCATATACCTGGGAAGGATCCTGGGGATAGTACATAGTATAAAAGGAATAGCTGAAGAGCCAGGGCCAGCAGATGGGAGCTAGAACTCAGAGGTCATTACCTCTTCTGCCACTCAAATAATGTTTCTTTCTACTTGGTTTACCTTCTTCAAGAGATGCTTCCTCTTGTTCATCAGGCACAGTGGCTATCAGATTGTATTTAGTCCTCCTCCACACCTCCACAACAGAAGTTCTCTCTCTTAGTGTTCACAAGGGGGAAAGGGGGGTCTGGTCCCACTTTTAGAGTTGCCAGATTAAGCAAACAAAAATATAGCACATCAATTTAAAACTTAATTAAAGAAAAACAACAAATATAAGACTTCTATATAAGTCTACATCAGTATAAATATGTTCCACTCAATATTTGACAAGATTTCTACAGAGGTAAAAAGAAAATGCCATAACTTAGATCTGTTCATTGTTAATCTAAAATTCAAATTTAAGTGGGAATCCTGTATTTTATCTAGCAACCCTATATACTTGGGTCAAGCTCTATCACAGAACAATTACTATTTCCAGGGAATGGGGTCACTGTGCTTGGTCATACCTTCCCTCCACCCCATCCTTTCACCATTAAAGTGAAGTCTGATACCAGGACAAGAGACAATGAGGGAAACAGCCAAAAATAATAACCACCCCACTCCATGACAAAATGCCTAAAGGTGGATGAAGTGGAGCTAAGGATAAATCAGTCAAATATATTCACCATTTGCTTAGGTCTTGACCTAAATCTAGGAGATGCTGATCAAATTTGGTTTTACTATTGATCCACATTATTATCCACTAATATTGATTACCAGAGAAAGTCACAGGAAATTTTTCTTGATGTTTTTAGAAAGCAGAATAGTCCCTATGCAATTGGTACATTGATGCAAAAATCAAGTGTTAAGGGTGTATAAAATGACTGGTTTAGCATTGGAAGCATTGTCAGGATGGCAGGCAGTCTTATTTTATGGTTTTCCTAGAATTCAAGAAGCTTCCAATAGCTTCTCTACGTGGTGATTATAAAATAATAAGCAACAAACATGACATATTGGCTCTGGCATCAGGCAGGAGGACAGAAATGTAGACTTGTCTGAGCTTGGCAGCAGCACATTTAATTACATTGACAATGTGTATCTGTGTCATTTCTTAGGAACTAATTATTCTCTTCTTTTGGAAAGAAAATGTCCCTAAAGACAGTTTTTGAAATACAATTGTTGGACCAAAGACCTCAGACACAGTGTGTCAAATCATGATGCTTGGTTGTTGATAGGATGGTTTCAAACTTTAAAATGAGGGTAACTATTTTAAACATCTATATTCCTTTACAGACATATTGTAAGTATATATGGCTCTTGAATGACTATAAAATTTCAATGATTAAATGTAATTCCTCAGAGAAGGATTGAGCTTTAAAACCAAAAGTGTCCTGTACAGAACGGGAAAAGGAAGGAATTTCCCAATTAATATCAATTTAAGTGGGAGCAACCACTTCAATTGGTAAGTGGTAATTTGTCAAAGATCACTTAGCTCTGATAAACTGATCTGAACTGAAAATAAAAGTAGTACTGTAGGGAGAGTGACAACTACTAATATACATGTGTGTGTGTGTGAGAGAGAGAGAGACTGACTTTACATTGGAAAGAGAAGGCAAAAAAGTGCTTTCAGTTTGAAAGGTTTTATCATGAGAATAGTTTTGGACAGTATGCAGAGGAATAGACATGGACCCTGGCGATGCACTATTCTGGACCACTTGCACCTCTCTGACTTCTTTCTCTTCCCCTTGCTGGCTTATGTTCCTTTTCCTTTGACCCTCTAAATTTCTCAATACTCTCTCCCCCAGTAAATATTCATAAGTAGAATTATCTTTCTTTGGGCATACAGCCCCTGCATATGTTTGGTTAGGCTGCGCAATGCACAACTCTGGTGGCCCTGCAAACGTATCAACTTCAGTGGGATGACCTGATATGGATGAACAAACCTACTCCATGCCTCTTTGTTCTTCTGAACTCCACTCATGAACCTCTAGCTACTTATCCAACAATTCCTTAACCAGAAAGTGAATGCCGATTTTATTTTGCTCTAAGAGAAGAAGGAACGAAGAGCAGAGGTCTTCCTCTATCAGAAGAAAATAATAATCACATGAAGTCATCCCCATTTTATTGGTATTTTTGAACAATAAAGGGCCTACTATGGTTACTTGTACAGATTTCCCCTAATACTATAGAAATGTAGCACCAAAGGTGATTCTCAGAGGATTTGGTTATAATACCATTACACAGTCATAGCAGCAGTGAAGGGCAGCTGGACAGGCAATGTTCTAACTAGACAGTAGTGATAGATTTCAGCCTAACATGATAAATTCCTGGTTCTTAGGACAACCTCTAGTATTAAATGGAGAAAATAGGAAAACGTTAGGCTGAGATGATAAAGTGAGTGCTAACAGCAGATATAGCAGCTTACTGAGCAGGCTGCTTTTGAAGACACACTCCAGCTATTGCCGAAGAACACTACTGTCAGCTCATAACATTAACAGAGCTAAATGATCTGCCCAGTCAACAAACGCTCTTATGCTTGGCTACCTCCCAGTTCCTACATTTGTGCCAGATTATGAGATCAATGTGGATTTTGCAGCTGTCACCTTATAAACACAAAATTTTAACCTCCTTCCTTTGACTATTTTCTGGTTACTTCTGCATTTGAGCACTCCAAAACAAAGCACAGATCATACCCACTTCCAGATCTAGAGCTACCCATCTGAGGTCCCTCTCAGATACTTCAAGAGTGCCTTCACCTTACTTCTCTGAGGGAAACTACCTCAGTGGTTCCAAGATGTTTCCCTTCTCAGTGAAACCCTTTAAGTACCCTGCCTAATAATCAATAGGATTTTGCCTTTAATATCTCCAAAGTTGATTGTTTCTTTAACACTTCTCTAGCTAATATCAGAAAAAATAAGGTCTCTAAAAATCTCTCTCAAACAAAATTATAATCTTATTTTGTCATGTCATTCATTCTCAAAATTTTCAATAACTTATCAACATGCACAAAGAGAACAAAGTGAGTGCAAAGAATTCTATCATGTATCTACATAAGCTTCATTTCACTCTACTGCCCCTACAATGACTGAAGTGTGCACCATTTCTCAAATATGTCCCTAGCATCATTTAGGTAGTTGTTAATTTATTCCCTCCACATGGAATTCCATCTACCTTACCTATCAAAATTATACAGGATGACAGTTCTTTCAAAAAATCTTTTTTGTCACCTTCAGACAATGGTAATCTCTCCATCTTTTAAATTCCACCAAGTACAGTGCCAACGTTTGCAACTCAACACAGTAGGGTATGAATCCCATTTTCACCATTCACTTGGCTCTATGTCCAAGAGAAATTTACTTTACCCCCATTTTCTTTGTTATTAAAATGATGATTTTCCTAATTTATAAAGTATAAGCAATAATATTTACTTTCTATAATGATAAGAATAATATAAATCACATAGAGAGAGCAGGGCACATAATATGTACTGAGTAGATAGTAGCTATTGCTATCACTATGAACTGTATAATCTTCTATATCTTTGCAATGTAGGTGACAAAAGACTTAAGCCAAAAATATAGAAACTAAAGCAAGTCACTTACAGGAAATCAGGGGCAAATTCACAAGTAGTAATCAAAACCCAAACCAGGTCAACGTTTGACAAGTCTTCATAATTGGCCCAGAGCTCAAGCAAAATTGTAACCAATGACTGAGTGTTGAATTGTATCACTTTTTGCTGAATATGTGGTTGTTTCTGACACATAGTGCCTTAATGATGTTAAATTGCAATTTCTGACAGCAATGTAATCAATTCTTTTATTATTCATTACTTAACCACCACTTATTTGCTTGCACAACTATCTAAAATTTTCCTATGTTTCTACACATCTCCTCACTTTGATTATCAGCTTATTGGAGATGACCATATCATCCTATTTAATAATCCTATATAATAAAGAGGTAATATGCAAATTGACCATCACTCCAACACACAAGATGGCCACTCCCATGTGGTCAAAGATGGCTGCCCCCATGTGGACACAAGATGGCCACCACAAGATGGCCAGCAAGAGAGGGCAGTTGGGAGGGACCAGGCCTGTAGGGGAGGGAAGTTGGGGGAGACCAGGCCTGCAGGAAGGGCAGTTGTGGGGACCAGGCCAGCAGGGAAGGGAAGTTGGGGGAGATCAGACCTGAAGGAAAGGGCAGTTGGGGGGACTAGGCCTGAAGGGGAGGGAAGTTGGGGGGACTAGGCCTGAAGGGGAGGTCAGTTGGGGGTGACCAGGCTGGCAGGGAAGGGCAGTTAGGGGCAATCAGGCCAGCAGGAAAGGGCAGTTAGGGGCGACCAGGCTGGCAGGGAAGGGCAGTTAGGGGCCACCAGGCCAGCAGGGGAGGGCAGTTAGGGGGCACCAGGCTGGCAAGGGAGGGCAGTTAGGGGTGACCAGGCCAGCAGGGGAGGGCAGTTGGGGGCAACCAGGTCTGCAGGGGAGGACAGTTAGGGGCAACCAGGCCAGCAGGGGAGCAGTTAGGTGTTGATCAGGCTGGCAGGGGAGTGGTTAGGGGGTGATCAGGCTGGCAGGCAGAAGCAGTTAGGGGATATCAGTCAGGAAGCCAGGCAGGCGAGTGGTTGGGAGTCAGCAGTCCTGGATTGTGAGAGGGGTATCCCAGATTGGAGAGGGTGCAGGCTGGGCTGAGGGACACACACCCCCTGTACACAAATTTCGTGCACTGGACCTCTAGTGTCTTATAATTCTTTCTATCCCTTTTATATATGGATGTAGTAAAGTGTAAGCATCAAGAAAGTAAGGGTTAAAGTAGACCTAACTGCATGCAAAGCAACATCATAGCCAAATGTATGTAATGTTGGCATCTCTCAAAGTGAAGCAACAGGCATTAGTAACTAAGCAAAATATTAGAAGCACTACTGGATTATTGCCTTAAAAATACTGTATAATGTAGGGCAAGTTTCCAACTTTTTGTAACCATTTCCTCCTCTGTAATGTAACATAAGACAATGAAATGACATAGTAGTCCAAGCACAAAGGTGAGAAATTACCCTTACAGACATGAATACTAATAGTTAAGGGGGGAAGAATCACAATGTAATCTTTACCTTGCATTAAAAAATGGTTTTTATTTTTAGGTTCTTATTTACTTAAATTCACAAACTGAAGAATCCAAACCAAAATTTTTATCCAGCAAATATTATTCAGCACCTCTTATGTTCATTATTTTTCCCATATGCTCTTAAAGAATTGAGAAAGCAATAACTTTTCACAATTTGGTGGTTAAAAATGGATTTGTAAAAAGTTCAATTAATTAAGTGCTAAAGGGAATTATAAAGCCAATAATGAGGCAAAGAGCAAGAATAATTCACCCAACTTGGGGGAATCCAGCAATACTGTAGGAAGGATGGCACTTGAAGAATTTTAGCATTTGAACATGCACAGGAAGGAATGTACTAAATCCTTGGAATCTGAATATGCAAAAGGACCTTGCATATGTGATTAAGACTGAAGACCATGAAATGGGGAGCTTATCTTGGATTACCCAGGTGAGCAAGATCTAATCACACGGGTCCTTAAAAGTGAACATTTCCTTACTGTGGTCATGGGGAGATGTGACTATGAAAGCATGGTCAGAGATGCAGATGGAGGCAGGGAGTCACATGTCAAGGAATGAGGGTGACTTCTAGAAGCCAGAAAATGTGAGGAAACATATTCTTCCCTAAAGTTTCAAGAAAGGAATGTGGTTCTGGCAACACTTTGAGCCCAGTAAGAACTGTATGACTTCTAATTTTCTCAAACTTTCAGATAATAAATGTGTTGGTATAAAGGCACTAAGTTCTTACAGCAGCTGTAGGAAACTAATACAGAGAACAGTGAGCTCTGCTTGGTATCAGTAACAAAGTTTAAATAAAAGAGGCAATGGAAGGAAAAGAGCATTACCCTGTCCTCTGCATGAAAAGCAAGATGGTTTTGGTGCATTGTGGTCTCCAAAGAAGTCAGCACCAACACAGTGATCACCATGCAGAGTGCCAGTACAGTAGGTCCTCAGGTTACATCAGAAATCCGTTCCTACGGCGTGACATAAAGCAATTTTCACCGTAAGTCGGAACCCACCTACATAAGTACCTACATCACTTATATGGAGCACATACACAGCAGTAATGAAGTGAAACAGCAAAAACAAATTTAAAAGAAAGATAACAATTCCTGACCTTTACTTGTGGTAAATAAATAATAAAAAACATAAAGCACATATGGACATACGTCAAAATGATGGAACTTTTTTTTTATATAAATAAATGGGAGATGGCGATATAACCACGAAACAACATACGTTGAGTCCATTGTAACCCAAGATCTGTCTGTAGTGTCTGATGCAAGGTGCAGGAGCTCAGGAGAATGTACTTAGCGGCCAGCACTCACTTGCTGTGAGGCAGCTTTGAAAGCAGGAGAGGTCTTAGGGGAAGCAGCATGAAGATCCAAAGCAGTGTCAAAGGACTTAGTGAGTTCTGGGTGATGTTGAATAGAACTCCTTTGTGGACATGCATGGAATTTGCAGTGAAGAATTTATTTATTTATTTATTTATTTATTTATTTATTTATTTAAAAATATATTTTATTGATTTTTTACAGAGAGGAAGGGAGAGGCATAGAGAGTTAGAAACATCAAAGAGAAACATCAATCAGCTGCCTCCTGCACACCCCCCACTGAGGATATGCCAGCAACCAAGGTACATGCCCTTGACCGGAATCGAACCTGGGACCTTTCAGTCCACAGGCCGACGCTCTATCCACAGAGCCAAACCGGTTAGGGCGTGCAGTGAAGAATTTTAATAGTACTCTTCTATTCCTTTATTCTTAAACTAGTGGCCCGGTGCACGAATTCATGCACATTGAAAATAAATTCATTAGAAGAAATGTTTTAATATTGCTATTTGCCCTTTCTCTATAATGGAAGTGTAAACCAAATCCATGATCAACAATAACAGATGGAAACAGACGCATGCGATTGGCACCAGCGAGAGCTTTATATGTATTGCACATGCTCAAGTCAACTTAGCCTTTTATAGATATAGAATAAACTTGCTTAATTAGACCTGCTTTCTGATGTAGCTAAACTTTTTCCAGCCCAGTGAAGCACCCCAACTTCTCTTACAGGTTATTGTCCACAACACAACAGTAAATATCAACATGAAGCAGATTATTATTGTAGATCATGCAGGGAGAACAAAGGGTAAAACATTTAACTGCAGCAGTGTTTGACTATATTCTGTGCTGTGAGAAAACCTGAAGTCATTTTCAAGGCCCACCATTTCTTACTGCTTTTCAGTTGGGTCAAGTTTTTAAGCTTTCTAAATCTCCATTTTCTGGCTAATGAAAAGAAGATAGGATTCCACTGAGTCTCCTATCTACCTACTCCAGGACTTCTGTGAGGATCAAATGAGATGAGGCACAGGAAAATGCTTCACAGACATTTAGTTACAGTGTAAAATGTTTCCACCTGGCTATAAAGCAAATCGTGTTCCTAGGCTGAAGAAACTGCAAGGAGGCTAGTTGCTAGGGAGAGGAAGTCAGGCGTTGCTACGTGACATCATTACCTGTACAGACACTTAGCATATTAGCCTTTTATATAGAGGGAGATTCTCAACAAACCTCTAGATTTGGGGCAATATCCAGAAAAGTCGCCAATGGAAGCTGTAAGTATTAAACTATAATACAGCTTTGAATTCAAAAGACAATTTTGAACAATTAAGAAATATCTAGAGAGAGCAATTAGCTGCCAACAAAAATACATATCCATTATAATTATTACTAATTATTTTTCTGCGCACATACAGTTCAGAAATAAATTAAAGGCATAATGATCTGCCTTGCAGGCTTCATTTAAGTCTATCCTAAGGTTTGGTTTTTTTTACTTTCTCCTAAGGACAAAATTTTAAAAAATTACTTAATTCTCAAAAATAACCCTGCAAAAATATGATTTGAAATCTAAACATTATATTTTATTTTCTTTAATTAATTGTATAATTCTATGATGACACATTCCTAAGGAATACATATTCCACTCTCTCTAAAACACTCCAACTCAAACCTGACTCTAACTTTTCCCCTATATCTTCCCTATATTGCAGGCCAAAATAGAACAGTCAGGTAATAGAAGATAAGAAGGATAAAAAGTACTTAAATCTTTTAGATGCTGTGTGCCACTGGCAATGAACTAAGCATAAGAGTAATAAGGCCTCTTTACCACAAGTAAAATATTTCTTTAACTAAAATGTTTGATAGTTAAAATAATAAATCAAAAGAACTTTTCAATCCAGAACTTCAGAATGTTTTTCTCCATGATGAAATTACACTCTTCAGACTATTTAGACCATTTTCTCTCCAGGATTGGCTCTGATTTTAGCAACCAATCAAACCTGGGTAACTATTTCATAAAACACATAAATACCAGAGTTAAGTGCTCTCCATTTTTCTACCCTTTTACTCATCTTTTACTAATGGCCATCCAGGTAATGGCCACCTTTGATCAGCTTTTAGCCATGGTAGTAACTCTCCCCTGCAGAACTTACATTGACAGCTTGTTTGTTAACAATGTATTCTTTGTGTTAATTATATCTGCTTTCCAGTAATCACTTTTTTGAATCTTTACTACAATGTTCATGCTATCTAATAAAGAGGGAATATGCAAATTGACCATCATGCAGTAACAAGATGGCTGTGCCCATAGCGGAGGCAGGGATTCTGTAACACAAGATGGCTACTCCCGCAGCAGAGGTGGGGATCTGTAACGTAAGATGGCTGTGCCCACAGTAGAGGCCAAGTTCCCATAATGAGCCTTAACGACCAATCAGCAGGAACCTGAGGCTGCAGCCCCCGCCTGGTGGGGCTTGACAAGGGACCTCAGGCCGTGCGCCCCACCCCGGCACCAGGCTGGGGGATCTCAGGCTACACCCCCACCCGGCAGGACTTGACCAGGGACCTCATGCCATGCCCTCTGCCTGGCAGAGCTTGACGGGGGACCTCAGGCCATACCCCCCACTCCAGCACCAGGCCGGGGAACCTCAGGCCATGCCCCTGGCCCCGGCACTGGGCCAGGGGACATGAGGCTGCACCCCCTGCCTGGTGGGGCTTGATAGGGGACCTCAGACCATGCCCCCTTGCCCAGGCCAGGGGACCCCAGGCCACGCCCCCCACCCCAGTGCTGGGCCAGACCACTTGAGGCCATGCCCCCCACCCAGCGGGGCTTGACGGGGGTGGGGCCGGCCAGGTCTGAATCTAGCCTAATGGGGGTGGGGCTGGCCGGGTCTGGGTCTTGCATGATTTCAAGGCACACATGGGTGGGCAGGGACTTGAGTCTGGTGTGCCCCAGACTCTGACAGGAGGAAGATTTTCATATACATTTCACTAATTTTCTTTCATCTCTGACACTTCTATTATAGAGAAAGGGCAAATAGCAATATTAAAATATTTCCTCTAATTAATTCCCTTTTAATGTGCATGAATTTCATGCACTGGGTCACTAGTTACTACTACCGGTATAAGAATTTGCAGGTAACAGCAAAAGCAATGACTGGCATGATTTCCAGAAAGCTGTGGTGCAATGCTTGGTTGGAAATCATGAAAGCTATTTCTTAAACTTAGTCAAAGATATAATTTTGAGGACAAAACAAAAATATTTTAATTATTTTTTAATGTAAAAGCAACACGTGGCTTTTGTATTGACTTAAGCAATAAGTATGGAATAAAAAGTTAAAGCCAAGGCAAGAATGCTCACTATTTCAAGTATTATTTAACCTTGTTCTCAAAGTCCTAACCAATAAAATAATCAAAGGAAATGAGATTTTAAAAATTAGAATAGAAAAGTGAAAATGATCATTATTTAGAGGTGATAGTATTTACATATATAGAAAACAGAGAATCAACAACAATATTAGAAATAAATTTAGTAAAGCAATTGGTTACAAAATTAATATATAAAATTCAATAACATCTGATATGCAAAGAATTTACTAGAAAATACATGAGAAGAAAAAGTATTTTATGATAGTAATAAACAGATGGGAACATATTTAAGAAATATGCTGGCCCCATAAAAATACTATAAAAATAAACTGGGGGAAATGAAGAAGAAAATTAAAGCAAGATATATCATGTTCTTGAATAGAGATACTCAATACTGTGAGACATAAGTTCTTCATAATTTACTCAATATATTTTATACAAGCCCAATTAAAATAAGAACAGAATGTATTAAATTAGAAAACCTTGTTGACTCCACAAATGATACTGATGACTCAGCATTCTCATCTACCATTGGATCATCTTTTTAGAAAGCAGTTTGGCAATAACTATCAATATTAAAATGTTTTTGTCATGTGATCTACTAAGTCACCTACTAAAAATGAACCCAATGCATATTCTAATAATAGTCAGAATTCCAATAAAAAAATAGTCATCAAAGCCTTGTTTACAATTTTAAAAAATGATAAAAAATGCATCAATAGGGCACTGAGTAAATTTACATTTCTGTGTAGGTGAATTCTTAGAGATTTAATTTAGATAAAACAATATTGTTTAAAAATAAAACAGGTCTGAATACTTTTTTCTGCATTTGATATTTTCTACTGTTAGACAGTTTATATTAGTATGTTAGAGGCCTGGTGCACAAAATTCGTGTATGGGGTAGGGGGTCCCCTCAGCCCAGCTTGGATCCTCTCCAATCTGGGACCCCTCAGGGGATGTCCGACTGCCGGTTTAGACCTGATCCTGGGGATTGGGCCTAAACCAGCAGTTGGACATTCCTCTCACAATCTTGGAGCACTGGCTCCTAATCGCTCACCTGCCTGCCTGCCTGGTCACCCCTAACTTCCCCCCCTGCCAGCCTGATCAACCTTCATTGCCTCTGCGTGCTGGCCTGATCACCCCCAACTGTCCCCCCTGCCGGCCTGGTTGCCCCTCATGGCCCTCCCCCCACCCCACCTTGCTGGCCTGGTCACCCCACGCAGCCTGCTGTTCAGTCATTTGGTCTTCCCTCACTAACCTCCCTGCTGGCCTGGTTGTTGGCAGCCATCTTGTGAGGGTGTGAGGGTCAATATAGGAAGAATGCATGTACAAGCATACTGCCTAGAGCAGGGGTGGGCAAACTTTTTGACTCGAGGGCCACAATGGGTTCTTAAACTGGACTGGCGGGCCAGAACAAAAACATGGATGGAGTGTTTGTGTGAACTAATATAAATTCAAAGTAAAGGAGCGGAGGGGAGAGCAAGAGAACCCTCCGCTCTTTCGGCTCCGCGGGCCGGATAGAACAGCCCGAACGGCCGTAGTTTGCCCACGGCTGGCCTAGAGTTACCATTATTGTGAACTATGAGCCATTTTAAAATTTCTTTACACATGTGATGAAGACATAGGAAATAAATAAACCTGACACAGATACAATTATATGCACTCACACTCATATAAGCAGACTTTTAACATGAACTGAATAATACTGTACATGTTATTCTACTGCTGCCCTTTCTTAAAATTATGTAAATTACTTAGAGATCTGTTCATTTCAGCACCAAAAATGTTTTTGACTGTTGCATGTTCTTCTCTAGTATAGTTGAGTTATAATTATTAAACCATTTCTCTCTTCATATGCATTTGAATTGTTTTAAATATTTCATGATCATAAATATAACTGCAACAAATAACTACATATATATTAGAAGTAAAATAATTTAGTTAAAGCATATGCACTTCTGAAATTTTGATACTGTCAATCTTCCCATCAAAAAGCAGTTCAAATTAACACCAAGAGAGAATGAAAATGTCTATTTTACAACCCTCCTATTAATTCCACATGTTATACTTTGTATGGGCTAAAAAATATGATATCATTACTTGTTAGATTGAGACTCTTAGTAATTATTTTGGTCCATTTGTATTTCTTATTGTTTAAATTGCTGATCGTATCCTTCTTCAATGTTTCTACTAGTTGTCTTTCTTATTGATTTAAAGATGTTCCTTATGTAGTATGCTTATTAATCCACTAATAAATGTTTGTAAAAATATTTTTTATTGCTTTTTAACTTTATAGTTTTGTTTTAATATTAGAAATAGGTAGGGATGTTTTTGGTCACCAATTTTATATGGTGACATTTATAAAGCCCTTTTTCTATAGTTTTTTGAGTTTTGTGTCTCTTTTTGAGAAGGCCTTTGTTACAATTTTTTTGTACTTTAAATAATTTTTTTAATTTTTCAAAAAATTAAATGATATGCACTATTATATTAGTTGCACATATACAACCTAATGAGTAGACATTGTATTCTCACCCCAATAAATCTAGTACTCATCTGATATCATACATAGTTATTAGCATATTATTGATTATATTCCCTATGCTGTACATTTCCACAACTATTCTTTACCTACCAATTTTTAATTCTTAATCCCTTCACCTCTTTCACCCATCCCCCCAAAATCTCTTCCCATCTTAAACAAGACTCTTCAATATTTCTTATAATACTGGTGAGGTGTTAATGAATTCCTTTATCTTATTCTTGTCTCAAAAACTCTTTATCTGATCTTCAATTGTAAATGATACCTTTGCTTGGTAGAATAATCTTGTTTGTAGGTTCTCCTTTTTGATTACTTTGAATATTTCTTGCCACTCTCTTCTGGCCAGCAAAGGTTCTGTTGAGAAATCAGCTGACAGTCATATGGGCACTCAGTTGTAGGTAACTAACTGCTTTTCTTTTGTCACTTTTAAGATTCTCTCTTCGTTTTTTATCTTTGGTATGATGTGTCTTGGTGTGGGCCTCTTTGGATTTATCTTGATTGGGACTCTCTGTGCTTCCTGGACCTATATGTCTATTTCTTTCACCAGGTAGGGGAAGTTTTCCATCATTATTTTTTCACATAGGTTTTCAATTCCTTGCTCTCTCTCTTCTCCTTCTGGCATCCCCATGATATGAATATCGGTAAGCTTGAAGTTCTCCCAGAGGCTTCTTATTCTACCCTCATTTTTAAAAATTCTTTGTTCTTTTTGCTCTTCTGACTGGGCATTTTCTGTTTCTTTATATTCAAAATCTTTGATTTGATCCTCTGCTTCATCAATTTGACTGCTGACTTCCTAAAATGCATTCTTCATTTCAGTTCATGTATTCTTTATTTCTGACTGGTTCTTTTTTATGTTTTCTTTCTCAGTTTTTATGTTTTCTATCTCTTTGTTGAATTATCACTAAGTTCATCTATTCTTACCCTAAGTTCAATTGAGTATCCTTATAACTAGTATTTTGAACTCTGCATCTGTTAGAGTGCTTGTCTACATTTTGTTTAGTTCTTTTTTTTTTTTTTTTTTGAGTTTTGTTCAGTTCTTTTATTTGGGACATGTTTCTTTGTCTCCTCATTTTGGCTGCCTCCCTGTGTTTGCTTTTATGTATTAGGTAGAGCTGCTACATCTCTTGGGCTTAGTAGAGTGGCCTTATGTAGGTATCCAGTGACACAGCCTCCCAAACACCTGAACTAGACACTCCAGGTGCAACACCTATAGACTGTGTACACCCTCGCCAGGTTGAGGGAGAGTTAGTCTAGATGTGTAGTCTTCTTTATATCCTTAGTTGTAAAAATTGTTCTGCTATATTTCAGGCAGTTCAGAATGATGGTTGTTTTGTTGTTTAGCTGCACTTTTGATGTGGCTGTGGAAGGATTAGGGTGCTGCATATACCTATGCTGCCACCTTGAATGGTTCTCTCATCAAAATTTATAAAGGCCTGGTGCATGAAATTCATGCACTGGGGCAGGGGAGTCCCTCAGCCCAGCCTGTGTCCTCTTGCAATCTTGGACCCCTCACTCCTTACCGCCCACCTGCTTACTGCTCCTTACCTCTCAGCTTGCTGCTCCTTAGTGCTGCTTCAGAGGTGGGAGAGGCTCCCACCACCACCACTGTGCTCACCAGCTTTGAGCCTGGCTTCTGGCTGAGCGACGTTCCCCCTGTGGGTGTGCACTGACCACCAGGGAGCAGCTCCTGCATTGAGCGTCTGCCTCTGGGTGGTCAGTGCGCATCATAGTGACCAGTCGTTCTGGTCGTTCCACCATAAAGGTCGCTTAGGCTTTTATTATTTAGACTAGAGGCCCAGTGCACAACATTCATGTGCAGGTATGGTCCCTAGGCCTGGCCTGTGATCAGGTCCATCTTCCCCGGCTGCCTGCAGCCAGCCCCGCCCCTCACCACCATCCACCCCCAGTTCCCCATTTGCCATTAGGTAATTGGAGCTTGCAGGCCGGGGAAAGGGATTGAGAGGTGGTCAGTGCACCTCATAGTGACTGGTTGAGCGGTCATCCTGGTCATTCCACATTAGGGTCAATTTGCATATTACCCTTTTATTATATAGGATTATTATGCAGGATTCTTTGGTACTATGCCATTACATATTTAATTTTAAGTGTTTGGTGTTTAACACCTCTAGATTATTTTGGATAAGGTAAGAAGGATATTCTAGCTTTACTCATACTGTTGTACAAATGGATTGTCAGATACATTAACTGAATAGTCTCCTTTTTTCAACTGATATGGAATATACCCTTGTTATTTAAATTTGTGTATGCTCTGGAATTACTTCTCATACTTCTTAAATTACAAGTTCATTCAGGACTGATCAGTACTGTATTAAAATTTTTTTTTACTTTAACATTTAGTCAAAATGTTCCCCCAAAGTTACTGTCTCTTCTTCTGCATTGTACCTTCTAGATAAGCTCAGAATCAGTCTCTCACTCACAATTTTAAAAGTCCCACTAGAATTTTGATTGAGATTACACCTATTTTACAGCTGTATTGGATAAATATATATTTTACAAAACAATTCCATCACATTTGAGAACGTGGACCATTTCATCTTTTATTCAGGATTCATTTAATATCTTAATGTAAAGAAAAAGTTTTATAATTTTTTTCATTCCAGTAATTATGTGTGTATATGTACATTATGTGTATGATGTTTTTCCCAGTATTCTTTTATTTTCTTGTGTATAGAAAAACACATTTTTCTGTATTTGATTTTGAGTCACCCTGCTTAAATCTCTTATTTTATTCCAATATATAGTTGGCTCTGGTATTTTCTAGAGAGTTATCCCCATTGTTTCCAAAGAGTGAGACTTTTTTTTCTTATTCTTCAATATCTACAACTCATTTTGTTCTTAAGATGTATTTCATTGCCTAAAACTATCTAAAAAATATCTATAGTGGTGCTGAAGTTGTACCACCTTTTGTTATTTCCCATTTGGTTATAAGACTTCAAATATATTCAATGTGGTTTTTTTTATTATTATTATGGTACCTTCATTTTCTATAGCTTTAAGATCTCCTTTGAATCCTTTATAAACAAAAGGAAGTTTCCTTTTCTATAGCTTACTAAGCATAATTATAAGAAACTTTATTTTTAATAAATTAAGTAGTTCATGTATTGTCTAATAATTAAAAACTATTCCATTCTTTATTATTCTTTTTTAATTCTTTCTTGTTTGAAGTATTATATATGTCTACTTTTTGCCTCATTGAACCCTCCCCAGCCATTCCCACCCTCCAGCACATGCCCTCATCCCCCTACTGTCTGTGTCCACGGGTTATGCTTATACACATGCATATAACAAGTCCATTGGTTGATCTCTCATACCGCCCTCCCAATTTATCCCTCTGAGGTTAGATGGTCTGTTCAATACTTCTATGTCACTGGATCTATTTTTGTTCATCAGTTTATGTTGTTCATTATATTCCACAAATGAGTGAGATCATGTGATATTTATCTTCCTCCAACTGGCTTATTTCACTTACCATAATGCTCTCCAGGTCCATCCACACTCTTGCAAATAGTAAGAGTTCCTTCTTTTTTATAGCAGTGTAGTATTCCATTGTGTAGATGTACCACTGTTTTTTAATCCACTCATCTATTGATGGGCACTTAAGCTGTTTCCAAATCTTAGCTATTGTAAATTGTGCTGCTATGAACATAGAGGTACATACACTGACTGGCCAGATTATTATATATGAATTCGTGCATGGGTGGGGTCCGGCCAGCCTGGCCAGGGGGAGGGGACATGGGCGGTTGGCCAGCCTGCCTGCTGGTCGAACTCTTCGTGGAGGGGACAATTTGTATATTAGCCTTTTATTATATAGGATATACACTGAGTGGCCAGATTATTATGCATTCAAAGATCATAATAATCTGGCCACTCAGTATATATCCTTTCTGATTGGTGTTTCTGATTTCTTGGGATATATTCCTAGAAGTGGAATCACTGGGTCAAATGGGAGTTCCATTTTTAGTTTTTTGAGGAAACGCCATACTGTTCTCCACAGTGGCTGCACCAGTCTGCATTCCCACCAGCAGTGCACGAGGGTTCCTTTTCCTTCACATCCTCGCCAGCAGTTATCATTTGGTGATTTGTTGATGATAGCTATTCTGACAGGTGTGAGATGGTACCTTATTGTCATTTTGATTTGCATCTCTCCGATGGTTAGTGACTTTGAGCATGTTTTCAAATGTCTCTTGGCCTTCTTTATGTCCTCTTTTGAAAAGTGTCTATTTAGGTCCTTTGCCCATTTTTTGATTGGATTGTTTATCTTCCTTTTGTTCAGTTGTATGAATTCCCTGTAAATTTTGGAGATTAAAGCTTTGTTGGATATAACATTGGTAGATATGTTCTCCTATGCAGGGGGGCTTTCTTGTTTTGTTGATGGTTTCTTTTGCTGTGCAGAAGCTTTTTATTTTGATGTAGTCCCATTTGTTTATTTTCTCCTTAGTTTCCATTGTCCTATGAGCTGTATCAGTAAAGATATTGCTATGACATGTCTGATATTTTGCTGCCTGCAGATTCCTCTAAGATTCTGATGGTTTCCCATTTTACTTTTAAGTCTTTTATCCATTTTGAGTGTATAGTGTAAGTTGGTGTTCTAGTTTCATTTTTTTGCATATATCTGACCAAATTTCCCAGCACCATTTATTGAAGAGATTGTCTTGACTCTATTGTATGTTCTTGCCTCCTTTGTCAAATATTAATTGAGCATAACAGCTTGGGTCTATTTCTGGGTTCTCTGTTCTATTCCATTGGTCTATATGTCTGTTCTTGTGCCAGTACCAGGCAGTTTTGAGAACAGTAGCTTTGTAATACAGCTTGATATCTGGTATTGTGATCCCTCCAACTTTGTCCTTCTTTCTTAGACTTGCTGTGGCTATTCAGGGTCTTTTTTTATTCCATATGAATTTTTGGAGAGTTTGTCGTAGGTGAAATATGCTGTTGGTATTTTAATGGGGATTGAATTGAATCTATAGATTGCTTTGGGTAGTATGCACATTTTAATGATGTTGATTCTACCAATCCATGAACAAGGTATATACTTCCATTTATTTATGTCTTCCTCTATCTCTTTTTTCAACATCCTGTAGTTTTCTGAGTAAAGGTGTTTTATCCCCTTAGTTAAATTTATTCCTAGATATCTTAATTTTTTCAATGCAATGGTAATGGGATTTTTTTTTTTAGTTTCTCTTTCTGTAAGTTAATTATTGGTGTATAAAAATGCCATAGATTTCTGGGTGTTAATTTTATATACTGCTATATTGCCAAATTCATTTATTAAGTCTAGTAGTTTTTTATGGATTCTTTAGGATTTTCTATGTACAAAATCATGTCATCTGTGTATAATGACAGTTTTACCTCTTCTTTTCCAATTTGGATGCCTTTTATCTCTTCTTCTCATCTGATCATTATGGCTAATACTAATAGTACTAGGTTGAACAGGAGTGGTGAAAGTGGGCATCCCTGTCTTGTTTCTATTCTTAGTGGAAATGGTTTTAGTTTCTGCCCACTGAGTATGATGTTGGCTGTAGGTTTGTCATATAATGCTTTTATTATGTTGAGATATGATCCCTCTATTTTTACTTTGCTGAGCATTTTTTATCAGGAATGGGTGTTGGATTTTGTCAAATGCTTTTTCTGCATCGATTGATATGATTATGTGATTTTCATCTCTCAATTTGTTTATATGATGTATCACATTTATTGATTTGCAGATATTGTACCAGCCTTGCATCCTCTGAGTAAATCTCACTTCATCATGGGGTATGATCTTTTTAATGTAATGCTGAATTCCATTTGCTAGAATTTTGTTGAGGATTTTAGCAATGTTCATCAGGGATATTTGCCTGTAATTGTTTTTCTTTATAGTATCTTTATCTGGTTTTGGGATTAGGGTAATTCTGGCTTCATAGAAAGAGCTTGGAAGTGTGCCTTACTCTTGGATTTTTTGGAATATTCAGAGGAGGATAGGTTTTAGTTCTTTGAATGTGGAGTAAAACTCCCAGTAAAGTCATCTGGAACAGGGCTTTTGTTTAATGGGAGTTTTGTTGTTGTTGTTGTTTTTATTACTGCTTCAATTTCATCGGTAGATATTGGCCTTTTCAGGTTTTAATTCTTCCTGTTAGAGTTTTGGAAGATTGAATTTTTCTAAGAATATGTCCATTTTTTTCTAGTTTGTTGTCCAGTTTGTTGAAGTAGAGTTGTTTGTAGTATTATTTTACAACCTTTTGTTTGTCTGTGGGGTCAGTTGTTACTTCACCTCTTTCATTTCTGAATTTTGTTTATTTGGGTCATCTCTCTTTGTGAGCCTGGCTAGAGGTTCATCAATCTTATTTATCCTTTCAAAGAACCAGCTCTTGGTTTTATTGATCTTTTGTACTATGCTTTTGGCATCTATGTCATTTATTTCTACTCTGATCTTCATTATTTCCTTCCTTCTGCTTATGCTGGGCTTTTCTTGTTGCTCTCTTTCTAATTCTTTAAGTTGTAGGGTTAGATAAGTTATTACCTTTTTTTGTTGTTGTTTTTTTGGGGTAGGCCTGTAGAGCTATGAACTTCCCTCTCAGGACTGCTTTCACCATGTCTCATAGATTTTGAATTGTTGTGTTTTCATTGTCATTTGTTTCCAATGCTCTATATTTCTTTTCTTTTTTTATCTCATTGGTAACCCAATCGTTGTTTAATAGCATGCTATTTAGCCTCCAAGTGTTTGACCTTTTTCATTGTTTTATTGTAGTTGATTTCTAATTTTATGCCATTGTGATCTGAGAAGATGCTTGATATGATTTCTATTGTCTTGAATTTGAGGAGACTTTGCCTGTGTCCCAATATGTGGTCTATCTTTGAAAATGTGCACTTGAGAAGAATGCGTATTCTGTAGCTTTGGGGTGAAATTTTCTGAAGATGTCAATTAATTCCATCTGATCTAGTGAGTCATTTAGGATTGCTGTTTCTTTGCTGATTTTTTGTTTAGAGAATTTATCCAATGGTGTCAATGTGGTATTAAAGTCCCCTACTGTGATTGTATTGCTGTTGCTCTCTCCCTTGATATCTTCCAGAAGTTTTTTATGTACTAGCATTTGGGCACTTCTGTATTTGGTGCATATATGTTTACCAGAGTTGTATCCTCTTGTTGAATTGCTCCCTTTACTATTATGATGTGGCTCTCCTTATCTCTTCTTATGGCTTCACTTTGAGGTCTATTTTGTCAGATAGAAGTATTGCTACCCCAGCTTTTTTTCATTTCCATTTGCCTAAAAATTTTTTTCCATCCCTTCACTTTCAGTCTGTGTGGGTTCTTTGTTCTAATGTGGGTCTCTTATAGACAGCATGTACATGGGTCATATTTTCTTATCCATTGAGCTATCCTGTGTCTTTTTATTGGAGTGTTTAATCCATTTACATTTAAGGTTGTTATTAATAGATTCTTGTTTCTTGCCTTTTTTATTCTTTATGCCTGTGTTCCTTCTCCCCTTTCTATTACTTCTTTTTACAACAGTCCCTTTAGCATTTCTTGCATTGCTGGCTTGGTGGTAATAAACTCCCTTAGCCTTTTCTTATCTGTGGAGCTCCTCATATCACCCTAAATTTTGAATGATAGCCTTTCTGGGTATAGTATTTGTGGATTCAGTCCCTTGTTTTGCATCACTTGTTATATTTCATTCCATTCCCTTCTGGCCTAATGTGTTAACTGTTCAGAAATCAGTTGATAGTCCAATGGGAGATTCCTTGTAGATAATTTTCTGTCTCACTCTGGCAGCCTTTAAGATTCTTACTTTGTCATTGACGTTTGCCAATTTAATTATGGTGTGTCTTGGTGTCAATCTTTTGGGGTTCATCTTGTTTGGGACTCTGTGTGCTTCTTGCACTTATGTTTTTTCTCCCCCATTATTTCTTCAAACAGGTTTTCTATTCCTTGCTCAGTTTCCTTTTATTTTGGCTCCCATATTATGCAGATTTTGTTTCCTTTCATGTTGTCTCAAAGCTCCTTTAGGCTCTCCTCCCGCTTTTTAAGATTTCTTTTTCCAGTTCTTGCTCTATTTGGGTGTTTTTTCTACCTTGTAGTCTAACTCACTGATCTGGTCCTCAGCTTCTTCTAGTCTACTATTGATACTTTCCATTGTGTTCTTTATTGAAGCTATATCATTCTTCTTTTCCTCTTGATTCTTCTTCAGCTCCTCTTGATTCTTGCACATGTTGAATCTGTCTTCCATCCTTTTCAGCGCCCTCACAACCATTGCTCTGAATTCTTTCTCTAAGAAATTGCTTTCCTCCATTTTGTTTATTTATTTTTCTGGTGATTCCTCCTTTTCTTTCACATGGGGCTTACTTCTTTGTCTCCCCATTTGTGCTGTTCCTTTGTGGTCATTTCTATGTACTTGATTAAACTCCTGTGTCATGCAGATTTTTCTGAGATTATCTTATATAGTAGATGTTTTGTGGGACCCAGTGGTGCAGTATCTCAAGTCTTCTGGGCTCAGTATTCTAGGGATGCCCCCTACTTGGGATATTTTGGTTCTCTTGGTATAGAGTGTTATTGTCATGTTCATGGATGGATTCTCCTCTCAGAGTGTCTGGTTATGTGGCTCACTCTCTACCATGTTGAGCAAATAGCAAAAAATACAACTCAACAAATATGATACAAAGGGTAAAAAACATGAATGTACACTTGACACCAATAACCCCAATACAAGTGACCACAAGAAAAAAGAGAATTAGGAGATAGTAAAGAGAGAAAAAATGATATTGAGAAAAGGAAAAGAGGTAAGGGAAAAAAGGAAAAGAAGAAAAAAGAAGAAGAAAAATTATATAGGGAGAGAAAACACCATAAAACAAACAAATAAGCCAAAAAATGCAAACAACAAATACCCAGAAAAAGGGTGGAACAGAATTTGTAGAGGCAGAGCTTATATACAGAAAGTAAGGTTAAGGAATTGAATGAATAGGTGAAGTACCATGGTTCAGTATAGAGGGGGAAGAAAGAGAATGAGTAGATAAGAATAAAAGAAAAAAAACAAAATAATAAATAAAAAAATAAAAAGATAAAACAATGTTTTAAAATTTATCTATTTATGCATCTATTTTTGGAAATTGAGAATAGAGGACAGAGCAGATAGGCTTGGTTTTAGTGAGTGAAACCAATTAAACAATTAGGGGAAGAAGAGAGCAAGAGAAGAGAGGAAAAATAAAAGCTTAAGAAAATGGCTAGGAAAGAACAAGAAAAAAGAAAGGTACATGGGTTTGGAGCAGGGGAGAGGAAATTAGATATGTGTGTAGGCCAACAGAGACTACAATAATAATAACATGTCAATAAAGCAGATAAAGAAGATCAATTTTTAACAAGGGGTAAAAAGAGAGAGAAAAACTAAAGCAGGGACACGAGAAGAGAAACAGGATGAAAAAGGGAGAAGTGAGGAAGAAAAGAGTGGAAAACAATAAAAGAATAAGATAAAATAAAATAATGATAAAATAGAATAAAAAATAATACAAGAAAAAGAAAAAGAAAGAAAAAAAATGTTTTCAATAAAAGATAAAAAAATTAAAAAGTGAAGAGTTGTTCACTTCAGTCAAGTTTGAATGTCCCATGGGGGGCTGGTTTAAGACCCCACTCTACTCTTCTGTCTGAGACTTCTCCGTTTCCTGTTAGGTAGTCAGCACTCATGATGAAGTTCCAAGCAATCCACTGCTCCTCTGTGTCTGCCTCCATAGCCTTGGTTGCAAGCAAGCGGGACCAATCTGCTTGCTTTGCCTGCCTGCCTACTGTCAGACGTAGTCACGCAAGCTTTTGTTTTTGACAAGGGCTTTAGGTGGGGTGTTGCTATATTGCTTTCTGACACCTGCAAAGTTCCAGGTTGGGTGTGACTGCACTAGTTGCCCTGTGAGTGCGTGGAAGGGCTGGCTCTTCAGGAAAAAATGGCTGCTTAGGTTTGGAAGGTCTAGAATGTCCCAATGCCAGATTCCTGGTCACCTCCCCCTGTCCTGGTCTCCTCCACAGCCTCTACCTAGCCTCCACAAAACTGCACCTCCACCTGCATCACAGCCTCTGTGAGTATTCATATTTGAAAGGTCCTATGAGCTGGGTTTAGCAAATGAAAGCAAAGACAAAACAGAAGCAAAACCACCGCTCAAGTGTGAGTTTCTCTCCCCCCCCCCCCCCCCCCCCCCCCGCACAGTGCGGCTCAGGCAGCTCTTGAGGCTGCCTTTCTAGGCGCAGCCTCTCACAGCTCTGGACCTAGATATAGAACCCCTGCGGACCTCACTTCCCCAGTCGGTGTTATGCATGTCCCCAAGGGATGCGGACTTGGTGCAACACAGGTTCCTTCTGACCCTCTTGTCCCGGTGTTCACGCATCTCTCTCTCCAGCCCAGATCCCCAATCCTACCATTCTCCAGGCTTCCTCTGCCCTTTCTGGCTGAGGATTGTCTAACCAGCTGTGTCTAATTTGCCAATTCTGGGTAGATGTTATTCAATTTAGTTGTTCCTTCTATCTGCTCTGTGACAAGGCGAAGAACATGTCTGCCTATTCTGCTGCCATTTTGAATCCCCTCCTAATATATCTATTCCATTCTTTAGATAAACCCTTTGTTACAAAGCTGAATTTGATCAGTTAAGGTTTTGTTTAGTGCAGTTGCATCTTTGTTAAACAGAGAGATGAATCTAAATTTTTCTTTCAGCTATTTGCACTTTTTTTTTTTATTTTGTGTATGTGCACTCCTATACAGTTCAGACTTAGGTATGAACTAGTCTCAAAATTAGTTGAGAAGCTTCAGAAGGCATTATCTCCCCTCCATTTCTCCATGTTTCTTTCCACCACGACAGTAAAAAAAATGGAGGCAGTGGGTTGAAATACTTGAGTCACAAAACATGAACTGCTCTGATGATTAATGCACCACATCAAGAAGAGCTGCCTGAATCTCACCTATGCATTCATCAGATTTCATTTGACAAGTTAATTTTTCTATGCTCAACCACTGATATTGTTCGAATGTTTGTGACTGCATCACCCTGAATAATATAAAAAATTTCCATCTATTTTAATGCTCAGAAATATTTTTAATAATGTATTTAAATATTTAGTAAAAATCATTATAAAATCTTTGGAGCTTCTGACTAATAAAGGTTATATTTTTCACTACTATTCAGTTTCTTCTTCTGCCTCTTCTTGATTTAGAATATAATATCTTCAAAAATACCTGTATTTTTAATTTCATAACTCAATTTCCAGACTTATGGGTATGAAGCTATATATAGTCTGATGACTTTTAAATCTCCACCTATATATCTATACCTTATTTTTTATTACTAATGTTGTTATTCAAGCTTTCATTTGTCTAGTTTCATGATCTATCCTAAGTATTTCTTAGAGCTTTTTTTTCAACTTCCTCCTTTCCAGTAAGCCATAGGTTTATATGGCTAGCTTTTGTGTATGTGGTGCTTTTTGTTTGTTTGTTTGTTTTTATTAAATACATAGTTCATAAGACTATGAATTTTCTCAGCAATTTGTGTTAGTTAACTTTTTAAAAAATATATATTCTTTGCCCTAGCTACTTTGGATCAATGAATAGAGCATCTGCCTGTGGACTGAAGGATCCCAGGTTCGATTCTAGTCAAGGCCACATGCCTGGGTTGTGGGCTTGATCCCCCACTCAGGCACATGCGGGAGGCAGCTGATCAGTGACTCTATCATTGATGTTTCTGTCTCTCTCCCCCCACTTCCTCTCTGAAATCAATAAAAATATATTTTAAATATACGTATTTGTTATCATAGATAGTTTTATAAATATCTCCTATTTCCCCCTCTCCTCCCCCTCCTTAGCTAACTTTTTATATGTGATTCTATCCTTGTTATTTTTCAGTTTGAAACAATATACTTCAGCATTCCATTTAATCCATTTAAATAAAGTTATTTTTTAAAAATCTCCAAAGAAATAGAGTTAGAGGCCAATATCCCTGGTGAACATAGATGCAAACATCCTCAACAAAATGTTACCAAATCGCATCAAGCAACACATTAAAAAGATCATACATGATGAGCAAGTGAGATTTACTTCAGGGATGCAAGGCTGGTACAATATCCACAAACCTATAAACATAATACATCACATAAACAAAAAGGCAAAAAACCACATGATCATATCAATTGATGCAGAAAAAGAATTTGACAAAATCTAATACCCTTTCTTGATAAAAACTCTCAGCAAAGTAGGAATAGAGGGATCATACCTCAACATAATAACAGTCTTATATGACAGACCTACAGCCAACATCATACTCATGGGCAAATACTAAAACCATTTCCCTAAGAATAAGAATAAGACAGGGATGCCCACTTTCACCACTCCTATTCAATATAGTTTTGGAAGTGCTAGCCATAGCTATCAGACAAGAAGAAGAAATAAAAGGTATCCAAATTGGAAAAGAAGAAGTAAAACTGCCATTATTCACAGATGACATGCTATTACACATAAAAATCCCTAAAGACTCCATCAAAAAACTATTAAATTTAATAAATAAATTCTGCAATGAAACAGGATACAAAATGAACACTCAGAAATCTGTGCCATTTTTATACACCAATAATGAACACACAGAAAGAGAAACTAAAAAAAAAATCCCATTTACTATTGCATCAAAAATATTAAGATACCTAGGGAAAAACTTAAGTAAGGGGTAAAAGACCTGTACTCAGACAACCACAAGACATTGAAAAAAGAGACAGAGGAAGATATAAACAAGTGGAAGAATATACTGCTTTCATGGATTGGTGGAATCTACATCATTAAAATGTCCATGCTACCCAAAACAATCTATAGATTCAATGAACTCCCCATTAAAATACCAACAGCATACTTCACAGACCTAGAACAAACTCTCCAAAAATTTATATGGAATTAAAAAAGACCCTGAATAGCTTCAGTGATCTTGAGAAAGAAGAACAAAGTTGGAGGGATCACACTAGCAGATATCCATCTATATTACAAAGCCCCTGTTCTCAAATCTGCCTGGTACTGGCACAAGAACAGACATATAGACCAATGGAACAGAACAGAGAACCCAGAAATCAACACAAGCTATTATGCTCAATTAAAATGTGACAAATGGAGTCAATACATTCTCTTCAATAAATGGTGTTGGGAAATTGGAAAGATACATGCAAAAAAAATGAAACTAGACCACCAACTTACACTATACACAAAAATAAACTCAAAATGAATTTTAAAAGAAAGTTAACCATAAGACAGGAAAGTATAAGAATTTTAGAAGAATCCACAGGCAGCAAAATATCAGACATATATCATAGCAATATGTTTACTGATACATCTTTTAGGACAATCAAAACTAAGGAGGAAATAAACAAATGGGACTACATCAAAATAAAAAGCTTCTGCACATCAAAAGAAACCATCAACAAAACAACAAGAGAACCCACTGCATGGGAGAACATATTTGCCAATGTTACACCCAATAAGGGTTTAATCTCCAAAATTTATATGGAATTCATACAACTTAACAAGAGGAAGATAAACAATTCAATCAAAATATGGACAAAGGACCTAAATAGACACTTTTCACAAATGGACATACAGAAGGCCCAGAGACATATGAAAAAATGCTCAAAGTCACTAATTATCTGACAGAAACAAATTAAAATGACAATGAGGTACCATCTTACACCTGTCAGAATGGCTATCATCAACAAATCAACAAATGACAAGTGCTGGCAAGGATGTGGAGGAAAAAGAACCCTTGTACACTGCTGGTGAGAATGTAGACTGGTGCAGCCATTGTGGAATACAGTATGGAGTTTCCTCAAAAAATTAAAAATGGAACTCTCATTTGACCCAGCAATCCCACTTCTAGGAATATATCCCAAAAAACATCAATGAGAATGAACATACGCACCTCTATGTTCATAGCAGCCAATTTACAACAGCTAAGATTTGGAAACAGCCTAAATGCCCATCAGTAGATGAGTGGATTAAAAAACAGTGGTACATCTACACAATGCAATACTATGCTGCTGTAAAAAAGAAGGAACTCTTACCATTTGCAACAGCATGGATGGACCTGGAGAGCATTATGCTAAGTGAAATAAGCCAGTTGGAGAAGCATAAATATTACATGATCTCACTCATTTGTGGAAGATAATGAACAACATAAGCTGATGAACAAAAATGGATTGTGAACATCATTTCATTGTGAATCCTGAGACATGGACGCATCGAACAGACTGTCAAACCTTAGAGGGAAGGAAAGGGAGGGTGGGAGTTTGTGTGTGTAAAAGATCAACCAAAGGGCTTGTATGCATGAATCCTCCTATATAATAAAAGGGTAATATGCAAATTAATCGTCACTCCATCACAAAGATGGCAGCACCGATAACCACAAGATGGCGGCATCCGGTCCTCTCAGCCCCGCTGGAGTCTCCCAGTCCCAGGACGGGGAGGTGGCCACTGAGAGCAAGCAGCGTGAGCGTTCCGCACCCAGCCGCGGATGGGTCTCTGGCCAGGCCCGGGGCGCAGAAAGCTTGTGTCGTCACCCTGGCGACAAGGCAATGCAAGCGTTCCACGCCCAGCCACAGATGGGCCTCTGGGCTGCAGAGAGCCTCTGGGCAGCAGGCACAGAGCAGCCAGAGAGCTACTGGTGCACGGATTCATGCACAGGGCTACTAATGGAAGTATAACCAATGGATACAGACAATAAGGGGGTGAGGGCCTGAGCTGGGGGATGGGAGTGGTCAGAGAGAGGTTAATGGGGGAGAAAGGAGACATATGTAATACTTTCAATAATAAAGAATTTAAAAATTAAAATAAAATAAATAAAACCAAAAAATTAAAAAAATAAAATTTAGAAAATAATTTTGATATATTTATTTTGAATATACTTTTCTGTTAATTACTATTTTTATTGCTTGTCTTGGAAAATCTGTCTTGTATAATTTTTCCTTTATAGAATTAGTCTGTATTCTCTTTTTAGCTTAATAGTAGCCTCAATTTAAAAAAAAAATGTTTCATGTATGCTTGAAAAGAACGTATACCAGTTCATTGGTACAAAGGTACATATACATATCTATTATGTTGAATGTAGTGATTGTGATATTCAAACTATTTCTATTACCTTATTATTTCCCTCATCTATAAATTCCTATGTCTCCTATGAAGGAGATAGTTCTGTATATTTTTTCTGACTAGATTTTGCTTTATACTCCTTAGTATTATGATGATAAGAACATAAAGGCTAACAAAAAATTAAGACTTTCAGATTCATTACTTTTCTCAATAGAAAATACTGTTTTCTCATTTAATACATTAGACCTAAAATCTATTTTTAAAAATTGATATCAACTTCCTTTTTGTTGTATGTAATACATACTGTATATTTTTGTTCCAATTCATCAATCCATTGTATTTAATACTAGTAGCCCTGCACACAAATCCATGTGCCAGTAGCTCTCTGTGGGGCCTGGCCACTTCGGTCCCACTGCCCAGAGGCTCTCCACAGCCCAGAGGCCCATCTGCGGCTGGGCGCGGAACGCTTGCCTCATTGCTGCGGCGACTCACGCTGCCCGCTCTCAGCAGCCGCCTCCCTGGGACTGGGGGACTTTGGTGGGACTGAGAGGACTAGGCGCTGCCATCTTGTGGCTATGGGCATGCCATCTTTGTGATGGAGTGATGGTTAATTTGCATATTACCCTTTTATTAGATAGGATAGTGCTGTCTTTTGAGTGTGTGTGTCTGTGTGTATCTTCTGTAAAAAAAAAAAATGCATAGCCTTAACCAGTTTTGGCTCAGTGGATAAAACATCACCCTGTGGACTGAAGGGTCCCAGGTTCAATTCCAGTCAAGGGCATGTACCTTGGTTGCAGGCACATGTAGGGGGTGTGCAGGAGGCAGCTAATCGATGTTTCTCTCTCATCTATGTTTCTAACTCTCTATCCCTCTCCCTTCCTCTCTGTAAAAAATCAATAAAATGTATTTTAAAAAAAGAATGTATAGATCATATTGCATTTTTAATATAATATCTTTTTCTGTCACTAGTACTGTAGTTTAATCATTTTATAACTATCATTTTGATAGTGAAATGCTTGTATTTACACTCAGAGAAGGAAATACAATCCTATATTATTAAAACTTTACCACTTAAAAGTAAATCTTTGAGATGATAATATTTAACATAGGAGGGGTTTTTTGTTTGTTTGTTTAATTTTATTTCCAACTTGCTTCACTTTCTCTGGGTGCCACTTAATTTATACTGTAGTGGTGGTGGTGGCTTTTATACTACATACCTTTTTCTTACTTACATTTCTTTTTCATGTTGTAGGACCATGTCTCCAAATACCCTTTTCATTCCAGAGTGTATGCTTGAGGGACAAACATTTCAAACTCTTGCCTCTGCAAAAATGAATATTTATCCTCACTCTTGGTTGTACTTTGATTAAGTAGTGAATTCTATGTTAAAAGATAATTTATCTCTTTGAAGTTATTTTTTAATGTCTTCTAGTAGCTAGGATTGTAAATAGGAGTTGTGATGCTATCCATATTCTTTATCTTTTGCAGGAGTAGTCTGGTACCTTTGCAAGTTACAGAATACTTAATTTAGATAGTACAACAATAAAAGATACCGCTTTTCTCACTGTATCTGGAAGAATAGTACCAGTGTGAATTAATTCACAATGTTGACAGGATCCAACTACATTGCTATTTTTTTAATGCTATCGTAAATGCCTTGAACAAAAATTATCCTTATGCCACAATTCCGATGCACTCTTGACAACATCTTGTAGCAGAAGAAGGTCTGTATTCCTTTTTTCTTTTTATCTTTTATCCAAGAATGCAAACATTTCTTCTGGAGACAGATTTTTTATATGTCCCATGATTCAGATGGAATTACATTTCCATGCCCAAACCACTTCTTGCAAGGGGAATATAAGCATCACAATTCTCCCCTTGCAAAAGAAGTCTACCTTTCCTGAGGAGACAGAGACTCACAGACACCTGATAAAGCAGAGTTCTTCAGACAAAAAAAAAAAAAAAAAAAAAAAGAGGTTGGGAATGGATTACTGGCAACCAAGAGCATCTACTGAATAAGTAGCTTGTTTTCTCCCTGGAACCTTTTAGAATATTTATCTTTGGAGTCCAGAAATTTAACTGGGATTATTCTAGATGTTTACTTTTATTTTTCCCAGCTTAGTATATGGTGAGGTTTTACAAACTGGGCTCTTGTGTCTTTCTACTACAACTCAAGGTAATTTCCTTCTATAACTTCTTTGATTATTTCCTGTCTTCATTCTTTCTGTTTTCACCTTAAACTTCAAATTGAACTTTCAGATCAATACCTTGTTCTTCAGCAATAGCCATTCAGTTTTGTTTTTTTTTTTGCTTTTCTTTTGATTCTTTTGTTGTATATATTATCTACATAATAAAAGAGTAACATGCTAATTGACTGTACCTTCACGATGCCCACCAGCCAATCAGGAGTGAGTATGCAAATTAACCCAACAAAGATGGTGGGTTAATTTGCATACACAGGCACTGAGCAGCTGGGGGTGGGGCGGGACCCTTGCGTCATCCCCATGGTGACAATGCAGGCGTTCCACACCACCCCAGCCAATCCAGGCCTCTGGGCAGCATGGGAAGGCAGAAAGGCGGCTCCGGTCAGAGCAAAGGTGGTGCCAGCAGCCAGGGGACGGAAGGCCCATTCTTGCATGAATCTTCATGCATCGGGCCTCTAGTTTTTAATATAAATCACTTTTGTTATCTCACTACTTGTTTTTTGTTGTTTCTTGGTCTTATTTATGAATTTAAATTTATCCCCAATCTCTGTAAAAACTACTAAGTATGTTTTTGTGAGGTTATCATCTCTTTCCAACATGACTTCTGTTTTAACTTAAGTTGGTCCTATATATTCATATAATTTTCCTCTCTGTATTATTGGCTTAACTCAAATGTTTTATGATTCTTCATAATCTGTTCCTATTTATTTATGAAAACTTAGATTTGTTCATGTAGAGACCCAACTTGGGTTTTCTTTGTGGTTCTGATGCTTCTTTCCCTGTACTCCATGGGAGAAAGGAGTGCTCACTACAGGTTCTGTATAAATGGATTAGGTGATAATAGATAGGTTCCCTTTTTGTGTGTGGTTGAGTGGAAATGGTCAAGCTAAGTACTCCCAATGTAAAGAAAGTTCTGCAGAAGTGAAAAACATTGAAACACTTTACTGCCAAAAGGAGCTACTTTCTATTTTTGTTAACCAGCTATTGTAGAGGTCCACAGTTACCTCAGAGACTACTTTGCTTCTCTGTGCATCCTCAGTATTTGATATGAGAATTACATCTACATGCAGGGCCTACTAATTGGTGAGGCAGTCTCAGCAACTCATCCTGCAGTAAATTATTTTTGTTTTCATGGTTTAGAAGATGTAACTCTGTTTTATGAGAACTGTAATATTAATGTATGATGTGCCATAGAAGAAAGAATGTATAAATAAGTATATCACAAAGTTGAACCAAACTAACATAGGTATTTCTAAACAGGTAGCAAGTGATAAGTAACCTTTGTCTACCATGGAATTCCTTTTAGCAAGGACCTATTCAAAATGAACAAATCACTCCTTTGATCATCCTTGTTAATCTAATGTGACCATTTCCGTCTGTTCCCCCATTTTGACTATATTCCTTATACTGAACTTTACATCCCATGACTATTTCTTTAAAATATATTTTTCTTGATTTCAGGAGGAAAGAAGAGGAAGAGAGAGAGATAGAAACATCAATGATGAGAGAATCATTGAATGGCTGCCTCCTGCACGCCCCCCACTGGGGATCGAGCCCGCAACCTGGGCATGTGCCCTTGACCAGAATCGAACCCGGGACCTTTCAGTTTGCAGGCCAACGCTCTATCCACTGAGCCAAACCAGCTAGGGCCCATGACTATTTTTTAACTACCAAATTGTACTTCTTAAGACCTTACTGTCCCTATTTTGCTTTCTAGTTCATTTTGTTCATGAGATTCCAAATATGAGTTAAATCATATGGTATTTGTTTTTCTCTGACTGGCTTATTTCACTTAGCATAATTTTCTTCCTGGAGCAAACTCTAAATCTAGAAGCTCCATAAAGTGCTGGGGGTGAGGGAGGGGCAAGAAACCAGGCATGGAGAATTTAGGGAAAGAAGGTACACTTCAATTAATTAACCTAATGATGGCATTAGTGCCCATTTCTGATCTGTACACGTAACTGTGACCTTGAAGTTTCTCCAAAATTTCCTTTCTGGCAATTATTTTCTATGCCAGTTTGAGGCTAATTTATTTCTATTCTCCTTTTTCTGCAAATCATATCCCATCTGTTTTTAATCTTCCAGAAATTCTTCAAAATGTGTTCTTTTATGCTGGTGCTTCTTTTATGATTTCTAAAACATTTATGGATTAAAAAATTACTCTCTAATTTCACGGGGTTTGGAACAGACACGTTAGAAAAGATCATGTGCTTAACCTACTCTCTTGAAGCAGTTTTAAATACCTTCTCTGATTTGAACACTTCACTATCCCCTCCCTGTTTCAGCATTCCCAAAGGCATGACAATGAAGGCTGTTACCAGGAAAAGCCAGCTAATCACTGGGGACTGCTCCAAACTTTGAGACTGTCTGCCTTCAGTGTGCCCAGCCTTAGCGCTCCATATACTATTCAACACCACTTCAGGACCTATTATAGATTTTCTCCCATGTCCAACATTGATAGGCTAGAAGCCAAGTTATTAAGATCCTACCTGTTACCTTGATAAAAATGAAGACAACTTTCCCTTTAAAAAGCCACCAGAGTTTTTCTAAGTGATGCTGTTAAATAGGTAAACACATGCCGGATGGAGAAGATAAAGCTATAGCCTGGCTTAATCCCCAGCTGGTTCTGATTCTTATTCCTCCAATGCTTAAGGAGTAAATCCATCCAGAAGAGTTCCCTGACCCAATTCTGAATAAAATGACCCTCAGTATTGCCTAGAGCAGAACTTTGGTCAATAGTCCTTTAAATGCATCCACAGAGGTAATGATTATTGACTTAAAATCTAATTCTGGTAGTGACTAGTTAATTGCCCTTAAATAAAATAACTAACCTCACTGGTGCTCAGTTTCTTTTACTTTAAATAATTAGTTTCCGAATACTGTCCTGTGTTCCTCCCAGCTAAATATTTTTGGGACATAGAGCAAAAGAATGAAACTGGAGATATGCCAAAATGCTTGAGGGTAGCAACATCTGATTTTAGAGTAGTGTGTTTGGTACCCACAGTTAGGACGTAGTGTCCCCATAGATCAAAAGTGTCTGCATTGGATTGAGTCTATAATGAAGATAAACTTGATAAATAGAAAATGGCTTGTTATATATATATATATATATATATATATATATATATATATATATATATATAGCTAAGCGACTGACCGACCGGCCAACCAGCTGGTAGATATGACACGCACTGACCACCAGGGGGCAGATGCTCAATGCAGGAGCTGCCAATCGACAGCAACTTTGCAGAGTGCCCTCTTGCACTCCGGGACCCCTTGGAGGATGTCAAACTGTTGGTTTCGGCCTGATCCCCGCAGGCCAGGCCAAGGGACCCCATCTGCTGGAGGGACCCCACTCATTCCGCAGATGCCCTTCGAGCCCCAGTGCCACCCCAGGTGTGGCTAGCAGGGGAGGGACTGCAGGAGGTTGACTCCAGAGCGTGTCCAGCCCATCTCACCCAGTCCCACCCCATCAGCCACCTTCTAATTAATTTCCTTTCAATGTGCATGAATCTGTGCACAGGGCCTTTAGTTACAAATAAAGCTTTGAGGGTTGTCTTATGTATATAACCTTCCAAAATATTATAAGTAGCCTACAAAAAAAATCTTATTTCCAAAGTCAAGGTGAATATAATTTTTAAGTACAATAAGAATTCCATCAAAGGCTGGGTTCCCCTAGTGTCAATGAGTTGCTGTGTGGCAGTGGAAAGGTCACACGTCTTAAAGCCGGTGTATCTGGATTTGAGGACAAAGTCCATTATTGCCAACTATATCGATTTGGGTAAAAAAAAAAATTATGCACTCTGATTTTGTTTATAAAACAGGATTATTATAATGTGCATTACCTGCTTCAAAGATTTATTGTGAAGAAAAATGAAATAATAGATATTAAAGGGATTTGGAAATTGAAAGCCTGAATATGATTATGCAGCTGTTTTTAGGGAGAAATTTAAGTGACCAGAATATACTTTGTTCTTTTTTGAGGTCATACTCCTATTCTGGGGAACAGAGCTAACTGATTAAATATCTTTACCATAGGAGGGAACCAAGATGGCAGCGTAGGTAAACCCTGGAACTCTCCACCTCCCACAACCACACCAAAATTACAACTAAAATACAAAATAAACATAATTCAGAAGCGCCTGAAATCTGGCTGAATGTTAGTCCTACAACTAAAGAAGCAAAGAAGAAAGCACATTGAGACTGATAAAAAGGGTGGAGGCATGAATGGGCTGGTCTGACACTGATATGTGGTGTGTTTTTAATTGGGAGGGATATCTCCAAGGCCTATCCTGAGAAGAAGAGGGTCCTAGCTGCACTTCAGATCCCCAAACCAGAGTTCCAGAGCTGGGAAGAGAAGTCACCATAACTTTGGGCTGTAAAACCAGTGGGGATTGTGCCTGAGTGACACGGAGGCTGCTGGAGCCCCAGGTGTTTCTCTTAAAGGGCCTGGAGATGAATTTACATGGTCTCACTTCCTCTAAGCTCCAGCACTGGGTGGTGGCTTTGGGGGAATCTAGGGACATACAGGGAGGAACTGGACTATCTGGCATCAGGGCAAAAACTCAGGGGTGGCTTTCTTGAAGACAGGGGTGCTCCCAGGGGTCATTGTTCCTGTGCTGGGACCTTCCCCCATCCCAGAGCTGGCTGGCAGCCATATCTGAGTTTCCATCAGGCTGGCCCAACTCTTAACTCCACCCTGGTGATTCCCTGAGACACCACCCCACACAATATGCAACCCCACCCAAGCTGTTTGCAAAGTCTTTTCCATATGAATGACCTGTCCTGGCTCAGGCTTCAGACTTTTATAAAATCTCTTAAACAAGCAGCAGCTGAAGTCAGCATTCCCCAAACTCAGTGGTCGGCAAACTGCGACTCACGAGCCACATGCAGCTCACGAGCCACGGTTTGCCGCTCTGTTAACTAATGAGTTTGCTGACCACTGCTGTAAGGCATTACCCTTACCCAGAAGTTTTGACTTCAGATTAAAGACATTAGTACATTATTAAAATGTTTTTTAAGTGTTTTTCCCTAAGGCAGTGGTCGGCAAACTCATTTGTCAACAGACCGGCAAACTGCGGCTCGCGAGCCGCATGTGGCTCATGAGCCACAGTTTGCTGACCACTGCCCAAACTTATCAATAAAAGGCCCAAGACCCAGCACTAGCACCAGCCTGCCTTGCTTCACAGTGTGGCCTCTCCTGGGCACTTCCTAGCCCAATACAAGTAGCAGCCAACTGCAGATCTCATTGTAGCTCCTGACTGGTGGCCCCAGGCAGTTGCTGACTTTGCACTTCCCCAGAGGCCCCAGAGCCAGTGCACCCAGTGGACAGCTTCAGACGATACCAGACTACAAGGGGAACACTCAAGGGGCAGACTCAGTGACCACCAAAGCCCCACTGAAGCAAGTCCTGCTCCATAGGGGTGTCTTCTGCACAGCAGCTCTTCCATTGTAGACACAGCTGGTCCTCATAGCCAATTGGCCTGGAGGTCAATTCCTCCCAGTGACTCCAACAGCAATCAAGGCTCAACTACAACAAGACTGTGCACACAGCCCACACAGGGGCACACCTAGAGTGCCCAGCTCAGGTAACTGGGGAGACTGAGCCACTGGGCCCTACAGGATACCTAATACACAGGCCACTTTACCAGTTTCAAGATACATAGCAGCCTTATCTAATATATGGAAACAAACATAGGGAAGCAACCAAAATGTGGAGACAAAGAAACAATTTACAAACAAAACAAATGGGAGCAAGCAAACTACTGGATACAGAGTTCAAAAGAATGCTTATAAGGTTACTCAATGATCTTAATGAGAGCTTCAAGGACATGAAAAATGACCAGTCAGAAATTAAGCATATGCTAACTGAAATAAAGAATAATTTACAGGGATTCAACAGTAGAGTACAGGATTATGAGAATCAAATCAATGATTTGGAATATGAGGAAGCAAAAAACACCCAATCAGAAATGTCAAAAGGAAAAAGAATGCAAAAACATGAAGATAGTGTAAGGAGCCTCTTGGACAACTTCAAGCATATCAATATTCATATTATGGGGGTGCCAGAAGGAGATGAGAGAGAGAGAGAGAGCAAGATATTGAAAACCTTTGTGAAGAAATAATGACAGAAAACTTCCCCTACCTGGTGAAAGAAATAGATGTACAATCTAGGAAGCAAAGAGTCCAAAATGAGAGGAATCCAAAGAGGCCACACCAAGACACATCATAACTAAAATGCCAAAGTTTAAAAACAAAGAGAGAATCTTAAAAGCAGCAAAAGAAAAGCAGTTAGTTACCTACAAGGGAGCACCCATACGGCTATCAGCTGATTTCTCTACAGAAACTGTGCTGGCCAGAAGGGAGTGGAAAAAAATATACTCAAAGTGATGAATAGCAAGGACCTACAACCAAGATTACTCTAACCAGCAAAGCTATCATTTAGAATTGAAGGTCATAAAGAACTTTACAGACAAGAAAAGGCTAAAGAAGTTCATCATCACCAAACCAGTATTACACGAAATGTTTAAAGGTATTCTTTAAAAAGAGAAAGAAGGAAGAAAAAGATAAAAAATATGAACACTAAAGTAGCAATAAATATATATATATATCAACAATTGAATCTAAAAATTAAAATAAATGAATAAGTAATCTAATGAACAAAATAAACTGATAAATACAACAGAATCAGAGGCATGGAAATATAGAACAGACTGAAGAACCTCAGAGGGAAAGGGGTGAATGGAGCAGGAAGAGATTAACGAAAGATCTTATATGCATATGTGCATTACCCATAGTCACAGACAATATGGTGGTGAAGGCCTGGGGCGGGGCAGTAACCTGGTGGTGGGGGACAATGGAGGGAAAAAAGGGTACATCTGTAAGACTCTCAACAATAAAGATTTTTAAAAATAAATAAATAAATAATAAAAATAAATAGTGAAGATTACAGACCCTGACATTCATTTTCCAATATTAAAATCCATACATTAAATCACCATTTCTCTTTGATGTATTTATTACCCATCGATTGTGTACTCTCTTGTGGAAAAAGATTAAGTTCTTTTTTTTAAGTGAGATGTCAGCTTTCAGGCTCTGGGGCTTCTAAGTGCATCTGAGCTGGTGAATCCTCCCACCAGTCATTAGCAGATGGATCTTGTCTCAGTCAAGTGGATTATTGGATAAGAGCAAGATCTGGAGCATAAACTGTTTGAGGAATGCATATATTTTGTAAAACATGATAGATTTATTTGTTAAAATAAAATCATGTTTTTCTTCTTCAATATTTCAAATATTACAAAATAATAAATAAAAACAGCTGCTACTAATGGCACTGAGTAGTCCAAAACTAAAAACCAAAAACATTTGGCATTTTGGTGTTGAGGGAAGGCAGTATTTCTGTTGTTTGTTTTTGTTGTTATAGTAATAAAAGCCTGAAAGAAACATGTGGAGGGGGAGATGATTCTAAGCTATTTTGAACTAGCATAAAAATGGCACCTAGGAACAAGCACATTGCCAACTTCAATGATGGTTTGTCAGATTTGATTAAAACCTGAATTAAGCAGTCCTCATTAGAACCTCAGAAGTATGAATTATGCTGCATTAAATAGATTACTCACACCCTGATAGAAACACTGGCACAGCACACCCTGCTAGTAACTTTCAATTACATTGATAAATGAGAAGTTAAACTGTAATATTTTTAGCACTATCCATTTTGTCTCTAATATCCTTCCACTTTGTGCTGCAAAAAAAAAAAAAAAAGAAGAAGAAGAAGAAGGAAAGAGAGAGAGAGAGAAGAGAATGCAATGAAACAAACAATCATCACACTCCAGACCAAGAGATTGTAAGGGGTTGGAGTTATGGTGGGAAAAAAGATGCCAACAGAGTGAAAGATGTTCTTTATATATCTCCAGTGCTGCCCCAAATACTTACTAAAGTTGTATAACAAGTATATTTAGAACTTGTTTTCACTCATGTCATAGATAAACTTATTGGAGAAACTACTAATGACAGTGTCTTTAAAGTACTATTGGAAAATTTAATCTCATAGGTCAGGGTCTATACTTGTTAAGTAGCCAACAAGTCCATAGTTTACCCTTGAACAACGCTAGGGTTAGGGGGGCCAACTCCCCACTGCCATGCAGTCAAAAATCTACATTTAACTTTTTAACTCCCCCAAAACTTAACTACTAGAAGCCTATTATTGACTGGAAGCCTCACCAATAATATAAACAATTAACACATATTTTGTAGGTTATATGCATAGTATACTGTATTCTTACAATAAAGATAAAGAAAAGAGATATTAAGAAAATCATAAGGAAGAGAAAATATATTCACAGTATTAATTGAAAAAATAAAGTGGCCCCATGCAGTTCGAATTCATGCTGTCCAAGAGTCAACTACAGATTTCATTTGCCACAGTTAATCTATACTAATAAAAGGGTAATATGCTAATTAGACCCAATAGACCGGATGTCCTTCCTGACAAAGCCAGGGGCGTGGCCAGCCTGCAAGCCACCTGCAGCCCCTCACCCAGGCCGGCCCCATCCCCCAGTGGGGACTCCCCAACTTGATCCGGGGCCCCCATCAGAGCAGGCCAACTGGCCCCCACCTGTGCACCAGGCCTCTATCCTATATAATAAAAGGGTAATATGCAAGTTGACCCTAACGGCAGAACGACAAGAACGACCACTGGACCAGTCACTATGAGGCACACTGACCACCTCTTGGTCCCTTTCCCCGGCCAGCAGGCTCCGATCATGTGATGGCCACCTGCGGTGGGGGGCGGGGCTCGCTGTGGGCAGTTGTGGAAGATGGCCCTGATCACAGGCCAGGCCTAGGGACCGTACCCGCGCACAAATTTCATGTGCCGGGCCCCTAGTCATTATATAATGTTTCATAAATAGAGAAGACAATAAAAGCATTTAGCATGTTAGTCACCATTTCCTCCTCTCAGCTATTTATAAGCATTAATTAAATTTACACCCCATCTCATACTTTTGGTTCCTGCCACAGAGTCATTTTTCCTACTAATGCAGATTGTGAATAATTGGGATAGGCATTGTGGGGAAAAGGGAAGGCAGCAAAAATAGTTGTTATTTTCTAAATGAAACTGGATTTTCTAGCTCCAACGTTGAAACCTATGTTAGCATGGTGATACACCCAATGAAACAGAAATCCAACTCCTCAAAGACTTGGAAAGCTATACTAAAAAAGAGTAAAAAATAGAAGAATTGTGTCTAATGATTCACACACAAAAAACATTTTTAAAAGTCCTTCTCCCCATATCTGCCTCTCCCTGAATCTCCACTCCTGTTTTAAGCAGCTGTTAAAACTCTTCTCACCTAGACTTAAAATTCCTCCAAACTTTCTTAGTTTCCCTACTCCATATCCTCTCTCTTACTGCCCTCTTCCAGTCATCTGGGCCTTTTCTTTTCTTCCAAGTCTAGGTGTAGACCCAGAATGTAAATTAAGTTTGCTAAACTCCCTCCAGCTGTCTTCTCCATTCATTACTCTAATCAGACTATAAAAAATCATGATCCAAATAGCATAATAAATCCTCCTAATAGTAGAGGAGAAAGAATCTAATTATTTACCTTTTAATATTTTAGCACAATTCTATTACCAAGAAGCTAGGGAGACCTCTAAAAAAAATAAAAAGAAAGAAAGAAAGAAAAATGAGTTGCTAGAAATTTCACTGACAGTATTTCTGCTGTTACAGGTTTGGAGGCAAATTCCTCTTAGCTTCTTTTTTTCATCCCATAACAGGTTTACGCCAGCTTAGATCAAAAACTTTCAAAATCTTCTCCCTTTTATATAAAAGAACTTCAAGTTGAGAGGGAAGAAATGTGAGGGGAAATTTTCAGCCAGAGACTTGAAGTAAAAAGATGGGGGAAAAGAGGAATGAGATTTTAAGCAAGAAAGCATTAAGGACAAACTACTACTTCAAAAGTAGCCTACAGTGTGGAGTAGGGAGAGAGACCATCCTATCTAATAAAGAGGGAATATGCTAATTGACCATCACTCCATCACAAAGATGGCTGCACCCACAGCTGAGGCCAAGTTCCCATAATGAGCCTTAACAAGCAATCAGTAGGGACCTGGGGCTATGCCCTCCCCCACCCGCAGGGCTTGATAGGGAAGTTCAGGCCATGCCTCCCACCTGGTGAGGCTTGACAGGGGACCTCAGGCTGCGCCCCCCCATATGGCAGGGCTTGAAGGGGGACCTCAAGGTGGGCTTCCCCTCCTGGTGCTGGGCTAGGGGAACTCAGGCTGCTCCACCCACCCCAGCACCAGGCCGGGGGACCTCAGACCACACCCCCTGCCTGGTGGGGCTTGACAGGGGACCTCAGGCCCCTCCCCCAGCCCCAGCACCGGGCCTAGGGACCTGAGGTTTCGCCCCCCTGCCTGGCTGGGCTTGACAGGGGCCTCAGGCTGTGCCCCCCACCCAGCAGGCCTTGACAGGGGACCTCAAGGTGCACTCCCAGTGCTGGGTCGGGTGAACTTAGGCTGCGGCCCAGCCCCATGGGGCTTCACGCAGGACCTGAGGCTGCACCCCCCCTGCCCTAGCACCAGGCCAGAGAACCTCAGGCCATGCTTCCCACCCAGCGGGGCTTGACAGGGGATCTCACGCCATGTCCCCCACCTGGCGGGGCTTGATAGAGGACCTCAAGGCACGCCCCCTGCCCCAGTCAGGGCTGGGGGACCTCAGGCCATGCCCCCCATCCTGGTGCCCGGCCAGGGCTTGACAAGGGTGGGACTGGCCTGGTCTGGATCTAGCCTAATGAGGGGGGGGGGCAGCCGGGTCTGGGTCTGGGTCTCCCTCAATTTTGTGGTGCATGTGGGTGGATGGCGACTTGACTCTGGGTCCCATGGTAAGCCCCAGACCCTGATAGGAGGAAGGTTTTCATATACATTTTACTAATTTTATTTCATCTCTGACACTTCTATTATAGAGAAAGGGCAAATAGCAATATTAAATTATTTCCTCTAATTAATCCCCTTTAAATGTGCATGAATTTCGTGCACCATGTCACTAGTAAAGAAATAAAAGAAGGCTGCAACCCTTAAGCCCCAAATCCTGGAATTTGAGTACTGGTCTTCCTTTTGTATTAGGAAAATACCTCCTGGGCCACTGTTTATTCCTCCAAAAATGAGGGAATATTTCCAAAGAATCTGAAAGGCTCACATCCCGTGATTTAATGAATATCTCTTCAACTAACCTGCCCTCTCACCACTCACTGAATTCATGCTCAGGACTCTAACTGTGCTCTTGTCCAAAGGCTGAGGATGTGATGCTTTTGCTTTCTACCCTATACAAACTCTGGCAGTCCCTGAAAACAGGCACATTCTCTGCATTATTAAATTCATGATCTACAACAAAACAGTATTTTAATTACCTGATTGATCATGATACTTCACTAAGTTTACAGAATAATGACCTCAGGGGAGTTGACAAATTAAGAAAAATGAAGCTGTCGTGGGTGCAGCTACATATACAAAGAAAGAAAGAATAAAACTTTGAATAAAAATATATCTGAACAGACCCTGGCCAGCTAGCTCAGTTGGTTAGAGCATCATCCCAATACACCAAAGTTGCGGGTTCGATACCTCCCCGGCACATACAAGAAACAACCAATGAATGCTTAAATAAGTGGAACAACAAAGCGATCTCTCTCTTCTTCTTCTTTCTCTCTCTCAAATCAATAAATAAAATTTAAAAAGAGTACATGTGACCAATAAGTGTAAGTTGTGAGAGTGTGTGTCCATTACCTACTGGCAATTTTTAAAAAAGTAAAAAGTTTCAATTAAGAAAAATATCAGATTATTTTTAGTCATACCTTCAATATGTCAAGTTCACCTTGGGAGTAAGGAACACAATAGATCATCTATTTTGAAATAGACACCTAGAGAAAAAACATGCAGCAGCTAGAATTGTTTAGCAGTCACACAAAAAACTCAGTGGCATTTCTTTTTTTTTTTGCCTCTTCAACTTCATTTCCCCAAATGGAACTTATTAACTTTCGTACCTACCTTATTCACTGGACTTAATTTCAAAAGATCTTGGTCTATTCCCAGGAAAAGGAGAAACCATGCTTCAGATTTCAAAGGAATTCAAAGGAAGAATTCTAAAATAACATGATGAGCTATTTAGTATCTAATTTTCTAAGGTGGATACTTTGAAAAGAACAAAAAGTAAAAATATTCTATTAAGAAAATTATCAGATTATTTTTAGTCATACCTTCAAGATGTCAAGTTCACCTTTGGAGTAACGAACACTTTGGTAATAAGAAAATGAAGCCTCGGAGACACCAAGGTAAGGTGCCACTGTTTGCACCTAAAGATCTGCTCCTGGCTCAGCTCACTTTGGGCACTATATCAATGTTATGTGTTTCACTGAACAAGATGCAAATCTTACATGTGACAGAAAATCTAAGTAAAAGTTTTGGAATTATTCACAGGAGGTTGAAACAGAGATAAGATGAAACCTTTAAAATTTCTGGTTCTGACCCATATGGCTCAGTTGTTGAGCTTTGACCTATGAAAGGGGAGGTCACAATTTGATTCCCGGTCAGGGCACATGCCCTGATTGCCAGCTTGATTCCCAGTGGGGGGTGTGCAGGAGGCAGCCAATTGATGATTCTCTCTCATCATTGATGCTTCTCTCACTCTCTCTCTCTTTCTCTCTCTCTCTGAAATAAAAACATAGTTAAAAAATAAAAATAATAAATGAAATCATGTTAGTTCCAATTCTAACATGTCACCTGAAATCAGAACAGTGTGTAATAAATGGAATTTTGCTTATTTTGATTTTTATTTTTAAAATCTAGTAAATAAAGTAATGAGAAAAAATGCTTCATGTATCTCTTTTTATCATACAAATCCTTCCCTTCTATTCAGAATACTAAAGTAACATTTGATTACATTGTAATATTCATATGTAAAATAAATAAAAATCCAATCATAATAAAATAAATCCATGCAAAGATCTGAGAGAATCTGAATCATCAAGTCCTTCAGCGAGGAGAGAGGAGACTTCCCTTTTAATTTTTTTTTACAAAGTTATTTATGTTGTAAAATAATTAAGCAATTCTTTAAGGCTTAAAAAAACAAACAAACATGCAGCAGTCCTAGGATTCTCCTACTACACATTCAAACCTTCCTCATCCTACTCTGAAATTTTTATGCCTCAAGTCCTACACTCAGAATCTCACTAACTCTACCTCTCCAGAGGTGGCCTTTATTCAGGGGAAGGGAGCAGGGGTACCTGACAGTGTGGGCTGAAGGCGGAAATATGGAGGTTGATTTTTTTTAATGGCCTTTCTAATAATAATCCTCCCTACTAGCACTGGCAGCTTCAGATACCTGATGTCGCCATGTGGGCCAAATTGCTTTAACTCCTACCCAGTGAAGGCTCAACTTTCTTCTGTCTGCTTTTATACATCTACTATGTTGTCATCTCTATTGTTTTCCTTGCCGTTGTGGATTTATGACTTTTTAAAAAATCACCTTGTTGTCCTTTTATTGGAATTTTAGGAGGAAGCACGGAATAAAAAGTGTGTCCCATACTCAGCCCAAAATCTCAACTTTCACTTTTTACCCTTAATCCTTATATATTGACAATTGCTGGTATATTTCTGTGATTTAAAAATAAATTTAAAATTAAGCCCATATAATCTGAAGTAGTTTTATTCCTGCTCAGAGGCTTTCTATAAATTTTTCACTATTTTCTGTTCTCTGGCTAATTCTAGATGGTTAAACGTTTGAAAGTTGGGCTTCTGTATTGGTGCACCCTTCTGAATAGTACACATAAATTCAAAATGATATTCAGCAAAAAGATCACGCAAGTTATCATTATAACAGTTATGAAAATTAAGTGTTGCTGTCTATACAGTGTTTCAGGGTATAGTTTGTGGAGGTAACCTTCCCAAAGGCCTTAAGAACCCTTTTCCCCATAAGCTGTTTAGGCTGCTGCATATAAAGGCACTTTAAACACAATTCTTGCCGAAACCGGTTTGGCTCAGTGGATAGAGCGTCGGCCTGCGGACTTAAGGGTCCCAGGTTCGATTCCGGTCAAGGGCATGTACTGTGGTTGCGGGCACATCCCCAGAGGGGGGTGTGCAGGAGGCAGCTGAAAATATCAATAAAATATATTTAAAAAAATAAATAAATAAAAAATAAAATAAACACAATTCTTAAGGCAGTTCTTCTGCTTGACTCTTGATTCCAATAATTACAGGCTGTTGTTGTTCCTTGTGATTAAGCCCTAGAGTATTCCTTCTCTTTTCCCTTTTAAATTAAAGAATCTTATTCTTCAAGTCACAGCTCAAATACTACTTCCCTTCATTGGTCTCCCCTTTTTCCTTCTATTTCCCTCGCAGAATCAACTACCCCATTAGCTGAACTTCTTTAAATATTTTGTGTAAACTTCCACTGTAGCATACCATAATGTGCTAAGATGATTTATTATGTCCACTTCCACCATGTTTTGAATTCCTCAAAGAGAGAATCTATGTTCCACTTTTTGGTATCACCAGTAGCTAGTAAACTACCTAGAACTCAAGAGAGCATCAGTAAACCATCTTGGACTTGATCACAATAAAGCAAATACCCTTTTTACTCTGAGAAAGCCCAGGACTGAATAGGAAAAATGAGAATGAAAATTCAATTCAAAGTCTACAATAAAGAAACTTTATGTCTTAATATGAAAAGTAAAAAAAAAAAAAAAAAAAAATGAGACTCAACTAATTTGGTCTAGGTCAAAGCTAGTAAGCATAAGATTAAAGCATTTGAACCCTCATCTGGTTCCAAAGCTAGAGCTCCTGTTTTGACTTTTCTTTTTAATGTTCCTTTCTTAAGAGATCAGTGAATATAACATGCATAAAGTTTTTCATCTGCATTTTCCCAGATCTTGTTATATAATTGACTACAGTCTTCAGATACAAGTTATGTCCAAATGTTAGTTTTTTTAACTTATTTTTATATTGTTCAATTCTGAGCCATTGCATCTGCCACCGTTAGTTGAGCCTGCTGTGAACTGGTATAGTCTGAAACTGCTATTACTTTAAATGGCAGTTCTTAGTGCATGGAGATGATACTCCCAACTGCTCTACCTTCAGGGTAGGAAGACAGGTACAACCAATTCCTTGACCTGCATTCTTAACACATAATGTGCACCTATAATTTGCATACTTTGGGAAATGGTGCCTACTGGGACTTTGATTTTGTGCATGTGTGATTTTAGAAAGGAAAAGTAAAATGCAATGTGGAACACATGCGTAACACAATAAACGTTGCTGGGATGCACACTTGGTGCTTTTTATCTTATTTTTCTCCTTTGGGCACCTACAATATGGGCTGCAATACTTGAGTTTGAGTCCGAATAGCTATATCTCTACATCTAGATTCCTATATAGTTAACACAGGCATGCTTTACAATGTCTACATGAGCAGTTTTTTTATATAAATTCCTAATCCATCTTCTCCAGGAAATTAGTGACTATTAATCACCATGTGAAAAAAAAATTGTTTCTGTTGTGACCAGTCTGATTTTTCTTCTTCTAGATCTGGTTCATGCAATCTAGGTATCTCACAGATTCTTGTGCCATACATGTCATACTGTCTCTGCCATGATTGGTAGGAGAGCAGAACACAGATCCTTGGCATCTACCATTCCCATACCTGTTGAGGGCTTCTTACTTCAGGTACTTGCAGCTCTTCACTGATGGCTTTACCTACTTTCCAGGGAATGCTCAACCCATGCATAAGGGTGTCCTGAGGTGGTACAAAAGTGATATCCTGAAAGCAGCCCTGAACCCCCAACAAAGAGAAGTTTGTGAATAAATTTCACAGCCCATTCACTCCTAACGGGGACAACTGAGAGGTGTGTCCTGTTCTGACTCACAGAGGTCCCCAGCAGGACTGAACCCTGCTTCACTATTGTGATCACCTTCTCATTAGAGTATTGGCTTCCTTCACTTTCCTGTCTCACTTTCCTCTGTGCTACCTGAGATGGCCTCCCACCTGGCTGCCAGCCCTGAGGCCTGAAATAGATAAGAGACTATTTTAGGAAGAGTGTTTATGGGTGATACTATGGAGATTTTTTCCTCTTCTATGCAGAGTAAACCACCTCCTCCTCAGTCTCCCATTTCACTAGGTTTGGCATTGGCTTATTTCCCGAGTTCATCAGTTCTCCCTCTCCCAGGTGTCCTGTTACAAGCTCTATACTCTCTGCATACTGTAGAAAAGTTAGGGGCAAGAAGATTCACTGTCCTGTGTGTCCAAGATGGAATGACTTCCCTCCTATCCTTGACCAGTGAGTGACACCTTTGCAGCACTACTTACTCCTTCCTCCCCAAGCTGCCTTTCACCTCAGAGGTTACTAATTTAATAACATACATCTCTTTGTCCAATTTTCCCAAGTAAGCATTCGCTATCTTTTTTTCTGGTAAGCTACATACCTGCACACACAAATGCACATACACATTTATTTTATTTAATAATTGTGTTCATTTATTATTGTTACTATAAACACAGGCTGTCCCTGAGCACCAGAGTGCCTCTGCTGGCTCCACATTCTGAATGGGCCACCACACAGGTAGCCCTGAGCTAGTCATAGGCTACATCTGACATTGACCTGCACCTGGATTCTCTCCCAAGAGGCGCCAGCACCAATACACTGGGTAGCCAGTTTCAGAACACATTAGCAGCCACGGGCAAACTACGGCCCACGGGCCGGATCCGGCCCGTTCGGCTGTTCTATCCAGCCCGCGGAGCCGAAAGAGCGGAGGGTTCTCTTGCTCTCCCCTCCGCTCCTTTACTTTGAATTTATATTAGTTCACACAAACACTCCATCCATGCTTTTGTTCCGGCCCTCCAGTCCAGTTTAAGAACCCATTGTGGCCCTCGAGTCAGAAAGTTTGCCCACCCCTGCATTAGAGCACCACCCATTTTGCTCCACAAGCGGCACACCCAAAGGGAGGTCTAAGCAAGCACCAGACCCCACTGGCAAATCCCACTCCATAGTTGTGGCCAATGCTCAAAGTCAGCCTGCCTGAGGGTCAGTCTTACCCACTGGCAAGCCAGGAGCAATCAAGGCTCAAGGGCAGCAGGAGGGCTCATATACCCTCACAAGGGAGACTCCTGGAGTCCCTACCTCAGGTGACGGGAAAGACTGCACCACTGGGCCCCACAGGAAAACTACTATATAGGCCACCCTGCCAAGACTGGGAAACGTAGCAGACCTATCTAATAACACAGAAACAAACACAGTGAGGCAGCCAAAATGGGAAGACAAAGAAACATGTCCCAAATGAAAGAACTGAAGAAATCTCCAGAAAACAACTAAATGAAATGGAGGCAATGAATCTATCAGATTCAGAGTTCAAATCAGTAATTATAAGAATGCTCAATGAACTTAGGGGAAGAATAGATGAACTCAGTGAAAACTTAAACAAAGATCTCTTTGTGTGAGCATAAAAAAGGACATAGAAACACAAAAACAAATCAAAAATGAAGAATATAGTATTTGAAATGAAGAATACACTAAAAGGAATTAACAGCAGATTAGATGAAGCTGTTGTAAACATATTACCATAAATTTAGTGGCTTTCAAAAATAATTATCATCTTATAGTTCTGGAGATCAGAAATCGGAAATTAGTCTCATGTGGCTAAACTCAGAGTGTTGTTAGGATTGCATTTCTTCTGGAGATTCTAAAGGAGAAACAGTGTGCTTGTCTTTTCCAGCTTCCAGAGACTACCCTCATTCTTTGGCTTATGGCCCCATTCCTTCATTTTCAAAGCCAGCATCATTAAGGTAAATCCTCTCATGCTGACATACATCTGATCCTTTCTCTTTTGTCTCCTTCTTTCACTTATAAAGACCCATGTGATTACATTTGGTTCTTTCAGATTTCTCAAGATCAGCTGATTAGCAACTTTAATTTCATCTGTAGCTAATCCCCCTTGCTATGTAACCTAACACACTCAGTTTTTAGGGATTAGGATGTGAACATCTTTGGGAGTAGGGATATTATTCTACATACCAAAATAATTGTTTACAATGTTAATTATATTACCTATTACTGTCAGTTCTAAATTATTCTAGATGCTGTATATAAGGATGACCCTATTACTGCACTTACTCTAGAAATAACATCTAAAACTATATATTGAATACTATACTGGTGAGTTCATATTGGCAATAATTGTCATCACTGAGAACTTATGTGTCAGTTATTTGATGTACTAAGCCGTGTTTAATAGTTATAGTGTGGCCTTCAGAATTAGTCTGGTCTGGATTTGAATATGTCTCTACCACTTAAGTGGATAATATTCTAGACAAATTAATTAAACCCTCTAAATCTCATTCTATCAAGTGTCAGAGACAATATACTTCCTAAATAATGATGAGTTAGTTATTTCATCATTTTAATAGCTACCAAAAGTCTTCATTGAAAGGTTTGTCATCATTTGAAAAAATTTAGAAGACTATTTGATTACATATAGTTACCACATGATTTTTACCTTTAATGCTTCTGAAATTACACTAGAATGACAGATGAGAAATTAGCATTTTACTAACCCATAACATAGAGAATGAAAAAGGGGAAAAAGAAACAGTGAAAAAAAGTAAAACAAAAAACTAATTGGTGGCTATATACAGTTGGACACAGCTGTGTCTTGCACACTAGAAAATCTTTTACAAAATAATCATCTGAGGTCAATAGAAACAATGTTCAGTGTTGTGCTGCAAGATCAGTTAGTTTAGCAGTCTTCTGTTTTCTCCAATGTCCTGCTTTAAGATGGCTAATAATTATTTTGGTGATTGCCACCCACCCCAAGATGCCTTGCCATAAATTCTGTGTTGGTCACTATAGTCTGCATATTCCTGTCCATATCCATAGTTCACATAGTTACACCCAGTAAAATCATAGTCATCTTAGCCACTAAAGTTTTGATCACCACCAGCAGCACTAATGTAATTCCATATCCTTGAGAATAATAGCTATTAAATCCTTACTTCCAGTTTTGGCCCTGACCTCGGCCATGACCCCTACCTCCACCTCATCCACCAGCTGCAGTACCTCTGCTCCTTTTTGTTGTTGCTCTTGCTACCTATAAACTTCTTTTGGTTGGGCAACATTGATCTCACACTTCCCAGAATCAATTTGATGATATGTGCTTTCCAACAATTTCTTTACTGGCTCTTTATTTGTGTATGTGAAAAAAGAAAAATCTCTTCTTTCATTTGTTTTTGTACTCATGGGAAGTTCAATATTTTCAATCTCTCCAAAGGCTCCAAAATATTATTTAATTTGTTCTTCAGAAGTATCTGGACTCAATCTACCCAGAAAAAAACCCCACATTTTGGGGGGATGTTCTTTCCCTTTTAAAGCTTTGGCCCTTTTGGGGTCTATCAATTTGCCATCCAGTTGGTGTACCTTCAGTTCTAAAACCTTATCAATACTAGAAGCATCTTTGAAAAGCACAAATCCAACCAAATCCTTTTGATCTTTCAGTGATTGGGCCTATTTCAATTGTGCATCTATAACTTCCCCAAATTGAGACAAATATTCAGTCAGCTCTTTCTTGGTTGTAGCCCAGCTCAAGCCTCCAGTAAACATTTTACCGTCATCCTGCTGATTCCTGCTCACATTGACCTTGGATACCTCTGTGAGTTATCTATGTTGCTGTATTGGCTCATGTCCTCCGTGTTGGCAGGGCTGTCAGCGGGGTGTTGGGTACAGTCTGAGTCACAGCAGCCCCATCGGTGGTAGCAGTGGCAAAGGTTTTTATGGAGCTGGATTTAAAATGGTAGTGGAAGAGTGAAAGAAATTATTTCAGCAAATATTTGAGAGATGAAAAAGAGATGGAGAAGTGGAGACTCACTTACCAGACAGAATACATGAAGCTAAAGCCTACATCAGTGTCAAAGGGGACTAAATAAGAAGCTATCCAGTTCATCTAACAAAACACCTGGAAGCTCAGCCTTTGAAATCCATCAGCTTTACTAAAACAGGGAAGAGTTAGGGTGAACTCAGAGAAACATTTAAAGACTCATAGTAAGTGGAGACATGAAGGCTTTCCCTCCAGGTTCCCTTTTCTACCTGGTGCAGTCAGGCAACTTATTCTGAACCTCTGCTGTGTGAGGGATGGAATATGATTTTTCCTCTGGAGAAATAGAGTCACTAAGGCTCCTAATAGGGAACAACAAACACATGGAAAAGGGGGTGATTCATGGCACTGATGATCAGGGAATTTTTTATAAATCCATATACTAAACTATAGGACTCTCAGAATATCAGGAGAAAACTAGAGGATTTTTGTTTAGAATAAATAGTTTTGATCAAAAGTCTAGTGATAGAGAGAAACCAAGATGGCGGCATAGGTAAACACCTAAATTGGTGCCTCACACAACAATTTCAAAACTACAACTAAAAGACAAAACAGACATCATCCAGAACCACAGGAAGGCTGTCTGAGTGGAAATTCTACAACTAGAAGGAAAGAGAAAAGCACACTAAGACTCAGAGGAGCTGCAGGAAGCAGAGGTACTGAGGCGCACATGCGGAGAGGGCAGGCAACTGAGTGCGCAGCTGGCTTTCTCAAGCGAGAGGGAGACAAAAGCTCCTGACTGTGCTGAACTCCAGTTCCGGGCAAGACTCTGGGGACCCAGACTCATACAGGGTGAAACGGGACTGACAGGAAAGAGAAAAGCACACTGAGACTCAGAGGAACTGCGGAAAGCAGAGGTACCAAGGAGCACGTGCGGAGAGGGCGGGCAACTGAGTACGTGGCTGGCTTTCTCAAGTGGGAGGGAGACCAAAGCTCCTGACTGCACTGAACTCCAGTTCTAGGTGAGACTCTGGGGACCCAAACTCATTCAGGGAGAAACTGGACTAACTGGCAGTGGGCAAAAGTCGAGGGCGGCTTTCTCTCAGAGGTGCTTGCAGCAATTACCACGGGACACTGAGACACAGGGGCCTATGAGGGCAGGGCTGATGCTCTGCCCTGAAACTCCGCCCCATCCAAACTGAGCACAGAGGCTTTTGCAATTTTGCAAGTCTTGTCCCATTGTCCCATAAGGGTGTCTCCAGCACAGAAGTTCTCCCATCGTAGACACAGCTGATCCTCACAGCCAATTGGCCTGGAGGTCAATTTCTCCCAGTGATACCAACAACAATCAAGACTTAACTACAACAAGGCTGAGCACAAAGTCAACAAAGGGGTGCACCAAGAGTGTCCACCTCAGGTTAACTGGGGAGGCTGACCCACTGGGCCCTATAGGACACCTACCACACAAAGCTACTCCACCAACTCAGGGAAGCAACGAAAATGCGGAGACAAAGAAACAGATCACAAATGAAAGAAATGGAGGAAAGCAAATGAGTGGATATAGAGTTCAAAACCACAGTTATAAGGTTTTTCAAGAATTTCTTAGAAAAGGCTGATAAATTTAGTGAGACCCTCGAGGATATGAAAAAGGAACAACTAGAAATTACACATACACTGACTGAAATAAAAAATATTATACAGAGACCCAACAGCAGACTAGAGGACTGCAAGAATCAAGTCAAAGATTTGAAATACAAAGAAGCAAAAATCACCCAACCGGAAAAGCAAAAAGAAAAAAGAATCCAAAATTTGAAGATAGCATAAGGAGCCTCTGGGACAACCTCAAGCATACCAACATCTGAATTATGGGGGTGCCAGAAGAAGACAGAGAGCAAGATACTGAAAACCTACTAGAAGAAACAATGACCGAAAACTTCCCCCACCTGGTGAAAGAAATAGACTTACAAGTCTAGGAAGCGCACAGAACCCCAAACAAAAGGAATCCAAAGAGGACCACACCAAGATACATCATAATTAAAATGCCAAGAGCAAAAGACAAAGAGAGAATATTAAAAGCAGCAAGAGAAAAATAGTTAGTTACCTACAAGGGAGCACCCATATGATTGTCAGCTGATTTCTCAACAGAAACTATGCAGGCCAGAAGGGAGTGGCAAGAAATATTCAAAGTGATGAATAGCAAGAACCTACAACCAATATTACACTACTCAGCAAAGCTATCAGAATTAAAGGTCAAATAAAGAGCTTCACAGATAAGAAAGCTAAAGGAATTCATCACCACCAAACCAGTATTATATGAAATGCTGAAAGGTATTCTTTAAGAAGAGGAAGACGAAGACTCCATCAAAAAACTAAGAGACTTAACAAATGAATTAGGCAATGTAGCAGGAAACAAAATTAATGCCAAGAAATCTATGGCATTTTTATACACCAATAGTGAACTTACAGAAAGAGAGACTAAAAAAGCAATCTCACTTACCACCGCACCAAAAAAAATTAAGATACCTAGGAATAAACTTAACTAAGGAGGTAAAAGACCTATATGCGGAAAACTATAAGACACTGAAAAAAGAGATAGAGGAAGACATAAACAGATGGAAGAACATACCATGTTCATGGATTGGGAGAATCAACATCATTTAAATGTTCATACTACCCAAAGCAATCTAGAGAGTCAATGCACTCCCCATTAAAATACCAATAGTATATTTCACAGACCTAGAAAGAACTCTCCAAAAATTCATCTGGAATAAAAAAAAAGACCCCGAATAGCCAAAGCAATCCTGAGAAAGAAGAACAAAGTAGGTGGGATCTCAATACCAGATTTCAAGCATTATTACAAAGCCACTGTTCTCAAAACAGCCTGGTACTGGCACAAGAACAGACATATAGATCAACGGAATAGAATAGAGAACCCAAAAATTGACCCAGATCACTATGCTCAATTAATATTTGACAAAGGAGGCATGAACATACAATGGAGTCAAGACAGTCTCTTCAATAAATGGTGTTGGGAAAATTGGACAGATACATGCAAAAAAATGAAACTAGACTACCAACTTACACCATATACAAAAATAAACTCAAAATGGATCAAGGACTTAAAAATACGACTAGAAACCATAAAATACCAGAGGAATCCACAGGCAGAAAAATCTCTGACATATGCCACAGCAATTTCTTCACTGATACTGCTCCTAGGGCAATGGAAACTAAAGAGAAAATAAATAAATAGGGCTACATCAAAATAAAAAGCTTTTGCACAGCAAAGGAGACCATCAATAAACAACAAGAAAGCCCACTGCATGGGAGAACATATTTGCCAATGATATCAATGATAAGGGTTTAATCTCCAACATTTACAGGGAACTCATGTAGCTTAACAAAAAGAAGATAAAGAACCCAATCAAAAAATGGGCAACTGATCTAAATAGACACTTTTTGAAAGAAGACAGAAGGAAAGCCAAGAAACATATGAAAACCTGCTCAAAGTCACTAATCATCAGAGAGATGCAAATCAAAACAACAATGAGGTACCATCTCACACCTGTCAGAATGGCTATTATCAACAAATAAACAAATGACAAGTGATGGCGAGGATGCAGAAAAAAGGAACCCTCGTGCACTGCTGGTGGGAATGCAGACTGGTGTAGCCACTGTGAGAACAGTATGGAGTTTCCTCAAAAAACTAAAAATGGAACTGCCATTTGACCCAGTGATCCCACTTCTAGGAATATATCCCAAGAAACTAGAAACACGAATCAGAAAGGATATATGTACACCTATGTTCATAGCACCACTTATGTTCACAATTCACCATAGCTAAGATTTGGAAACAGCCTAAGTGCCCATCATCAATTGAGTGGATTAAAAAACTGTGGTACATCTACACAATGGAATACTACGCTGCAGTAAAAAGGAGTTCTTGCTATTTGCAACAACATGGATGGAGATGGTGAGCATTATGCTAAGTGAAATAAGGCAGGCAGAGAAAGATAAATATCATATGATCTCACTCATTTGTGGAATATAATGAACAACATAAACTGATGAACAAAAATAGATCCAGAGACAGAGAAACATCTATCAGAACGTCAAACCTCAGGCAAGGTAGGGGAGGGTGGGGGTAAGGGGGAGAGATCAACCAAAAGACTTATATACATGCATATAAGCCTAATCAATGGACACAGACTACAGGGGGTTGGGGGCATGAATGGGAGGTGGGGGGTAATGAGGGAATAAGGACACATATGTAGTACCTTAATCAATAAAGAAATTTAAAAAATAAAATAAAATAAAAAATAAAATAAAAACCAAATAAATAAATAAATAAATAATCAAAACAAACAGAAAAAAACTAACAAACAAAAATTATAAAAGGTGATGAAGAAGAATATCTTCATAATACATAAGATGTTCAAAGAGATTTCTTTCTGTCTATAAAATGAGAAACTGATGCAACCAAAAAGGAACAGTTCCAGAGTTTAAAATAGAAGAGCTCCTAAAAATTAAAGATATAACTGATTTCTTGAATCAAAGGCAGGATGGAAGTTGAAGTTCAGAAACCAGGAAAATAGACTAAAATATAAAACAAGATAGAATATAGGAAAACATTACAATAACAAAATGAGAGTATTGCATCCTGCTTTCCAACATTTAATAAGAGTTCCAGAAAACCTGAATATAGAAACTATGAAAGAAATATTAGGTTTCCCTGCACTGAAATAAATAATCTTCCAGAAAGAGAGTTCTCAGAATGCCCAGAACAGTAAATAAGAAACATCACTAGAAATGTCATCAAGAGTTAAAGGAAGATTCTGAAAAATTATATACACACAAGGCCCTTATAAAATAACTAGAGGTCCAGTGCACAAAAATTCATGCACTCAGGGTGGGGGGGGGGGGGGCCTCAGCCCTCAGGGGATGCTCTCCGGGGGATCAGTCCTAAGCTGGCACTCTGACATCCCTCTGGCAGCCTGGGAGCCCTCAGGGGATGTCCGACTGTGGAGAGTGGGCCTAAGCCGCAGTTGGACATCCTTAGTGCTGCGGAGGAGGTGAGAGAGGCTCCCACCACCGCTGCTGTGCCACTGTGCTCGCAGCCATCAAGCCCAGTTTGTGGCTGAGCGGAGCTCCCCCTGTGGGAGCACACTGACCACCAGGGGGTAGCTCCTGCGTTGAGCATCTGCCCCCTGGTGGTCAGTGTGCATTATAGCAACCAGTTGTTCCTGGTTGTTCTGCTGTTAGGGTCAATTTGCATATTACCCTTTTATTATATAGGACTAGAGTCCCAGTGCATGAAATTTGTGCACTAGTAGGGTCCCTAGCGGCTGCTGGCTGCTGGTCAGGTACTCTCTCCCTTCCTCCAGCTGTCCCCAACCCTGGTCGAACTCCCAGAAGAACTCCTGGTCAAGAGAAAAATTTGCATACTACGCTTTTATTTTATAGGATACATATCACATGACATCAGCCACACTAGATACTCAATGATGGGGAAGCCAAACCTCTTAAGTTTTGATGCAAAATTATTCTTAGTCTAGAATTCCATATTAACTCTATCAGTCTTAGTTGCAAATAAGAGAATGCACACTGTTGGCCAAGAAAAATATATTTCTAAAAGATAGTGGATAATTCACTGAATCATTGGAAGGGATAGAGAAAATAGCTCAAGATCAGGTTTCCAGTACCAAGGCCCAGAACCACCCTGATGGGGAAACTTTTTTTATTTTATCCCTCCACCAACTTTGCACTGGAAATCACTGTAACTACTCCTGCCTCCAGCACTAACTAAGGACACCACTTCCCTTGAAAACCACATGCCCCTGAACCTTCACTAGAAAAATAGTAAACTCCTACAAAACTCAAGCTACTTGCTTCTGAATGAAAATCTGTACTGATTTGTTTAATAGTAACATAGCACCATGCCTGCAAATGAGGTTGGTGAAAGGAATAGTCTGAATTATACCTTGAAAAGACAGAATTCACAAGGTGGGAATCATAAAAATACAGGGGAAGTATTTGAGAGATACTCTTAATGGCCAATCAAATGACAAATGTATACTATTGTAGTCAAATTATCAATCAAATTTGAGAATAGGCGTTTGTAAACATACAAGGATTCAAATAAACTCTCATGCACCCTTTCTTAGAGAAGATGAACAGCAAAATAAAAGAGTAAACCAAGAAAGAAGAATATGTAGCATCCCAGATAAAGATCAAACACTGAAGAAGTCTGACATTTGTTCAGGAGACCTTGATTATAACCAGCTGGGCAGGATGACATGGAGGCTTCCAAGTGGGAAAAAGATTTTACTAAATTTATTTGTTATCTCATATTTTAACATATGAAAAAATATTAGTAAGTGTTTGACAGATTTATTAAAGCCTTTGGGGAAAAATGAAAAATAGAGAAAAACAAACAGAATAATAAATACAGTAAAGTAATAGAGTAAATCTGGAAAGGAAGAAACATAATATACTACTAGGCTCAGCAGTAAATAATATTTAATTATTCAATAACATGGAAACTGAGTACTGAATTCATTATAAATGTGCTAAACTATATTGAGAGAACAGTATGAGGGAACACGTGTGTATGTGTGGAAGGGATTGTATTGACTGATAGATCCTGAACTAGCAAAGCAGGAAGTCTAAAACCACTGAGATTGATAAATTAAGAAAGAGCAATACAAATATAAATATTTATAAAGATGCTGACAATTATAAAAGAAAACTGTAAAAGAGCTGAACTTGATATGTATTAGGAGAACAGGATTTGAAAATGAGGAAGAATGTGACAAGAGACAATATTTTATTCAAAATACACCTTTTATTTCTATTGATTTTTAAGCATGTGAATGTAATACATTGATAAATGTAGGATTGCTTTTTAAAAAGAAAACTACCTTAGAAAATGATGATGCAGAAAGTGGGATCTCAAGAGCCTGGATATCAGATAGCAAAACTTTTAAAAAGGATCACTAGTTTTGCATAACAGAAGACAACCAATGTGAACTTCCCAGGAAAATGAAAAAGAAAGGAAGTAAAAAGAAGAGGGCAGGAGAAAGACATAATAGGAAGTAGACAGAAAAAAGGTGAAATTTTGTGCCACACATTATATAACTCTTTTCATGACACTACAAAACCATCAGTACCATATCCTGAATTCACAAATGAATGGTGTAAGTGATCTCTGACAAGGAAACTAAAGAAGAAATTGTCGATCTTTCATACATAGGTGGTATCAGATGAAGAAAGATTCAACAGGCTGGGTTCACTCTTAGGAAATGAATTCCTTTTGCAACAGCATGGAGAAACCTGCAGATTATGACGCTAAATGAAACAAGTCAGACAAAGACAAGTACCATATGATTTCACTCATATGTGGAATCTAATGAACAAAATAGAACCAGAGGCATGGAACAGTCAGACAGCTGTTAGAGGGGATGGGAAAGGGAGGAGGAAATGGATGAAAGAAGATGAAGGGATTAGCCAAAGAACATATATGCATAGTCCAGGAACATAGACAACAGTTTATGATCAGAGCCAGGGGCGGGGGCTGGGTGAAGGTGGGCAAAGGAATGGAGGGAAATGGGGTCATCTGTAATAGCGTCAACAACAAAAAATTAGCTTCTTGAAAATTATTTTTTTGAAAATTAGAAGGATTTTTGATTTACATATTTGATTTTGCCTGGAACATGAGGGGCAGCAAACTACACAACTAATATCTGATTGACTGTGTGTTAGATATAAAATATCTGATGAGTTTAGCACAATGCTGGCATATAGTAAGGATTTGGGGTAGGGTAGATGTTATATATAACCTCATAATCCTCACAACCACCCTCTGAGGTAAGTAATAACTTCATATTAACTCCTTTTTTCTCCAGGAGGAAAAGGCTGAGAGACATGATTTTCTCAAGATCACATAGACCAGTTCCTGTCAATCAAAGTCTTTGCACAAACCAACAAAAACATCATCAAATTCATCCTAAGGCAGGAATAAAACCATAAATGCACTGATCACTCATTAATATCCTCTGTGTGCTATTTTTTAATGAGAGTGGCAAAAGATGAGGAAATATACACCCTTTTGCTTTGGAACCTAAGATGCTCTAACTATTCTTAAACAGATTGAATGGTAAAAACTGAGTAGGAGTGAAAATGATCATGAAAGTATAAAGGAACTTTTAAACATGTCCATATTTTATGTAGGAGGGTTGTTTTGTTCTGTTTTATTTTTAACAACATTTTTTTTTTTGTGGCAGGGTAACTTCTATCCTCACACTATTTTAAGAAACTCAATACCCAGATCACTTAATATATCAGATCATGAATGTTATCCTGATTCTGTTATGATTACTAGATCCTCAACTACCAGAACAGAAAGTCCAAAAATACCAACTAAAATTAATAAATGAAAAAATATCCATACAAGCATGTTATTTGAAAAGATGCTAGAAAATTTGATTTGAAACCAGTGACACAATCCTTTAGCTTTCCAATACCCCAATTTACTTCATGTTACTGTTATATACTGTTTAAAAAAAGGAGTTGGTTGGAAATTACAAATTAGTGTGTCTTAGAAATCACTCTTTTCTCTCCAATATTTAAAAAACCATCTATCTTTGCAATGATGTATTCTAGAATTTTGCATAGGGTCAATGTCAATGATCTGTTGGACTCTAAACAACAATGCTTCCAAAAATTAGCCAGGGAATAAAACTGGGGAACACAGAAGAGGGAGGTTAAAAACTATGATAATCTATAAAATATATGTCCCCTAAAAGTATTCAGATTCAACAACTTCTTCTGGACCAGTCAATACATTCTTGCCAGTTTTATTTGTCCTATGGGCTACCAGTTTGTGGCTTCTTATCAAAGGGGTCCATTTGTCATCAACATCCTTTTCAAAAGCAGTGTCATCACCTGCGTCAGTTCCTACTGACTCCTCAGAAGCCACCTGCAGTCAGTAAATTCCTTGGTTCATTGAAGGTGTGTTGAGGCCCAGCTATGTCCCAAGCATTTTACCGGCCATAAGGGAAACTCCACAAAGAGCACAACATAGAGCTTTGTTTCTAGTGCCATACCTGGGATGGAAAAGTAACCAGTGACATAACCACACAAATAAATATATACTTACAAATCATAACATTCACTGTTTTACAGGATGCTGTGAAAAAATCTAACAGGAGTATTGATCTGTCTGAGGTTGTCTCAGTCTTCAAAGGCATGTTTCTTCTAGCGGGAGACCTGAGCTAATTTAGACTGTTAGGTGCTGCTTCATAATATCTTCACCCATATAGATTTGAATCCTCCTGCCTGTAACCAATTTTATTTTATCCTCCTATGGTTTGAAGATCATTCTATTTTGAAAGAGGATAAAAGCAAATTTGGGAGTGTCTGCTCCTCCATATTACTTATCAATATTGTAATGTTGGCCCTAATTAACACACTGCTCCTTCATTGATCTTTTTGCTCAAATGCAGCTTTTTAAAAAGGTATTTCTGACAATTTTTGCATGCTTGTTCTAGTCTTGGATCAATTTGGATTTTAAACTTTATGACACTATTCTTTAAAAGAGCAGCTAAATTTAGTAAAAAGATAGCTTGGGTTCAGATTTAAATCCTTAGTGGAATACTAACAAGTTATTTTATCATAAACAAATTATTTCATCACTCTGAGCCTCAGTTTCCCATTTTAAAAAGAAGAGTAATAATTCCTACTTTGCAGTGTTGAGGTAATGATGAAGCTCGATCATGAATGCAAAATATATCTTGCAATGCCTAGCATAGACCAGGGCCCCACCAAACAACTGAGGGCTGTTATTTTTTTACAGGTCTATGCTCTATATAGTGGGTGTCCTCACCTAAACTGTGAGTTTCTTAGGGAAATAGACAGAGCCAGCCACTTTTGTTCTCTCACACATTATGTCTAAGCACATGGTCTCTAATAAATAGAGCAGGCAGGTGTGTTGACCATTAATAACACTGGAGAGAAAACTTCAAAGGAATTCCATATTTGACAATATTCTTTAGTTTAATGGGGAAGAATAGCTTTTATCTTGTAAGTACTAAATTGCATGTTCCTTTTCCAGTTAAACACACAGTTTGTTTACCGCTAATTGTCACCTCAGTGGCTTCTGCTCCAATGAACATTCATACATTGTGTTGACAGGTTTACACTTCTATTGTGTCCCTATTCTCACAGCATACATACTCTGCATGATGCGGGCTTATCTCCCTATACCAAACAATCCTCTGCCTAAATTTTTTACTGAATCAAAGTGTTTAGTTATTTTGATCCAGCTGAGCAAAAGTAAATTTCATCAAACACCATTAGAACAAGGCATAGAAGAGAAATTCTAGTCTTATGTATTTATAGCCTCTTTGTGTATGGCAATAAATTCCTAACTCTAGGTGGGTATATCGAGAAAGAAAGGAGCTCTTACGATTCCAGTTATTTAAAAACTGCTATAAACATGTTAAATGTTACAAATGAGCCTCATTTTATAAAACAGAAAGGCAAACAGCCTCTATTTTAAAAACCAGTTGAGTTCTAGCAGTTTATTCCAGCAAATATTTCTTTTGGGGGCATCTGAATAAAACTGTGTTCCATTAGAGAACTAAATTAAACCTCTCTGGGCCCATATCCTAATAATAGAGATAAGTCCATTTTCTTCTCACCCTATGCCGTACCATTTCTGTGATAATAACCTGGTGTAGAGGAATTGTCGATGCTCTTCCCAGATCCCCTCAAACCCCTTTTACAGGTCCTGTGTGCCCACCTCTGGCTTCTGCATCCTTTGTTTCTAGTGTCATACCTGGGACTCTCTTCAGAGAGTCATACATTGCTAGCTTACCCTGCTACTATTAGACTTAAAATATCTAAGTACAATTTTTAATGTTATTTCTAAAAAAAAGATTAATTTATATTTTAAATTAAAATTAGATTCTAGGAATACACTTAACCTTCCAATCTAAAGACTATCCATACTGGCACCACTGAAAGGCTCTCTCACCCACAAAATACTAGTGACCATAGCTCCATAGGTGACTTAAACTACCAGATTTTCCTTTGAGACCAATGCTCCAGATTCATCAGGAATTGTGGAAAATTTATACACACAAACATACACCCACATTGATTCTAACACTTAATTTAACTCCAATGCCTAGACCGGTGACTATCTTATAGAAGGCACTTAACATATAGATAAATTAACAAATGACCAAATGAGTAAACAGATAAACTCATGGATTTAAAAGACTTCTATTGAATATCTTCCATGGGCCAGGTACTGAACTAGCCTCTAGGGATACCCTGATCAGCAAAACCACTCATAGACTCTACTCTCAGGGAGCCTATATTCCATGGGGTAGACAGATACTCTCTACATGCATGCACACAGGATGCGCCACCTGAAGTCTGTAAGGGGACAATGGTTGGTAGGGATGACAAATATCCAATGTCAGATCCACCAGCAAAATCAGGAGTGTGCAGGGTTTGGTACTTGCCCAAGTGGCTCCTGCAGCTGTGGACAGGAGTCCAAATGCATATATCATCGGTACGTCAAGGATGGCCAGCAGTCCCAGGAGTGTATATCAAAACATATGTCTTTACAAAGGAAATTCTACTTTCATTAAATTCGTTAAGGTCATTGTACAGTGAATATTTAAGCAAAGTAAGGAATCATCTCTAATCAGTTTTTCAACTTATCTTTATGGTTTACTTAGAATAAGATGAATCTGTAAAATGATTAAATAATAATGAAGTGAATTGTTAGAGCCAAGAATGAGAGGAAAGCCTATAATGAGTTCCAGCAAAGACTGAGAGAATCTGGCTCCTGCCCCAAGAGGCATTTCCTCCTCACTCTTTTGAAAGTGTGAGTTCCTCCACACTGTGAATAACATGCCAGTATCAGCCTCCATATAAATGGTATGTTATAGAACTATGATCATTTTTTTTTCTGATAGAATAAAGAACCCAGTTTACTTGTATTAACTGTTTGCTTACTTTAGTAAAAACAGCATTTAGTATGATGCTATGGGGAATTACTTCAACTCCCCTGCAGCTGCACTGACAACCCTATAAACAATTTTACTCATTCTTAGAATATTTCCTCAGTTCAACAGAGTCACATGATAGCTAGAGCAAAGATACTGTGAGTGCCATGCACAGTAATAGCTATGCTGCTGCAATAAGAAAACTGGGAAGGCAATTCTGCTATAAACATAGGGAAAAATATCACCAAAGTAGAAGATAGCAAATTTGACATCATAAGGAATGAGCTTTACATCTGGAAATTACATATTGTTGTTGCAATAATTTCTTCTTACATTTTAAACCAGGGTTGTTCAGATACCTTGATTCTAAAGCATGAAAACACATCCTTCACCATGTTGTCAGTCTTCATGAAGGTTCTAGATAATAACCTATTTTTGACATGTCAAAGGTAGACATTACTAATATCTGTAAGAATAAAAAGAAGGTAGGGGATAATCTTTAGCCAACTCTGACAGCTTGATTACAGACTGCCTTGTATGGCCCTCTAGTATCTCTAGAGCAGTGGTTCTCAACCTTTTTAATGCCATGACCCTTTAATACAGTTCCTCATGTTGTGGTGACCCCCAAACATAAAATTATTTTCGTTGCTACTCCATAACTGTAATGTTGCTACTGTTATGAATCGTAATGTAAATATCCGTATTTTCCGATGGTCTTAGGTGACCCTGCTAGCAGTTCTCAACCTGTGGGTCACGACCCACAGGTTGAGAACCGCTGCTGTAGAGCCTAAGACCATTGGAAAACACAGATATTTACATTACAACTCATTAACAGTAGCAACATTACAGTTATGAAGTAGCAGCGAAAATAATTTTATGGTTGGGGGTCACCACAACATGAGGAACTGTATTAAAGGGTCACGGCATTAAAAAGGTTGAGAACCACTGCTCTAGAGTCTCTATCAAACACTGGGTACTGAACCATGCAGGACAGTGTGTGGGACATGCAGTGTACTGTAGTATAGACAGCCCAGGCACTGGAGTCAGAAATCTCTGGTTTAAATTCTGTCTTGGCCAAAGAGGCAGGGTGCAACATGGAGCACTTCACATTTGGAGTATAACCTTCTTCATCTATGACAGGAAGTAAGAATGCATTCTTTACAGATGGTTAAGAAGGCTAAATGTAATTGTACATACAAACTTCCTTGTGTGGTCTCTTGGCAGGTGTTTAATAAATTTTCAAATACATAAAAAGTTGTCTGCATCTCACCACTTAGGAATGAAGTGTGGAGATTTGTACAATTGCAATGACTCCTTAGGGTACACTCCCAAATTCTTCCAGCTTCCCTCCACTTACTTACTTCCAAGTTAGAGAATTGTTTAGGATCCTCCCCATCTCTAAAGGGACCGCTTTTACTACTAATGTCCATTGTCCACAACCTTTCACGTGTGACTTCTACTCTTCCCTTCTAAATCCCATATACCTCCAGATTAATCTCCACAAAGCTTTGTTCTGATCATGTCACTTCATTATCCATAACCTCCTGTGAATCCCAGATGTCCACAGAAAAATGTTCCAATTCTGAGCTAGGGCATTGAAAACTATTCATGCTTAATATACACGTGTGGATGGGATAGAAAATATATCATTAAAATTACCATCAAAATCTACTAATACAAATTATTAACCCCAGTACAATGTTCCATGTCTAAACAGACTGAGAAACATGTAATAGTCATAAGGAGATATATTTGAAACCTTCACTGCTAGAACTGCTAGCATGACCCTAAAATATTATGAGCACTTTGCTCTTTTATAATAAGTAGAGAAGTTTTGCTGGGCTGCATAGTAAGGTAGTATGAATAAAGTAGCGACTCAAAGAGTCTCACGTAGGTGGAATATTACCAATAATAGCAACTATTCAATGATGCCTGTCTCAGCCCAATTTCGTTAGACAAAGTCAAAGGTTTGTGCTAACACCTTATTAGGAAGAGCAAAGATAAAGGAAAAGGCACTATCAAGGAGTATATTACTGAACTGGCCACAGTGTTGTAGCGAGGTCCATCAATTGCTCAGGATCCATGGATGACTTTAGAGAAGCATGTAAGACTAATGAGTTTCCAAACAGTCTGGAGAAAAGGGATAAAGAAATGATTTCTTTGCTTGTTCCCTCCTGGCTCCTGCCCTCTGAATAGCCAATGTTCACACCATGAGGGAAGAATTCCCTACATCTGGTGATGTCACCTGGCCCTTTCACAAATGCTGAGGAAGCCAGATCCTATTCCTTTCAGCTTGGTGCTTTGAGTCAGGAAGTGGTAAGAGAAGTCAGTTTGAGGTAATGGAGCTCACAGATCTGGTGGAGGTGGTCGTTAATACATTGAGTTTTACCACAGCAGGTAGCCAAATGAAGTCTATGCTGAACCAATCATAGGATCCCTTCTGTGCCTGTTCTTCAGAATTAAGTGGATAATGTTCATGAAAGATATACTGGAAAGAAGCAGGTTGAATAGGGAAAGTCTTCAGATCACTCAACTGATCTGAAACCTGTGAGAGGAAAGAAGAAAGGAAGCAGGATTGGGCCAGGTGAGTTGCCGGCTGTGATGCAGGTCTGGCAAAGCCTAAGCCAACTCCATAGGGTGCTCTGGAGCAACGACTGCCCAATAGAGGAGACCTACTATAGGCAGAAATGGCGAGACCCCAGTACTCCTACCATGCTCAGTGATGTGCTGAGAGCTACCTTGGAAATAGTGACCCTGGTCCTCATGCCACAGCAGTTTCCAAAGGTGCTATGGTTCCCGACTTTAAAATAAATTCTTCTTGAAGTGAGATACAAGCAGGACGTCTCTACAGCTCCCACACCCACAGAGACCTTGTTTGCCTCAGAGCAACTAGCTAAGCAAGTTCAAGGTTTGATGAGATTGATCCCCTAATTGTAAAATTAAATGCATGTTTTTCTTATTTGAACTTTCTGATTTGAGAACTGTTGACCAGTTTCTTCTAGCTAGTCTGCCTGATAAGTATATCCACCAAGTATACTTCTTTATAGCAGTAAACTTGGCAGAAAAAAAAAATGGCCAAAATTATTTAGGGGCAGTTTCCATCTAGAGATATGCATAGATCTCTGTAACTAAAAAACCAAAGTTTTCATTCTCTTTGGACCAGATCAGCAATACAGAGCAGATGACAGTTAGGAAAGTGTGCTAGGTTGAGAATGGTTATAATTATGGCAGGATTGATTGGTGGAGAAAGAAAAAAACATCTAATTTGTACAGCTGGTCTTCACAGTTTCTGAGAAGGACCAAAGAAGTCTGCAAATACTTGGGATGTAAAATACTAATTAGAAAACACAATTAGTAGCATTGAAAAGGATATAAGTCCATGCAGTGAAATAAAGTTTTAAAATAAATATTCTTTTTATTTTTATTTTTTGCTAAATGGCAAGAAAAAAAACACAAAACTTCCCCACCTAGAAGAGGTTTATGAAATTATATTTCGAAGTAGACTAGAAAGAAACCCAGGTCATAGTAAACAATTTTGTACCATCCCGTAGGGGAATCAACTTATTGGATTTTTTTCTATTTCTTATTTATCTCTTTCTGTGTCTATACCACAGCTTTCCAGATACTTTATTAGTGCTTTTGGCAGCTCTGGTTACAAATGGAGAACTAATGATTTCCCTACGGAGGGATCAAATATCCTTGGAGAGAAGGTTGAACTGAAAATTTTCAGGCAACTACCACATGCTCTCCTAGTGTGGCAGCTGGTCTGCTGGAGAGAAGTACAGGAAGTCCCCAACCTAAGAGTAGGCTGTGTTCTAAAAGCAGCAGAGTGAAAACTCATAATCCAGTTCCCCATGGAAAGATTTAACCATTATCAGTGATTAACTATCATTAGAGAATACTGGCTGGATCAAGTTTGTTTAACCCCTACCCTACCAGAGGTGCAGTGATAACAGTATTACTTTAAACAAGTCTAACTTCCTATCCATTTGTGTCATGCTGAAGTACTTGTTTCTAAGGGGAAATGCATTGCAAGCAAGCAGGGCCTCAGACAGACAATGTGGTCTTGCTAGGGCAATGAGAGTAAACCATGTCTCAAGTTTATAGCAGCGGTAGGACAAGAAGTGGAACAAGGAGGTACATCCTGCACTATTAATACTCAGGGATGGCTTGTGGGCATACAACTTACTTAGTCACTCAGGGCCCCATGTTTAGAAAAAACCCTGTCTTTGGTCACCACCTTGAAATTTTTAATAGATTCTGAACAAGAGGCCCCACATTTTAATTTTGCATTGGGCCCCACAAATCATGCAGCTGGTCCTGCTAATACTATCTTAAAATTAACTAAGTGCTTTTCCATACATTACCTCACTTTATCATCACAAATGCCCGTGAAGCAGTAAGACAGATGTTACTATCTCTGCTTTACAGTTATATAAACAGACACTCAAAGAAGTAAGGCATTTGCTTTACAAAGTTAAATGCAAGAGTTGAACCTAAATCCATGACTTTCCATTAGCCCCACTGCCTCCAGATATCCTGAACTGTGGTTCCATTATAGAACAATATAAAATGAGGTGGGTCTCTGATAAAATGACAGGTTGGGCAGTAGGAATAGCCTCCTATTCTCAGTAGCTCTACATTACTAGTATTATTTCATCTCAAATTCTAAGTGACAAGATCTTGCTCCTTTTTGACAAGATCAACTTCTTTCTTTTCTATTTCTATTTAACAGACCTTAAATCTTTTGCTATTTAGTCATTATCTAAATCCCACTGATCTTCATGTGTAAATGTCCTTTTCCTAATTGGCAGGGTCATATCTGGGTTTCCTGTGCTTCTTTGACCCCTGTCAGTACACAGAAATGATCTGTGATCTTGCTAGCCAAGTGTGTGGGATTTCTGGGTAACTTTTTCTAAGCTTTATACAATAAGAAGGGAGTTCTAATTAGGAATCCCATGAGGCATGGCTGAAAATGTTGAATAGCACATGATAAAGTACATCTATCCCTGTTAGAAAATGCCTAGGCGTAGACGAGGGACAGATGAGTGATGATAAGATATCAGGTTTTGAGGATTGCAGAAGCCCCTAGAACAGCCGTGGGCAAACTATGGCCCGCGGGCCGGATCCAGCCCGTTTGGCTGTTCTATCCGCGGAGCCGAAAGAGCAGAGGGTTCTCTTGCTCTCCCCTCCGCTCCTTCACCAGCAGCAGTGTTAACATGGCAACATCGGGAAACACGGCCGCAGCTCCTTCTTCTGAGTGGGCGGATTTATATCCGCCCATTCAGTAGAAGGAACAACCTCTCAGTCTTCCAGAGGCTCCTTGTAATGCCCGCGGACGTGTCCCCCAACATCACCCTGGGAATGCGTAGAAACGTTATCATGGTGATGTAGGGAGACATGCCCCCGGAGAGCACAGTATCAGAGCATTAGCTAAAAAGGAGACCAACAACACTGTTCCCACTGAAGTTGATGTTTTAAAGACCCAAAACCTTTCAAACCTTTCAAACCTTTCAGTCTACATTGCCATCTACATCTATGTCCCGGGCATAATTTGGAAGTTGCACTAAAGAAAATGTTTAATTTACTGTTTACACATTTTGTTCTTTTCTATTTGTTTTGGTTTTAAATTATTTTATTATATTTAAGTTTAATTTGAAAGGCTTTTGTACCTTTCCTTTGTTAGGCAATTTTATTTTGCCTTTGCCATCTTCAATATAAGGTATGTTATTGTGCTATGATTCCTCCACTTTTTGAAGTTTCAAATTATAATAATTAGTGTTTACATTCTTCTTGTTAAAATGTTTGAAATGAATAAAACTATTGAAATTAAAAAAAAAAAGACCATACCCTTTTATGTAATGATGTTTACTTTGAATTTATATTAGTTCACACAAACACTCCATCCATGCTTTTGTTCCAGCCCTCCGGTCCAGTTTAAGAACCCATTGTGGCCCTCAAGTCAAAAAGTTTGCCCACCCCTGCCCTAGAAGGTACACAACACGGCAGGAATGACCAGGGGTTTCTCACTCTGCACACTAGATCTGAAGATGGGAAATTACTCAAGGCTTCCATCATAAAAGCAGTTTTAAAGCCTCTAAGGACAAGAAAATTATTTTTCTCTCTAAGGTGCATAAAGGATCATATTTAGGTTACCCAGGTCTTTGGTCTTGGGGAAAAGTTATAGCCACCCCAATGGTGAATCTGGCTGAACTCCAGGTGAGATATTTACTATAATGTACCATATAAAAGAGACAGAGAAGTCATTATAAAAGATTATATTCCAGTGACATCCTCAGTTTCAGAAAATTACTGAGTAAAAACAATATTAATAACATATTCTAGTTCTCAACCCATGCAGTACCCAGTATAGAGAAAAAAACACTAGTGCTTAAACCATACAAACCTACGATAGATTCCAAACTTACTTATGCACATTTTTGTAGGCTTGGACAATTTATTTAATCTCAAATTTTTCCACTTTCTAAGAAAGTAGGAAATAATAACATCCACATTCGTTTGTCAGGAATAATAAACAACCTTATCTCATAGCGCTGGACACAGAGCATTTGCTCAAAAAAGGAAGCTGTTACTATTTATTTCCCTCCAATCAAGTTGACAACCCTTGGCTTGCCTGGGAGACAGTCTTTCCATCTGACTTGAATCTTTACCGAGTAGCACAAAATCTATAGTTGTCAATAGCCAAAGTGAGGGGCAGCTCCTCCATTTCCAGGTTACAAAATCTTAAAATTGGAGTGGAGGGGAATGTAGTTCTCCCTTTATGTTGGCTCAAGCCCTGGCACTCCTCCCCCTCCCACCCCCCCTCACACACCAATATACGTTTTAAACTATTCTGCTGCATCCTCCGTTTCATCTATCACTGCTCTGACCCAACACTAGCGTGGCCAGATTCCAAGACCAACTTTATTCTCATGGGATCTGTTATTTGGGCACCACTGTGCATTACAAGAGGGGAAGCAGTTTGATTACATGCTGCTTTCAACACCGAGTCATTTTGTGTAAGTTGCAATTAAACGTTTACAATCGTTTAAGAGCAGTAAGAGAGACATGGTTTTACAACATAATTGTGATGTTGGCTTTGCAGCGTTTCTCTTTGTATCTAAATATTTGTAATCATGCAATGTTGGTATATGTATAGAAGCTCTTTATAGAAGAAAATGATCTATAGTTTTATAAAGAAACACTGAACTTTTTGCTACTGCCAATTTATAAATAATATTTAAAACATTTTATGTAGTCTAAGAATTTATGAGTTTTTCATGTTTTGAATTGTGACCAATACTTTTTAAAATATATTTTAATTGATTTCAGACAGAAAGGGAGAGGGAAAGAGAGATAGAAACATCAATGATGAGAGAATTATTGATCAGCTGGCTCCTGCACACCCCACACTGGGGATTGAGCCCACAACCCGGGCATGTGCCCTGACTGGAATCCAACCATGACCTCCTGGTTCATAGGTCAATGCTCAACCACTGAGCCACGCTGGCCAGGTGAATTGTGACAATACTTTTGATTTCTATGTGTAAATGGTAACAATCAGCATCTTATTTTTATAAAAGGACTATAATCTCTTGCCATAAACTAATGAAATCTAAACAGCAACTGCTTGAGTCACTTTGTAATTAACTAACTCTATCTCTCCATCATTATAACAATCTAAAAAGCTGAACTTATAGTACAAAATTGAATAATTTTAGAAAGTTTTGCTAAGTAAGTGACCACACTTATGATTTGTGTTCCTTGCTTCCACACCTGGCTCCAGTGTACTAGTACTACAGAAGATATTTTCAAATGTTTTCAATGCAGGGAAGAAAGCCAACATAGTAAAAAAAAAAAAAAAAAAAAAAAAAAAAAACAACCTCACAGGATTACTAGTCAAAGGCATGGGTTATTTTTCCTACCTGCTGGAGGCTGAATGTTTGTATGCCCCCTAAATTCATAAGTTGAAATCCTAATGTCCAATGTGATAGTATTAGAAGGTGGGAGTTTGGTTCCTAGCTTGTTTGGCTCAGTGGATAGAGCGTCAGCCTGTGGACTGAAGGGTTCTGGGTTCAATTTCCATCAAGGGCACATGCCCGGGTTGCAGGCTTGATCCTCATAGGGGGCATACAGGAGGCAGCCGATCAATGATTCTCTTTCATTATTGATGTTACTATCTCTCTCCCCCTCTCCCTTCCTCTCTGAAATCAATAAAAATATATTTTTAATAAAAAGAAGGTGGAAGTTTGGGACAGGGAGGGCAATGATTAAGTCATAAAGGCAGAGTCTTTAAGAATGTCATTAGTTAAGTGAAATAAGCCAGGCAATGAAAGAAAAATACCACATAATCTTACTCATTTATGGAAAATAAAGAACATTATAACCTGATGAATAAAAAGATAGATACAGAGGCAGTAAAGCACCAAACAGACTGTCAAATTACAGTGGGAAGGCTGGGGAGTGTTGGGGAGGGAGGGAAATAGATCAATCAAAGGACTTGTATGCATGCATATAAGCACAACCAATGGAGACAGACACTGGGGGGGTGGGATGAGGGCATGCAACAGGGGGTAGGGGAGGCTGGGGGAAGGTCATTGGGGAAAAAAAAGGAGATATATGTACTAATATATGTTATATTTTAAACAATAAAAAATATTTTTAAAAAATGAATGTCATTAGTGCTTGTATAAAGGAGGCTCCAGAGAGCTCCCTCTCCCCTGCCACCATGTGAGGCTGCAACAAGAAGTCTCAGAAGAGGATCCTGACCCTGATCTCAGACTTCCCACCTCCACAACTGTGAGAAATAAATTCCTGTTGTTTATAGGCCACCCAGTCTGCAGTATTTTGTTACAGCAGTCCAAATGGACTAAGACACTACTTTTGAATTTCCCAGCATCTGATCTTAAATTAATTACTTCATCTCTCTGAGACCTGTTCTTTATTTGAATATTAAAATTTGGCTATAGTAAACTATGGGATCTATACCAGTTATCAACTCCTGTGACCGAGTTTTCCAGGAACCTTACGTTTATGTAAAGGATAGGCCTACACACTACCTTGTCCACTTGCCCTGTCTTGCCTGCCATATTATAAGGCAAAAAATATTCTGCTAGAATGAATTAAAGAAAATCATTAAAGGTATAAATGGAAGAAGCATTGTGGCTGAATTTGTTCCCCTAACTCTGTATTAGTCAGTTGTTAATTCATATCGAGAACGTCGTGACATTAAATGGAAAATAGATGGAAACTGAGACATGAAACATTTATCCCAGGTTAACCACTCAGGTCATGGCAAAGCCAAGACTAAAACTCAGGTCTCCTAACTCCAGTCTATTGTTATTACTGATTTATAAATTGCCAGGGTTTCTTAACATTAATATGACAATGGGTGAGACTTTGAGAAATTTTATTCAAGTGAAACTTAAAGCCACATTGCTCATATTCTTGTGTACTTCCCAGTAATTTCTGTCCCCAAAGTATGTAGAATTCTGAAGAATGAGAAAGGTATGAATGATGAAAGGAAGCCTTTATCCTCTCAAACACTGAGCTAATCCCAAATCCCAGAAGTTTCTTGTGGCATCCATGGATGCTATAAACAACCACCTTCTTTTGTTTGTTTATTTTTTGTTTGTTAATCCTCATTTGAGGATATTAGCAGGTAAAAGATCACAATCCCTCTGGAAACTGGCGTTTGGTTTCATTTAGAATCTTGTACAACTTGTTTCTTAGGTGGTTGTTTCTTCTCCAGGTTATTTTATATAAGCTGTCATCTCGACTACTGATTTAAAGTTTTAAAATGTATTTACTGTATGCTATGGAAACTTGTAGCTCCTCACCCAAATCTGTTTTTCTCTTCTTCTTGGTCTCAATTTGAGTGTGACATCTTTTTTCTGCTGAGAATCTGACTGACACAGATGCTGAAAAGAGGATGTTGATGGCCTTTTGGCAGAAAAACACAGCAACCAACAGCCATGGGGAGTTCAGTGAAGAGACATTTTCCCTTAGTCTCAGGTCCCCTCTGAGTCCCCCAAGCAGAGGAATCAAGCCTTGAGAAGAGATAGGGAGGAGGTCTGTCCTAAAAAGAAATCTCCACCCCTCAGAGAGAGAGAGAGAGAGAGAGAGAGAGAGAGAGAGAGAGAGAGAGAGAGAATGAAGAGATCAGGAGAGGCTCATACATAAATATAAGTATGAACTTTCAAAACAGCAGATAAATAAATTCCATTAAATAATGGTGTTGAAAGAATGAGCCAATATAAAAAGAATGTGTGAAGGTCAAGTTCCAAGAAGTACTAGGGAAACAAACTGACTCAGGTGCCCTATAATCAATTTTCCACAGCTGGAATCACTGAGATTGTCAAGTGGGTTTCACAGTTTACCTGCAATCATAGGAACCCAGGGGCAGAAGTAGCCTTAGATTTTTGCTTGGCTTTTTTGAGTCACACTGCCTCTAAGGATGTGGCCTTTTACATTTAATCCACTTGAAAAAAATATTAGTGAGTGACTGAGAACCACAAACAGGCAGTCAGATTTCCTGGAAGGGAATGAAAAAGTTACAAAATGGCTTTCCAAACAGAGAAGAGAGCAAAATCCATCTTTCTGTGTTTAAAAACCTACACAAGAGCATGTCATTCAATTAACCTTAAAGATTTATCTGTAAATGACATGTTATAAACGTACTAGAGCTTCTGTGCATGAAATTCCTGCACTTGGGGGGTTGGGGACGATGTCCCACCTCAGCCCAGCCTGAGCCCTCTCGCAGTCCGGGAGCCCTCAGGGGATGTCCAACTAAGCCATCATTCGGACATCCTTAGCACTGCCGTGAAGGTGGGAGAGACTCCCACCACCGCTGCTGTGCTCACCAGCCATGAGCCTGGCTTCTGGCTGAGCGGTGCTCCCCCTGTGGGAGTGCACTGACCACCAGGGGACAGCTCCTGCATTGAGCACCTGCTCCTAGTGGTCAGTGCGCATCATAGCGACCGGTCATTCCACCGTTGGGCCGAAACCAGCTCTCCAACATCCCCTGAGGGGTCCCAGATTGCAAGAGGTTGCAGGCCAGGACAAGGGACCCCATCAGTGCACAGTCAGGGCCGGTAAGGGACGTAGGAGGTTGGCCAGCCGGGGAGGAACCACAGAAGGGCTCCAGGGCATGTCTGGCCCATCTCGCTAAGTCCTGACTGGCCGGAACCCAGCAGCAAGCTAACCTATGGGTTGGAGCATCTGCCCCCTGGTGGTCAGTGCACATCATAGCGACTGGTCAATTGGTCAACTGTCTGCCCTCTGGTGATCAGTGCACGTCATAGCGAGTGGTTGAGCGGCGTTAGCATATCATTAGCATATTATGCTTTGGTTGAATAGCTGACTGGACTACCAGACACTTAGCATATTAGGCTTTTATTATATAGGATACTGTAAGGGCACACATCTAGAGTTTTTATTTATTTGAGAGAGAGAGAGAAAAAGAGAGAGAGAGAAACATCAATGTGAGAGAGAAACATCAATTGGATGCTTCGAGTATGCACCTGACCAGTGATCTAACCCCCAACCTTTTGGTGTATGGAATGACACTCCAACCAACTGAGCCACCCAGCCAGGGCTAGACTTTATTTTTGATCATAGATATAATTCAAATCAGTGTTGAATTCTAATATCATAGAACTAGCTGTCCAGCTAATATCCATAGCCCAAGGTAATTTAATAATCATAAAGCATGACAGTATTTTTAATTAAATAAATGGAACATGAAATATATTATAGTAATATATGTAATTCATGTAATAATATTGGAGGTGGGACAATTTAGAGCCTTCCTCATAATGAAGTATTAATTATTAACTAGGTTAAGTAGTTTCTTTTTAGAGCTTACTAAACTCATCAAATTGGAATTCTCCTGTGAAGTATGTTTATCTTCAAAATTATATTAACATTTGAAAGAACTTTTTAAAATGTGGGCATGATTTTTTTCCAGGGTATTACATGAAACAACATATCATATTTCTGACTAGGATGTGCTAGCATTAGGGATGTCTGAGACCTTCTCAACACGCTTGGTCAACATCTATCCATCACCTTTTAAGATGGCTCTAGTTCACTTTATAAATGAAAAATAACTGTTCTAATACTTTTCAACATGTGTATGGGTGGTTGCTGTGGAGTTGCCACCACAGTGATCAACTTGTGTATCTGTGCCTGTGAACATGCACATACACTCACATGTTTAGGAAAAGTTCTCTTTAAAATGGCAACAAGGGGCTCCCACTCATAAATCTCTGTTTTTGTCAGAAGAACCATATCTCAATTCCCAAACTGGCATTAAGACACTCTAAAAGCATGCCTTACACTCTTTCCATTTCATTTCCAGGCATTAATCTTCTCCATTCTGTACCTCCTTATCTATTTATTCCTCTATTGGCCCTTTCTCTCCACACATTTGATCATGTTGTCCTCACTTCTTTCCTCCTAACCAAATTCTATCCATTATTTATGCCCCAGTTTAAATTCTTCCTCTTCTATAAAATGGTCCTAAAATATTTCAGCCCAATATTCACCCTCTCCTATTCTCATCTGGCACTGTGAGTCTGTCTTACTAATTTTAAAATGAATTATTCACTACCTTATAAGAGATATATTAATATTGAAGCTAGCCTCTTAGAGTTTTATCATTTTACTATGTCTGTAATTACTAGAACTTGCCTGAGTGAATCTGTGTGTGTATGTGTATGTGTGATAGGAAATTCAACAAAATAAAAATAAGGGCAGGAAAGAGATGAAATGGAACTTTTCAATTATGTAAAGGTCTATATTTCTTTCTTTTTTATTTTTTACTAGAGGCCAAGTGCACAAAATTTATGCATGGGGGGTGTCCCTCAGCCCACCCTCTCCAATCTGGGACCCCTAGAGGGATGTCCGACTGGGATCGGGCCTAAACAGGCAGTCAGACATTCCTCTCACAATCCAGGACTGCTGGCTCCCAACTGTTTGCCTGCCTGCCTGCCTGATTGCCCCTAACCACTTCTGCCTGCCAGCCTGATCACCCCCTAACCACTCCCCTGCCAGCCTGATCGATGCCTAACTACGGTAATCACCTGCCAGCCCAATTGCCCCTAACTGCTCTCCCCTGCCGGCCTGGTCACCCCTAACTGCCCTCCTGCTGGCCTGGTCACCCCTAACTGTCCTCCCCTGCAGGCCTGGTTGCCCCCAACTGCCCTCCCCTGCTGTCTTGGTCACCCCCAACTTCCCTCCCCTGCAGTCCTGGTCACTCCCAACTGCCCTCCCCTGCTGGCCCAATCACCCCTAACTGCCCTCCTGCTGGCCTGGTCACCCTTAACTGTCCTCCCCTGCCAGACTGGTAGCCCCCAACTGCCCTCCCCTGCAGGCCTGGTCACCCCCAACTGTCCTCCCCTGCCAGACTAGTCGCCCCTAACTGCCCTCCCCTGCAGACCTGATTGCCCCCAACTGCCCTCCCTTGCAGGCCTGGTCCCTCCCAACTGCCCTCCCCTGCTGGCCTAATTGCCCACAACTGCCCTCCCCTGCTGGCCATCTTGTGATGGCCATCTTGTGTTCACATGGGGGTGGCCATCTTGTGTGTTGGAGTGACGGTCAATTTGCATATTACCTTTTTATTAGATAGGATAATTTATGCTTTGTTTGTCACTTATTTTAATAACAGAGATGTGTCTTTATGCTTTTTTTAAAAGTTCCTGGTAACACTTAAGATAACAATTAATACCTATTAACAATCAATATTTTTGCTTGATTTATGATATACAAAACCAGATTACTGATTAATACATACAAGCCTAGATTCAGAGCTGGTACCAGGGGGAAAAAGGAAAAACAAAACAGTAACAATGAAAACCTAGGTTGGTACTTTAGCTTGTTGTATTTCTCTTGGCTCAAGCCCACATTCAAAGACCCAGGAAAACCTCTTTGAATAGTCAAATCAACACAAACCAAGTTAACCTTGCAAGTACACTTCCAGAAAAAAGAAAAAACCTACTTTAAAAAAGGAAAAGTAACCAACAAACATCAAAACTGAAGTGGCCAAAAAGCCCACGATGTTCCTGTGTCTTTAAGTGTCCCCTGGGGTTGGTCCCTAAGGAAGCTCCTTGCGGCTGTTCCTCAGGTCTGCTTTACCTCCTTCTGGAGTGGCACCCCTTGGTGGTCTGCTCACCTCTTTGCTGGTCACCCCTTGCCTGTGTTCTCTCTATGCAAAGATAACCTTTGGTAGGAGAAGATGGAAGTTCCTGGTCAGTGATTACAGCTCCCCTGCAGATCCCTGAGTTCAAGCTATAAAGCTTCCCTCTTAATGTGTGTCCTCTCTGTTTGGAGAGCTATTGTCTCTGCATAAGAATCCTCACTCTGAATGAGGTCATTCTGTTTCTTCCCTTGTATTTCCTTGTAGTTCAGATTATGCCTGTGCTTCAAGAATCTCCTCAAACTCTCTGACCTGGGGTCCCTTCTTTCTCTAAGCACTAGGCATTTGCTTCTCAATCTTCTAAACCCAACCCCCAACCCCCACCACCACACACACACTGAAGAGGATGAGGGGCTGGCAACTCCTCCCCAATGACTCTCATTAAGCTCCATGTAGGAGCAAAGTTTCTATACTAGGTGAGGCACCTTCTTCAGCAACTCCTAGACAGAGAGTCTAGGACTGACCCACGACGGCATGGGAGTGTGTATGCAGGAAACGGGCATCTGAAAGGATTAAAAGGAGAGAAAGGGATTGTTGACTCAGCATGGCCATAGAAAATAAGGCTGGATGAAGATTCCAAGTCACAGGCAGGGAGGAAATTTTAAAAAAAGATCATCTTCGGCAAAATGGCACCAGGAAGGCATTTTGATGCTGTTTATAAAATAACAGCATTATTGATCATAACAGGTGAAATACTTGGAAGATAAATGCCTACTAATCATGTAATGAACTTATGAACCATACCTATTTGGTATTTTATAATACTCAAAGCTCCTCCAAATATATTACTCATGGGCTTCTCACAATGTTGAAGCGGACCCTATTATCGTTGTTGTGTAATAGAAGAAAAGATGGAGGTTAGGTGGGATTCCGAGACCTGAGCAAGATCTCAGAGTGAAAGGAATGAAAGGATATTACTCTATTTTCTTTCCACTTGTCCATCTGCCTTGGTGATAAATGGACTTATGCCTTATTTCCCAAGAATTAGGCTCCACCTTTTGGCCCAGTGCTGATATCTAAGCTTCAACCCTTGATCCAGCACCTTAAAATCTGCATACATTCCAGACTCCAGAGTCTGCTGTGCCCTCTGAGATGAAAGCCTGATCCCTGAATAGAAACCTCCATGGCTTAGCTTCCTCCCCAAGGCAGACCTCCCTGACTCACTGCCTTCAACTTCCTAAAAGCTACTCAACTCCACAGGACCTGTGGATATTCTTAGTCCACCAGTCCCTCCCTCTACATCAAGCATGTCAAACTCAAAGGCTAACATGGGCCAAATAAACAAGGCATGCAGCCTGTGGGCCATGAGTTTGACATGCTTGCTCTACATCTTTTTCATTACCCAGTACTAACTCATTTCCTCATCTGGAAGGTGTAATCACAGAATACATGCAGTACTATGGATTTTGTTTTTGTTATTTTTCAAGATCAGACAGTGTTGAGTACCTACAATAATATATATCCCTCCACCTGCCCCAAATAAGAGCTTCCCCTCCTGTTTTTCATTCTTCTGTTGCTGGCTGAGCCATGCCCAGTTCTGTCTGGAAATATTGCAATGGTGACATTAAAACTTTCCTCTTAAAATTCCTGCTCTCAGTGAAGGTCCATTCCAAGCCTCTTCAAAGGAATAAAAAAGTGAATCATAAGAGACTTTTTCAATGACAAACATGTTCAACCCATGGTGTAATCCCTTATGATTTTGAAGAACTCTTTTCATAACATTATTTTCTCTGAGTAAATTTAGAGTGTGTGGATAATAATGTGGTCGGTGCCACAGGAAACTACAAATATCAGTGAACAACCTTTAATAAGACATAAAAATTCTCAATATGTGTTGGTACTGGTTTCTCATAAGAACAGATATTTCACAAGAAAAAGGGCACAGCCGCCAACTAATCTTCAGATCAGAAGCAGGCACTAGGAGTGTTCCGGCAACTGCACAGAGATATCAAAGCTAGCACTTTGTCTTTTGATGAAGTTGCCCTTTTTTCCCCAAGTAATATCTAATTATTAATGCTCTTCCCAAGAATAGTAACATCCGTGCCCATGTGCTCATTGTCAGGAGCCCATGCCCATGTGTGTCGTTGTCACAGAGTAGACACCGGCTAATAATTATAAGGGCTTCTCTATTTCGTGAATAAGGAAAAGGTTATTAGCAGAGATATTGTTTTAGAATGCCATTTCCAGATGTATTAAATAAAACCAGCTCTCACCCAAAAGCCACCTTTACTCCTTTTCTAATGAACTAATATTAGAACAATTGAGCAAATGGTATGGGTAAAAAAAAACATGGAGAATCTGAAAATTAAGATCTGAACCTAGTTCCAGTCCTTATTATTGGTATGAATTTGGCTTAAAAATATCTTTAGGCCTCAGTATCCTCATCTGTAAAGTAGGCCCATCAGTACTGCTTAGTTTATTATTATGAGGAAAAAAATGGCTGAAAGTATATTATAAAGCCTTATACAAATATAAGCGATTTTTATTCTTATACTGACATTCTGAGATAGAATTTGCAAAGAAGCACAGCTAGACAGAGAGTTGCTGGCAGATAGTAATATGACTATACTCTTCCAGAAGTCACAAGGGGGGGAAGGGTGCGCTAGTATGGTTCAGATCACTTCCTGTCCAAAAAGTATCATCACAACAGGAATCTTTGAATAGCAGATACAGGTCACATGGTTTAAGAAATATGTGAGCCCCATAAAAGCATGTCCATTGGCATTAAAGAGCTTAAAATTTGTTTTAATAAAATTTAAATATGGATGAAATCCATGCACTTCTAGTATCTCATCAAATAAATATATCTGTATGACTAAAGGCAGAAATTTTTTTCCAGCGATAAAGAGAGAGAAATTCTAACCTTTTACTTTTCTGTTCCTTTCATTTGAACCAATGAAGAAACTCAGTGAGCATCTAGATGAGCAATATATTTCAAATGAAGGTAGGCATGTAATGCACAAATTTCTATCCAAAGACATTCAAATTATCTCATGAAGCAAAGTCTGCCTATGAGCTCCTCCCGAGTTATCAAAGACACCTCAATACAGTCATGGTCACTCATATTTGCACCTTTTACCCCAAAAGTTATGAACAGTTCTAGATATCCTATTAACACAATACTGCAGTCTGCCAATAAGAAAATATACAGTCTCTTACTAGGCACCTGCTCTATGCCAGACAGAGTGCCAATCACTGAGAAGAGAGAGATGAGCAATACAGTCAGGTTCCCTAGTCAACTGATTCACAAGGCTCATCCTCCATCAGTGCCACCATCATGTGTGCAGTAAGGAAGGGAGACTGCAAGTGTGGCACTTGTGGGTCCCTTCTAGATCCTGGGCTTTGGTGACTCCAACTGTGGCCACTGTTCCCAACCTCCTTCAGTTCCTAAATAGAGCTTCTTGTCTCTAGGATGGCCTGCTTTTTGTGTCTAGAAGATTGTATCTCCAGATATCCTTTTTGCTTCCTTTCTCGTGTGAAAATATTCATGAGTACAAGTGGAAGAAAAATATAAAGGAAGAAAAAAGGCCTTTCCTGTCTACTGGAAAATATGTGGAGGGAATAAGAATTTGTTCATTTGCCTATTCATTAAAACAAGAGCTACTGAGCACTAAAGACTTTCTGAGATGAATGTAAGTTTCTGGAGACACAAAGATGGAAAAAGACACTTTCTGCTGGAAAGCAAGCCCTAGTGCAGTAGCAGGGTGAAGGCATATGAATAATATGGTGACACTAGGCAAATGTTATAGTGGATGTGGGTACCAGGATCAACGGGAGCACTAAGGGGGACACCGCCTATTTCTAGAGTTTTGTGGAAGGAAGGGGTAAGCTTCACCAGACCTTTGATGGGAAGATGGAAAATTGGAAGTCAAAGGGGAGGAGAGAGGAGCTCTAGGATAAGAAGCGTGTGCCAAGAGTTTTAGACATCAAAGGCCATGGCTCAGGGAATCTAAACATACAACATGGCTGTATTGTAGAGAGAGGCCAGAAAGAGGCTGGGAAGGTGGGTGGCTTTGGAGGCTTTGGACAGTAGAATATGGGGTTTGGACTTTTATTCCCTGGGCAGAGAATTTAAAGCAAGAAAGTGATGCATACAAACCTGAGTTTTGGTAATATTCTTCTGAAGACTGTAGACAATGGATTACAAAATGGAAACAGACTTCAGTTAATAATTTATTAGATGAATGGAAATGATGAATGTGAGAAAATAAAAAGTAATAAATTCAAATGTTCCCTAGCCGGTTTGACTCAGTAGATAGAGCCTGTGGACCAAAGGGTCCCGGTTTGATGCCGGTCAAGGGCACATACTTTGGTTGCAGGCTCTTCCTGGCTCAGGCCCTGGTCAGGGCTCGTGCAGAAGGCAAGCAATCGATGTGTTTCTTTCACATTGGTGTTTCTATCTGTCTTTCCCTCTCTCTTCTACTCTCCCTAAAAATCATTGGAAAAATATCCTTGAGTGAGGATTAACAAAAATATAAAAATAACAAACAAACAAACAAATAAATAAATTCAAAAGCAAGATCTTTCAGAGGTAAAATCAGCAGTACCTCAAGGCAAAGTGAATGTGGGGAGTGAGTAGCCGGTGGAAATAAATAACTCAGAGGTTTTTCTCCAAGGTAAATGATTGAGTTGGAATATCATTGACTGAGATGGAAAGAAAAATATTTTAAGAGAAGTAGTAAAGAACAAAGATGAACAATTTGGTTTAAAGTTTACTGAATTTGAAGTACCCAATGCCATCTACCTGCTGTCTAAGAGCAGTTGGAATTACAGGTCTGGAGAATACCAACTGAATACATTAATTGGAGTATCATTAGCATAAATACTTCATGGTTGAGAAAATACATGAGAGCAAAAAGAAAAAAATTCCAGGGAACCCCAACTGAGGAGTAGGATGAATGATGAGTAGGAGGAATCTGTTCCATAGTCACAGCCATGACCTTGGAGTTTCAAACTAATACATATTAAGTATTCTATGTTCCAAGACCATCCTCAAAGAGGCCAAAATCCTACCAAGGAAAAATGAAACTGAACAAAAAGCAGGCTGCAAGATGTGATGCCTTTCCCAGCTCTTTTTCCTTTGCTGATCTTTTCAAGCAATGGAATTTTATTTTAAATGCACATATATTTTGTTAGTGTCTTTAATGCATAAGTTCATTCTTTGATTTCTTTGTCAAATAGAAAACTTCTTTCACAGTACTGATATACAGCCATCATCTAGTGGCAAAATCTGGTAACTACAGAACTGTAAGTTACGGGTGAGGGTGGTTCCTTGGCAGTTTTAAGAATTATGCTCCCTGAAAGGTAGTCCATGATGAGAGAGAATGGAAAGAAGCAGGTTTTCTATGATTTTAAAAATATTTTTAAATTTATTTCAGAGAGGAAGGGAGAGGGAGAGAGAGATAGAAATATCAATGATGAGAGAGAATCTTCCATCGCTGCCACCTGCATGCCCCCTACTGGGGATTGAGCCCGAAACCTGGAATTTACCCTATTTGGGAATCGAATGGTAAATTCATGGTTCATGGGTCGATGCTCCACCACTGAGCCACACCAGCCAGGCTAATTTTTATGAGCATTAATTATGGGAAATAGAAACTTACATATTATGAATGCCTTTTCTTTGAGTGCTATAGGGAACCGTAGTATGAGCCACAGCTTCTGAAGGGTTATCTGGTTTCAGGTGACATGGCAACACCTAATTAGATTGATAGAAAATGATCAGTACCCATACCCAGTCTTTATAATCCAAACATTTTATCATGCCCTACAGAGCTTTATAGGATCTAGCCACTGGCCCTCTCTCCAACCTTTGTCACTTTGACCTTTGACCATTACAATGCAACCACAGAGACCTCCTTGCTATTACTTAAACTTAAATTCATTCCTGCCGCAGGGCCTTTCTATTTACTATTTCACCTCTTCCACCAATTCTTTCCACCACTTCTCCTTCTCCTCTTAGGTCTCTGTTTCAATATTCCCTTCTCAGAGAGATCTTCCCTGATAACTCTAACTCAAAACCCTTCTTCCCCCAGTTTACTTCCTCCTTGGCACTTAGCACTATCTAAAGTTATATTATTCACTTACTTGGCAAAAAAAAAAAAAAAAAAAAAACCTCCAAATCTACAGTGCAAATACCATGAGACAATGAATTTGAACTGCATTGTTTGCTAGCACCTAGAGGAGTGCTGTCACATAAAAGGTGTTCAACAAATTATTGAGGACTGAGTGAATTAACCCAGGGGATGCCTGGGCAGTGTCTGGGCAAAAGATAGAGTTGAGCAGACTGCAATCTACACAGGATCATATGATGACAAGACCCAGGAAAGATTTTTTTTTTAAGTTTAGAAAATAAATGTTTATTGAGGCTTAATTTAATCTGGTGCTTCTTTATAATAGGTGCTTGGCTAGTATTTAATCCTTCCCCCACCCCACCCCCCCCCTTTTTTTTTTTTTAACAAACTCTGGCTTTTTCCAGAAAAATGCAATTAACAAAGAATTGTATGAAGAAGGTTCTAAGGATAAGTTCATGGCCCAGGAATCTGATTTCCCAATGTCCATGTGCCATTATGGTCTGCTAGTTCAAGAAATAGCACAACTTCTGTTTTCATGCACCCCACTCAATCACAACCCTGCTAAAAGTAGAGATTACACCGGGTTTGCACTAGTTTGAAGCCAAGCCTATGGGATTATATGTTAATTTATTCAGGAGGAGATAAGGAGTTGCTCCAGCAATATTCTGTCACGGTTATTCTAATCCCTGGCTGCATGTTTTTTTTTTTAATTTAATAAATCTTTATTGTTCAGATTATTACAATTGTTTCTCCTTTCCCCCCCCCCCATAGCTCCCCTCCACCCGGTTCCCACCCTACCATCTGCTCTTACCTCCCCCCCACTGTCCTCATCCATAGGTGTACAATTTTTGTCCAGTCTCTTCCTGCACCCCCCATACCCCTGAGAATTATTAGTCCACTCCCTTTCTATGCCCCTCATTATATTCACCAGTTTATTCTGTTTCTCAGATTTTTAATTCACTTGATTTTTAGGTTCACTTGTTGATAGATATGTATTTGTTGTTCATAATTTTTATCTTTACCTTTTTCTTCTTCTTCCTCTTCTTAAAGAATACCTTTCAGCATTTCATATAATACTGGTTTGGTGGTGATGAACTCCTTTAGCTTTTTCTTATCTGTGAAGCTCTTTATCTGACCTTCCATTCTGAATGATAACTTTGCTGGGTAGAGTAATCTTGGTTGTAGGTTCTTGCTATTCATCACTTTGAATATTTCTTGCCACTCCCGTCTGGCCTGCATAGTTTCTGTTGAGAAATCAGCTGACAATCGCATGGGTGCTCCCTTGTAAGTAATTAACTGTTTTTCTCTTGCTGCTTTTAATATTCTCTCTTTGTCTTTTGCTCTTGGCATTTTAATTATGATGTGCCTTGGTGTGGTCCTCTTTGGATTCCTTTTGTTTGGGGTTCTCTGTGCTTTCTGGACTTGTAAGTCTATTTCTTTCATCAGGTGGGGGAAGTTTTCAGTCATTATTTCATCAAATAGGTTTTCAGTATCTTGCTCTCTGTCTTCTTCTGGCACCCCCATAATTCTGATGCTGGTACACTTGAAGTTGTCCCAGAGGCCTCTTACACTATCTTCAACTTTTTGGATTCTTTTTTCTTTTTTTTGCTTTTCCGGTTGAGTGTTTTTTGCTTCTTTGTATTTCAAATCTTTGACTTGATTCTTACATTCCTCTAGTCTGCTGTTGGGTCTCTGTATAATATTTTTTATTTCAGTCAGTATATGTTTAATTTCCAGTTGGTCCTTTTTCGTATCTTCGAGGGTCTCACTAAATTTATTGGCCTTTTCTAGGATATTCTTGAAAAGCCTTATAACCGTGGTTTTGAATTCTATATCCAGTCATTTGTTTTCTTCCATTTCTTTCGTTTGTGATCTGTTTCTTTGTCTCCGCATTTTCATTGATTCCCTGAGTTGGTAGGGTAGCTTTGTGTGCTAGGTTTCCTATATGGCCCAGTGGGTCTGCCTCCCCAGTTAACCTGAGGTGGATACTCTTGATGCACCCCTTTGTGGACTATGTGCTCAGCCTTGTTGTAGTTAAGTCTTGATTGTTGTTGTTATCACTGGGAGGAATTGACTTCCAGGCCAGTTGGCTGTGAGGATCAGCTGTGCCTACACTGGGAGAAGTTCAGTGCTGGAGACAGCCTTATAGGATCAGACTTGCAAAATTGCAAAAGCCTCTGTGCTCAGCTTGGATGGGACGGAGTCTCAGGGCAGAGCAGATGGTCTTGGCTTCCTGTCAGCCCTGCCCTTCGTGCGCGCCTCCAGACCTCTGCCCTCCGCGGCTCCCCTGAGTTTCCACCTGACAGTCCAGATTCCCCCCGTAAGAGCATGGGTCCCCAGGGGTTTGCCCGGAACTGGGGTTCAGTGCAGTCGGAACTGGGGTTCAGTGCAGTCAGGAGTTTCTGACTCCCTTCTGCTAGGGAAAGCCTGCGGCAACCACCACATTCAGTCTTCTCTGCGAGCACTCGCGCACGCGCCTCCAGACCCCTGCCCGCCATGGCTCCCCTTAGTCTCCGAGTCTCCATGTGCCTTTCTCTCTACCTGACAGTCCAGACTCCCCCTGTATGAGCCTGGGTCCACGGGGTTTCACCCGGAACTGGGGTTCAGTGCAGTTGGAACTGGGGTTCAGTGCAGTCAGGGGCTTCTTTCTCCCTCCCACCAGAGAAAGTCAGCCAGGCACCCAGCCACCCATCCTCTCTGCGTGCGTGTCTCCGTACCTCAGCTCATTGCTGCTCCTCTGATTCTCCGTGAGCTTTTCTCTTTCTTTCTAGTTGTAGAATTTCCACTCAGCCAGCCTTCCTGTGGTTCTGGATGATGTCCATTCTGTCTTTTAGTTGTAGTTTTGAAATTGTTGTGCGAGACAGCAGTTTAGGTGCCTACCTATGCCGCCATCTTATTTTCTCTCCCTGGCTGCATGTTCAGGCCAAAGATTTTGATATACAAGCAAGAAGGCCCAGCATGTAATGGACACATCCTGCTTAAGGTATGCTAACCAAGTGTGACCAAGGTAGATAGTGTGAACTTGAGGATTACTCAACCATTAGGAATCAGAGTTCAAATAACAGATTGTAGGTGGTGGAGGGGTTACAATAGAGGCTCTGGGGCTTTATAGAAAGTAAGTTCTCAACCCCCCTCCAAGCAATTTATCCATCTACTCAAAAGAGCTATATCAACAAGGACTTGTATGCACTAACAAGAGATGAAGTAAAGAAGATCTGCATGCAGCAGTTTATTAAGATTGAAACTAGGCCACCAACTTACACCATACACAAAAATAAACTCAAAATGGATAAAGGACTTAAACATAAGATGGGAAACTATGAAAATATTAGAGGAATCCATAGGCAGCAAAATATCAGACATATGTCATAGCAATATCTTTATTGATACAACTCCTAGGACAATGGAAATTAAGGAGAAAATAAACAAATGGGACTATATCAAAATAAAAAGTTTCTGCACAGCAAAAAAAACCATCAACAAAACAACAAGAAAGCCCACTTCATGGGAGAATATATTTGCCAATGTTATATCCGATAAGGGTTTAATCTCCAAAATTTACAGAGAACTCATACAACTTAACAAAAAAAAGATAAAAAATCCAATCAAAATATGGACAAAGGACCTAAATAGACACTTTTCAAAAGTGGACATACAGAAAGCCAAGAAACATATGAAAACATGCTCAAAATCACTAATAATCTGAGAGATGCAAATCAAAACAACAATGAGGTACCATCTCACACCTGTCAGAATGGCTATCATCAACAAAGGACAAGTGCTGCCCTAACTGGTTTGACTCAGTGGGTAGAGCATCGCCTGTGGACTGGAAGGTCCCAGGTTCAATTCTGGTCAAGGGCATGTACCTTGGTTGTGGGCACATCCCCAGTAGGTGGTATGCAGAAGGCAGCTGATCAATGTTTCTCTCTCATCGATGTTTCTGACTCTCTGTCCCTCTCTCTCTAAAAAATATCAATAAAATATATTTTTAAAAAAAGAAAGGATAAGTGCTGGTGAGGATGCGGGAAAAAAGAAACCCTCATGCACTGCTGGTGGGAATGCAGCCAGGTGCAACCATTGTGGAAACAGTATGGAATTTCCTCAAACAATTAAAAATGGAACTCCCATTTGACCCAGTGATCCCACTTCTAGGAATATTTTTCAAGAAATCAGAAACATCAATCAGAAAAGATATATGCACCCCTATGTTCATAGCAGCACAATATGCAATAGCTAAGATTTGGAAACAGCCTAAGTTCCCATTAGCAGTGAGTGAATTAAATAAAACAGTGGTACATCTACACAATGGAATACTATGCTGCTATAAAAAAGAAAGAACTCTTACCATTTGCAATAGCATGGATGGACATGGATAGCATTATGCTAAGATATATAAGCCAGTTGAAGAAAGATAAATATCACATGATCCCACTCATTTGTAGAATATAATGAACAAAAGTAGATCCAGAGACACAGAAGCATCGAAGAGACTGTCAAACCTCAAAGAGAAGGCAGGGGAGGGGGGAGGGGTGGAGCAGGTTGTGTGGGTAAGAGATCAACCAAAAGCCTTGTATGCATGCATATAAGCATAACCAATGGACACAGACAGTAGAGGGGTGAGGGCATGTGCTGGGGGGTGGGAGTGGCCAGGGAGAGGTCAATGGAGGGAAAAGGAGGCATATGTAATACTTTAAACAATAAAGAATTTAAATTAAAAAAAAAAAGGTTGATGGCAAGGTCAGGATCAATATAACCTACCTTGCTGACTTTATGGGTAATATTAGCAACGGCAAAACTGGAGAGAATTTCTGTCTGATCTATGACACCAAGAATCACTTTGCTGTTCATCGGATGATACATGAAGAGGCCAAGTATAAGTTATGCAAAATGAAAAAGAGCTTTGTGAGCACAAAAGGAATCCCTCATCTGGTGACCCATGATGCTTGCACCACCCACTATCTTGGGCCCTTTATCAAGGTGAATGATAACATTCACCTTGCAAAATTACTTATTTCATTACATTGGACAATGATAACCTGAGTATGGTGACTGGAGTGCTAACCTGGGAAGAACTGGTGGGATCATCTACAGAAAGACCCCCTGGTTATTTTGACATAGTTCATGTGAAAGATGCCAATGGCAACAGCTTTTCCACCCAGCTCTCCAACATTTTTGTTATTGTTTTTTTTTTTTAATATATTTTATTGACTTTTTACAGAGAGGAAGGGAGAGGGATAGAGAGTTAGAAACATCGATGAGAGAGAGACATCGATCAGCTGCCTCCTGCACACCACCTACTGGGGATGTGCCTGCAACCAAGGTGCATGCCCTTGACCGGAATCGAACCCAGGACCCTCCAGTCCACAGGCCGATGCCCTATCCACTGAGCCAAACCAGTCAGGGCCATTTTTGTTATTGTTAAAGGCAACAGATCATGGATTTGTTTCCCCTGTAGAAAGAGTACCCACCTCGCCATTGCTGCCGAGAGAGACAAGAGGCTAGCAGCCAAATAGAGCAGTGGGTGAAATGAGCTGTAGGTAAGAATGATTGGAAGGGTCCTTGTACTTAACTAAAGACAATGCAGCATGGAAAGAAATGGAGATTCCTCCAGTATGCACCACCATTATGTCTGATTCCATAGGCCCGTGGAACTCTACAGCTATATTTTTAAATTAGTACACAAGATAAGTATAATGTGTGCATTCTGAAGATACAGTTTTTTACATATACTTGTTCTTGTGTTTTACAATAGTAAAACACGTTTACATATGACCTCCTTTATTCTCACCTATAATTCTGCTGAGTAGTAGGCAGAATAGGTTTTCACTTATTATTATATTTTAAAAACTTTTCGTTATAGAATACTTCAAATACACCATCAGAGAATAACATAATGTACCCCATGTACCTTTCATCCAACTTCTACAGTTATCAACTACTAGAGGCCCGGTGCACAAAATTCATGCACGGGTAGGGTCCCTAGGCCTGGCCAGCGATCAGGGCTGGTTGGAGTCTGCCGGCTGCCAGCCAGGGCCTCCCTTCCACAGCTGCCAGCTGCCAGCTGCTGGCTGGGGCCTGCCTTCTCCGGCTGCCAGCTGGGGTCTTCCTTCATTCTGCACCACCCCCTGGTGGTCAGCGCACATCATAGCAAGTGATCGAACTCCTGGTCTCCCAGTCGAACTCCTGAGGGGACAATTTGCGTGTGCCCCTGTTAAGAGAGTAGAAATTTTTGAGCATGCTTTCTCCTAGTCGACTTAGCCTTGAATCCCAGCTGCACCTCACAAAATAGCCTTGCAAGATAGAACACTGTCAGTTTTCTGAAGAACAGGATGACCATGTAAATAACATGGTCATCAATAATATGACCCTGACATTACTTAAGAAAAACTGTTTTGTCTTAAATTGCTTGCTCTGCAAAAACAAGATGTGGTAAATGTGCTTAAAAGCGGTCCTGCACAAAGGGTCGGGGCTGCTCTCTGGATTCCCTGTGTGGAGAAAGGCAGAGCAGTTGCTGGCCAGATAATAAAGGCTCCCTAAATTTTAATTTGGCCTGGACTCCGGTGGTCATTCACTCACGTTCGCTCCACAACACCCCCTAGACGCAGCATCCAGCTTCATGGAGGAGCTGACAGGCCCAGACACTCCAACAGCGATGGATCCAGCCTTGCCACTGGGTTCCCACGGCCCCCGGCCAGGCTGACAGGCCTGGACACTCCAGCAGCAGCAGAGCGGAGAGGCTGGATCTGCCACCAGAGGGGGCGGATCCAGCCTCACCACTTGGTCCCTGTGACCCCTGGCCGGAACGACAGGCCCAGACACTCCAGCAGCTCCATCTTTGTTTGGTTAATTTGCATACTCACTCCTGATTGGCTGGTGGGCAGAGCAGAGTGAGGGTCAATTTTCATGTTTCTCTTTTATTAGTGTAGATAATCTCACAACCTATACAGACATGTACAATGAAAAAAAATTTAATCAAATATCAGTGTGGATCAGAAGAGAAAATTTGTATTTTTATTTTATTAACAGGGTTTTCTACATCATCTCCACAGAGAAGATGACTTGCCCAAAACATTTACCTAGTCTTAGAACTGAGACTAGAACTTATGGTGTGAGAGAGAGGTGGAGAAGATTTGAATATGGACAGCTACAGTCTTCACTAGACTTTGAGGAATATGGCAATTCTCTAGCTGTGTGTTTGTGTTTATTTTACAAAAAGGTAGGCAACTGTCTCTTTAGAATGATTTCTTCTAAGTCCTGCTTGGTGGATCCTTGCAGGTCTTAGATCTAGTGCAATTAAATATTTTACCAACACAAACACCCGGTGTACTTGGAAACCTTAAGCTATGAGGAAATGGCTGTGAAGATGCACCACAGAGAAGCAGCGAGTTGCAGCTGTCCTCTGGAACCTTACACCACCTGAACTGTCAGGAAGACAAATTTGATTGAAACTCGTGCTTCCATTTTAAAACATGGCTGGCGAAACAGAGCTCTGCCTTGGGCTGCTGAGGGAGTGACAAACGAAATGTTGATTGATCCCCCATTTATTTTATTTTTAAAGTGTTTGCCAATACTGGAGCACCCCGGTTGTGTGGGTCTGCCACACTGCCATCAGCATTGAAATTCCCTTCACTGAGCTAAGAGTCCCATCCTATCTCAATTACAGTATTTTCAACCTTTCCCAGTAATGACCCAACTAGGAGATTGTCTGAAAGTGAGTAGGCAAGGATTCACATTGGCTAAGTTGCAGGTATTAAAGTGAATCCATCTGGAAAATATGGCATTGAGCTCTTAATGTCTCATTAATGGGCACAAGGTCAGGCTCTGTCAGGGCATTTTTGTAGTTCTAGATCTCTCTTTTAGTCAGGTCCTCTTGAATGTAACAAGATGTTTGTTACAATACAAGCAAAGTCACATGTACTGAAGTCTTCTCATAAAACAGTCCACAAATGAACTCTGCTACGCCAAGAAAAATAAAAGTGCTGTGAAGAATATTTAGCATTTGTAATGCAAAGCATTTTGTAATTCCCTATTTGCCAAATCTCTCTTGAGAGGAGGTCAGTAATTTTCTCATTATCCTGCTAAAGGAAACAAGTCAGCTGCTGTTCCCAAAGTAACATATGGTCAATCAATATCTGGAATTAGAACACAAACCATTCCCATTCCAGGGACCACAGCTAAGCCAACAACAAATTTGGGTGTAAGATTATTGTAAGTTTTGGAGATAACTAATATGATGAAATCATTCACCGGTGACAGGATGTGCATAGGAATAAAGTTGAGAAAGAAAGAAATTCTCCATTGCATTTAATGTGAGACATTTGTTCATTTGAGCTTTACAAGTTTCCAATAGTGCATAGTTGAAAGAAGGAAAGAGAAATATGTAGAGGGAGACAGAGAGAAAGAGAGTAGAAAATGTTGTCAGAGAAATTTCAAAATAAAAGTAGATTCCAAACACATATGAAATTAGGTTAGTCGTTTAAAAGAAAATTAAGAGTTCTATCCCAGTCTCAGAAGAAAGATAAAGATTTTAGAATACCTCACAAACAAAAATCTGAATAAAATATAACAATTTCATATCATAAATTCAGTCACCCAAAGGGAATATATCAAATAAGTAAAAGCATCTTGTTTGGTTACTCTGACTCAGATAGCAGGATTGTCAAAATATTATTTTAAGTCATCTATATATATATCAAAAGCCAGCAACTGGAAGGCCATAAAGACCAGAACAACCGGTTGCTATGATGTCCACTGTGGCCAGCAAACCAACCTTAATGGGGGTGGGCCAGCCAACCTCCTGCAGCCCCTCCCCCCACCCAGCCCCACCCCCACCCCAGATTGGTCTCCCACCCCGATCAGGGGCAGGGCTGGCTAGCCAACCACCCATGGCTCCTCCCCAAGGCTGCTGGCCCCTGATCGGCCCCCCCAACCCATTTGAGGGCAGAGCCAGACAGCCCATAGCCCCTCCCCATGGCCGGCCCCACCCCCAATTGGCCCCCCCACCCCAATTGGAGGCAGGGCCTGGTAGCCAATTGCCCATGCCCCCTCCCTCAGCCAGCCCGGCCCTGATCAGGCCCTGATCAGGGTGGGTCAGCCAGCCAACCTCCTGCCATCTCCTCCTCCTGACAGGCCCAGCCCCTATCCGCCCCGATTGAGGCCAGGCCGGCCGGACCCCACCTATGCATGAATTCATGCACTGGGCCTCTAGTATAGAGATAAGAAAAAACTTCTATTTTTATTTGCCATTTAAGTTAATAAAAATATCTATGTCCTTCCACCTACCCACCACACACACCCTAAGCAATAACCTTTGAATCATTCCTGACCTCATCACCACACTGTTACTGATGTTAGCCTTTTGTTAATTGTTATCCTTTCTTTGCCTTGTGTCTTGTCAGTCTGGAATTTTTACAGTAATTCACTAGACTGAGATCCAGTATAATCCTATTTTACCAGTGTAACCTTTAATACTTCATGTGCATATTTATTAGAAATTAACTGAATACAAAACAAACCAAAAAATCCAAAAGCAATATTTGAAAAACAACCATATTCTCTTTAAACAGGTACTTTTTTAAAAAATCAAGTGCTCCAAACTCATCAAGTCATATGTATTAAATATGTACAGCATTTTGTATTTCAATCATACCTCAATAAAGTGGTTTAAAACACTTTTAATATAATACTCAGTTCATAAGTAAGTAAATAAATAAATAAATAAATAAATAAATAAATAAATAATATTTAAACCAAATGACATATATCAGTTGCAGGAGATTGATAGGATAAAAGTTTGTTTCATGTAAATACTCTAATAACTTCTTGTGTTATTCAAAAACTCATATAAGTTCATTATTTTTAAAAGCAGTATATTCTTTTTAGAAATTACCAAGTTGATTTTTTTTGAACTGAATCTTTTTTAATTTATTTGGGGTTGTAGAAACTAGATATATATTATTTAATATTTCTTGATAATAATTTGCCCCCATTTAAAGTTGGTATCTCAAAAGTATCTTTGTCACCCCATGTGCATTTAACTGCACCATTATCACCAACCCCTATTTTTAAAAAATCTTCATTAATGGAAACTGTTTCAGTGTTAATAACTGGGGTGTGTCAAAAGCAGGAATGATTTGTGAATGGCACAAATAAGAGATGGATTTTTTTGTTCTTCTTTTAAAAACTCCCTCAAAATTTGCTCTCTGCTGGCCTGAAGATGCCAGTCTGTACACAGTGATCTGAGCGCCATTCTTCCAGATTCTAGAAGACTCAGTTGGCATGATGAGATATGCAAGTACTGGTTCTGCAGTTGCTTTCTTCATTTTAAACTAATCTCAGTAGAGACTAACTCTGAGTCTTCAGCACCGAGGCAATCCAAGCCCCGGTAATCCAAAAACTGCTGAGGAATTCTTCTGCAAGATTTATATTCTGCAAATATGGGTGATCATTGTATCCTTTCTGTAAATACATTCACAAGATGATTAGATGCTGTCTTCCAGTTTTCTTTTTTTATTCAATGTGGTCTGAGAAGTTGCTTGTTGATAGGGAAATTGCTATGGGAGAACCTACATCTATTCCTGGGTATCAATGATGAGTTATAAGCACACCCATCACAGACTCTACTGCTTAAAAATACCTGTGGAATAAATAGTCTATCCTCCATTATTCATTTGCTTTAAATTTACCTAGAGTGAAACCCACAACACATGGAGAAATCAGGCAGTTCAGAATTTACTCTTGAAAGCAAATATACCAAATTAATAGAAACTCACTGCTAGTTTATGCTGACTTAGAATAGCAGGATTTGCAAGATGATACTTGAAGTTAATACGAGTGAATGAAAAAATATTTTTTTATTTTTACTTATCATTTTGTTTCAGAACAACATACAAGATCTTGAGCAGTTTTTTTAGGTGCTGAGAATGAAATAAACACAGTAGCTTACCTTATGCCTGCTTAGACCATGAACTAAATCACTTCTCTGAGAATAACCCCCATGAATATTATGAGATGGGCCCATGGCAGTTCTATTTGAGACACAGGTGGCTATTGATTCAAACTACTCAATTTCTCTCTCCAGAGATTCCAAATTTGGCCAACGAAGCCGCCACCCACAAGTGCACAGAACTATAACATAGACACGTATGAGCCATGGTGTTGTCTATTCTGCCATGTGGTGGACAGGGAGAGGCCAGACAACCAGCACAGAGAGGAGCAGTCAAGACACAGAGCTCCGCATAGACTGATGGCTTTCATTTCCTGCTTCCAGGTTTTTCATGAAGCTCAGCTTCATTCTTGCCCTTCATTTCCATGTATTATCCCTGTTTTCTTATAATAACCCTCCCTTTTTGTTCTGTAATCTAGCATAAGTTGGTTTCTGACACCTTTATCTAATACAAAGGAGGCCAATGGATACTAAAAAGAAGAGTCTTGAATATGCATGAACAGCATAGAATTGAACTAAGCACCTTCACTAAAGCCACATCATTTGGGGATTGCAGATTCCTCCCCTATCTCCTTTTACAAATTCTTTTCCCTTTTAGACTATGCTTAGTTTCCATTTTAGTTTATAAAGAATAAAATCGGGAAACACATTTTAAAGTCTCAAGACTTTGCTGAGCATAGAAGAATAAGATTGACGTGTCCTATTCTTCATAAGGGAGTAAGTAAACACCATGATTTCTATCAGCTGATAAACCTGCTTCAAGTTTATGCTTTTTCTTCCTCCTTTTATGATTCTTCTCAGTCTTTAAATGCTCACTAGTACTTCCACACTGCACATTGATTTTGAAGAGAAACCTTGTTAAAGGATTCATTACTGTTTCTTCTTAAGTCTAAGTAAATGAACTGGCCTTCATGATAAAGGATTAAAGAAAAAATATTTTCTTTCTTGGCTGTATCTGCACATTTGTATGATGCTGGCACTCAGTAAATGCTAAAAAAAATCTGTCAGAGATGTTGTATTGTGGTGATGCTCATTAATGCAGAAAAAAATCTAACTAATCAATAGCCCAATTGGGAGAAGCGATAGTGAGACTGGCAGAGTTTACCTGAGGGTCCTGGTCCCCTCCTTATCTCAGGTCTTCTGAAACATAGGCCAGTGCCCTCATGCAGCCTTAGGGCACTCTATCCAGTCTCATTTATCACTATTATAACTTCAGCTTTCAGAGAGGTTTCTTCCTGCTCTCTCACCCCTAAATCTTATAGTTTCTCAGTTCTATTTTTATTGTTAACCTCGCTTTAGTCTACCAATGTTTTAAAGAGACTTAGAAAAGTGTGTTTTCAAAAGTAGGAAACAATTTTAAAAATTAATGCAGACCCAAGAAAATGTACTTAATTATGAAAAAGACACCCCTATTTCAATTTCTCCAGGGACCAAGGAGAAAGATAGCAGCTTGTCCAAAAGTCTCATTAAGTTTTTTAAAAACTGGCTACATTAACCATCGAATGAATGAGAAAGAAATGATTGTCTTTTTCATGCTTTGTGTTATTTTGGGTCTTTGTTACTCAAAGTTTAACATAGTTCTCCCAGTATCTTCTAGAGGTCGGGCTTTCTCAAGATCCACCTTCTATTCCTCTGCAGCACTTTTTTTTTTTTTTTTTCAAATCTGAGTTAGCCAATCTAGTAAGAATGTCATAGACTCTCTACCATGACAGTCTAGGTTGGATATTGACATAGTCCAGTGGATATGGTCTTTCCAAGTCTGGTTCCTTTTGAGTGCAAGATGCAGCCTTATGTTATATATTCTGATATCAAATAGATAAGTGATGGAACACACACACACACACACACACACACACACACACACACACAGTCCTCCCAAAGAAGTCAGAATTCAATCTAACCAAAATCAAGAAATATTGGGTAATTTTATGTGACAATCACTGCCTAAATACATTTTATACCTTTTTCTTATTTTTTACATCCATCTTTCCAGATAGGTACTATTTCCTATTGCTCTCCATAGGTGACCTACATTCCAAACATCATCTCATTTGTCCATGATGGTTGCTAGAATCCTGCTACTCTATCTATATTCTAACAGGAAGGAGGAAGCAATAAAGAAGGGCATGCCAATTCCTTTAGAGAATACTTACCCATAAATTGCATGCACTACTTCTGCTTATATTCCATTGTTTAGGACTTAGTCACATGAGCATACCTGCAGCAAAGATGTCTGAGAAAGTGGTATTTATTAAAGGTAGACAGGTAATAGCTAAAAATCAAAGGTTTAATGACTGAGAATAAAAGAAAACAAATAGGCAACTAGCAGTCTTTGTCATGGGGAGGGGAGTATGATGCTGAGGAGTAACTAACATTTGGATGATCCAGAGAAATAATGCAACCAATTTTCCCTTTATTTCCATATACCATAAGATGGTTAACCTAGAAATGAGTAAGAGGATGCTTATGTTATATATACACACAGAAGGTCAAAGCTTAAGGGTATGTTAGAAGGGAGAAATGCAGGCCAAAGTTTCTACTGCTACTAAACTAATCATATATGCATATGTTTACCCCTTTTCATAGAAGGCAAAAAGAGTTCATCTAGCAGGGGTTCTCAACCTTCCTAATGCCGCGACCCTTTAATACAGTTCCTCATGTTGTGGTGACCCCCAACCATAAAATTATTTTCGTTGCTGCTTCATAACTGTTATGTTGCTACTGTTAATGAATTGTAATGTAAATATCTGTGTTTTCTGATGGTCTTAGGCGACCCTGCTAGCAGTTTTCAACCTGTGGGTCCCGACCCACAGGTTGAGAACCGCTGCTGTAGAGCCTAAGACCATCAGAAAACACAGATATTTACATTACGATTCATAACAGTAGCAACATTACAGTTATGAAGTAGCAACGAAAATAATTTTATGTTTGGGGGTCACCACAACATGAGGAACTGTATTAAAGGGTCGCGGCATTAGGAAGGTTGAGAACCACTGCTTAGAGTGAGGGCTGAGAGTTATGCTCCCAGATCCTGTTGTACTCTCTGTATATCTTGATGGTTTATGGGATCATTCATGTGTTTATATTCCAAAGCTACTGTGGATTTCACTTTAAGCTTTTGACAAAATCATTCAAAACAAAGTGGCATGAATGTCAGGAAATCTTATGGACATTCTAAATACTTAAAATTAATAAATACCATTGTAAGACAAGCTTGTAGTTTTTTGAGATCTTACCTTTTAATTCAAAACTCAAAGAAAGTTCTTTTAAAATAATGTTTCAGGAAACAAAACAGCCTAATTTTTAGGGCATAGATCATTTCAGCCTCTACAACCTACAGGTTTGAAGAATCAATAACACAAGATTAAAGTTCTGGAGCTATCTTTAGATCTTCCTCCAAGAAATTGAGAGGCATTTTCTGAGCTTCAGACCACAAGCCTTTCACTGCTATGATGGACATGGTTTCTCCTTTTCAGGGTTATAATAGATTTGTAAGTAGAGAAGGGAATGAGATTCAATAGTTATGTCAGATACTATATTGTGTAGTTGTGAATTATATACATTTATCCAATTATTTATTAGTTCAATAAATGTGTTGAATTGTTACTTTGAACCAGGCATTTTTCTAGCTACTGGTAATACAGCAAAAGAAACTAAAAGGCATGACCCTGTTTTCACAAAGCATATATTATAATGGAGGAAATAAAATAACAGAAAACAACATAATATTACAAAAACATATGATAGGTGGTCACAAAAAACCTCCCTGAAAAGGTAATTGAGACTTGAATGACAAGAATGACTCTGTTACACAGAGATCCAGAAGAGCAGCCCTAGCATGCTGAGACCATGAACTTGGTATGTTGGAGGGATGGAAAGCAGACAAGGGTGGTGGCTGATTATAATGAGTGAGATATGCTGAGGTCAGAATATCTCATGTCTAGAAGATCCAGGAAGTAATTTGGATTTTACAGGATCTCACTGTAGACTTTAAAGCAGGAGAATGATGTGATGTAATTTATGTTTTTAAAAATATCACTTTTGCAGCTATACAGAGAGTGTATTTTAGGCAGTGGTGTGCCAGTAAATATTTACAATTAGCTATCTGGAAAATATATTTTAACAATTCCTGACTTACAGCACATTCCAATTTCTGTGGTGTAAATATTGCCACCATGACAAATTTCAAGCTACCAATGTTACTGAAGGTGGAGTTGAAAAGTGATTCACACAACTGGCTCTTAAGAGCCTGGACAAGGCAGTTCCAGCAAATACCAGATTGTAGGCACTAGGAATTGAAGCACGAAAGCTAGCCACAGGCTTCAGTAGCCATCCAGGCAAGAGAGATGGTATGTTGGTAGAATGGATTTTGTGATTGTAGATGTGGTTAAAAGAAATGAACAGATTTAAGAGATATTTAAAAGAGAAAATAGATAGGACTTGATGAATTAAATAAAGAGGGTAGTATGGCAGCCCTCAAAAGTAAGTTCCATATTTCAAAATGGTAAAATTCCCTTTAGCTAATTACTCTCTCCCAGCTAGTCTCTATCCTTCCTATATCCTACCCAGACTCCTTTAATTTAAAGTTTTTTTTAAAAAAACATCATTCATACCTATTTGTTTCTTCTCTAATGTAGGAAAATGAAAGTTTCTTTCCCATGCCATGTTCTGTTCTCTTCCAGGTAGACACAGCCCAAGAGACACTGGTGAAAGTAGGGGTAGAAATTCTGAATTCAATACTAATGTTCTTACTCCAGCTGCCTAGCCCTGCCATCCTTGCTACGGCTCACTTGGGCAGTTGAGCCTCTGCCTGTGTTAAGGTCAGGGTGGGAATGGCTGGTGACCATGGTTTTAAAAAGGATAAGATGGCATTAAGAGTTAAAGTCATGCTCTTTTTCTGCTGATTCCCAAGTCTATTTTTTCAATAATCAATCTGATAAGAAGTATTGAAGTCTCAAATGAGGAGTTATTTGACTACTTGATAAAAAAAACAAAACATTTCTAACTAAGCACCATTCAATGGTTATTAAAATTTGTTATAACATTTTCAGTGTTTGCTGTGCAAATATTTTAATCATCTCTCATGTTTCAACTATCTCTAGAGAACTAAGGTGAGTTTTCAAATTACCTTAATAAATATATTATACTGGATCAGTCTTATTAAGGAACTCCCTCTCCCTTAATTTGATTGACTGAATGATACTGAGATTCAGTGATCCAAAAACTGGCAGAACATTTTATGGATAACATTGTCTGTTTGTCATTACAGCTGTTAATAGAAACAATAGGACTAATGATGAGCTAAATGCCCCCAAAAAAGTTAACATCATTTTTTTAAAACTGACAAATATTTATGTCCAAAGTGGTATTCTTTCCATCAAACCACTTTTTCCGTACTCTCCTGTTGTCCTGTATTTATGAGACAATTCCACTAAAAAAGGATTTTCTGGTTTTGTCTTTCTGTAATCTAGATATTGAATTTATTGTTATAGTGATTTATTTTATCCAGACATAACTGCAGACTGCAATACCAAGTTTCCCAGACAACACTGACATTCATCACTGGCACAATAGTACAGGAGAAAGGTCATTAAACAATAAGCAAAAGATTTGGGTTTCAGGTCTTCCAGTGACTTGCTGTTTGGTGATAGGCTGTATTCTTGTCCTCTATGACTTCACTCATTTAAATAATAAAGCATTTAAAAATAGACATTCAAAAAATTCCTTTTGGGTCTTAAGACAGAACATTTTCTTTTTGGAGAAAGTTGTATGTAGCTTATATAGGATCGTACACAATATCAAATTGTAGTATGTTACCTCTTTTTATTTCTGTATTACTCATGATAATTGCAGTTACTAGTAAGCTATTAATGGCTCATTGCCTATATGTTAGTCAGAAATCAACCCATACTAGCTTACAATAAAAGGAGGGGGAGTGGGAGAAGCATTGGGAAGGCAGTATAGGTCCAAGGACTGAAATGATGCTCTCTAATCTTTCACCCCCTTATCCTGGCTACTTTCTGGGGTTTGATTTTGTCTTACTTCAGACAGCTTCCAACATGAGAGCTGATGGGTGGTGTATGATCAGAAGTAACTCCAACATTATATCATTCTACATTATAACCCAAAGAAGGAGAGATTTCTCTCACCCAACTTTTGCATATGAAATCCCAGGAAGACTCTAACTTGCTCAGTCACTGTAATAACTAAGTTAAATTCACTGCCCTATGAGTTGGAGGGTGTTAAGAAAGAGCACAGTTCACTAAGCAGCAGCCTCACCTTGAATCTTACATGTGAAGAGGAGTGGTGTTATTCTTCCCAGAGATAGAGACAAATACTACACTGAGAAAAATAGGTATAAGTACCAGAGTCTGTATTCAAGGTTTACCTTCACAATAAGATATATGATCATTGTCTTTTGGCCTTTAGTATGGACCTTGATTCTTTTTGTCAATAAATTTCAGAATGTTAGAAGCCTAATTGGGTTGTCACATCACCTAGAGAAGGTCAGTGCAATTTCATTATTTGTCACCCATGTGACTTATTCAAGTAGCTATTCAATAAATATTTGGTGATAATGAAAAAATTCTAGTTGTTATAAGCCAGTTTCACTTTACATTTAACTTCTTTATATTGTCTACTTCTGCTAACTCTTTTTTGGCTCAACTTATTGTGGAAGAGACCATTGTTTCTGGATACTTAATCTGACAGCTTTAGTAGAGATTTTTTTCTTCATTAGACAGTGCTTGATCTCCTCTGACAGCTTCAATCCTATAATGCTCTTCCCCAAAGGCGGTACTTAAAGTCTAGATATCTCTATACATTGTAGAGGTCCAACTTCATGACTTCACTTCTTATTAGACTCCTAGTAAAATTCCAAGGATACTGGGTATTTGTTATTATTAAAGGCTTTGCAAGTTCTTGGGCAGAATTTCTATACCTGTGTTTGAATCTGAATGATTATGTTCCTTTTCTTTCCATTGATCCTCAGGAGTGAGAGCTCATATGCATAAATCCATATTCCACTACCTTGTCTATGATTTATAAATAAATGAAGTGAAACAAATTTACTATTGGCAAGTAAGTTCCATAATAAATAAAAATGAACACTAAGCTTTTGGGGAAGAGGGGTCGAGTACACAATATAATATACAGATGTTGTATTATAAAGTTGTACACCTGAAATTTATATAATGTTATTAACCAATGTTACCCCAACAAATTTAATTTTTTAAGTGGCGGTTGTTTTTCTCTATGCTTGACAATTACTCTTTATTTCATTGGATAAGATTTACTATGTCTAGTTTGTGATGGTAACAGAGAAAATATATGTAACCATATATCACATATGTGCTGTTCTATAACTGTATTAATATGAATATATCCATAAAACAATAATTAAATGGCAATTTCTAGGTCAATGAAAATTTCCCCAAGATAATTTTTATATAAAATTTACTACTTAATATAAGAAAGATCTGTAATTTAATTGCATTCACAATTTTTTTTGTTTATGCTTTAGCTAATATTTTTAGATATCTGCAATACAATAAACTTGGACAATTATTTGGCTTTTCACAAGTTTTCTTATATATTTTTCAAGACATATTTTCCCTCTATAATGGATTTTAATAATAATACTAGAAGCCCGATGCACGAAGATTCGTGCTAAAATGGGCTTTACTTTCCCTGGCGGCTGGCACCACCTTTCCACTCCAGCCCAGCCCCTTTCCGCTCCAGCCCCGCCTTCCCACGCTGCCCAGAGGCCCTGAGAGACTGGGGGTGGGGCAGAACGCCATGGCGACGACGCAAGCATCCCGCCCACCCCTCAGCGCCTGTGTATGCAAATTAACCGCCATCTTTGTTGAGTTAATTTGCATATCACTGATTGGCTGGTGGCATAGCAGAAGTATGGTCAATTTACATGTTTGTCTATTATTAGGTAAGAAAGTAAAAGGCTATAATATAAAGAACAGGCTATAATACAAAGAATATATATTATACTGTAGCATATCTTCCCTGAATCTGCATCCCTTCTATTTACTACAACATTTTTCTTGATTTCTATTGGAAAAGTCCTTGAAAGAGTGTTAGTTATTGTTTTGTTTTGCTTTATTACTTTTCTGTTTTTACATGCTGTATTTCCATTCTCTCATCAATCCACTTCAATTAGGCTTTTCCCACACCAGTCTACTGAACCCATTCTTGACATAGCCATCAAGTAACTCTATCTTGCCAAATTTGGGGTCAACTCTATCCTCTTTTAACTTGGCCTTCTAGCCGAATTCAATACACTTGATCACCTCCTTCTTCCTGAAGCATATCCTTCTCGTAGTGGTTAAAAGAAGGACTGGAATCCTATCTAATAAAAGAGTAATATGCAAATTAACCATCACTCTGCTACACCCACAAGCCATGCCCACCAACCACGCCCACCAGCCAATCAGGAGTGAATATGCAAATAAACCCAACCAAGATGGCTATGGCCACAGAGAGCAGGAGGGAGGCATGGGTTTCCCCAGCAATGGAGGAAGCCAAGCTTTCCGCCTGCCCTTGCCGGCCTAGGCCTCCACTCAAGGCTACAAAGTTTCAATGATAGAAGATACATAAACCCAAACAGAAATGGCGGCAGCCACGGAGCTAGAAAGAGCAGGAGGCTAGGGTTTCCCCCGGTGATGGAGGAAGCCAAGCTTTCTGCACACCCTGGCCGGCCCAGGCCTCTGCTTAAGGCTTCAAAGTTTCAATTATAGAAGATACATAAATCCCAAGAGAAATGACTACCACCACGGAGCAAGTAGAAGGCTTGGCTCCACTCCAGGCTACAAAGTTTCAATTGTAGAGATAACTAAACCCCAGATACCAGGGCATCCACTTGGGTCGCCAGGGGGCGTGGCCGGCCTGCAAACCACCACAGATCCCTCACCCAGGCCCCCCCACGCCCCAAGGGAACCCCCACCCTGATCCGGGACACCCTTCAGGGCAAACCAGCTGGCCCCCACCCATGCACCAGGCCTCTGTCCTATCTAATAAAAGAGTAATATGCAGATTGACCGTCACTCCAACACACAAGATGGCTGCCCCCATGTGGTCAAAGATCCTGCCCCCATGTGGACACAAGATGGCCACCACAAGATGGCCAGCAGGGGAGGGCAGTTAGGAGGGACCAGGTCTCCAAGGGAGGGCAGTTGTGGGCAATCAGGCCAGCAGGGGAGGGCAGTTAGGGGTGACCCAGCTGGCAGAGGAGGGAAGTTGCGGGCGACCGGGCCTGCAGGGAAAGGCAGTTGGGAGGGACCCAGGCTTGCAGGGGAGAGCAGTTCGGGGGGGACCAGGGCTGCAGGGGAGGGCAGTTGGGGGCAATCAGGCTGGCAGGGTAGCAGTTAGGCATCAATCAGGCTGGCAGGGGAGTGGTTAGGAGGTGATCAGGCTGGCAGGTAGAAGCAGTTAGGGGCAATCAGGAAGGCAGGCAGGCGAGCAGTTGGGAGCCAGCAGTCCTGGATTGTGAGAGGAATGTCCGACTCCCCGTTTAGGCCCGATCCCACTGGGATTGGGCTTAAACGGGCAGTCGGACATCCCTCGAGGAGTCCCAGATTGGAGAGGGTTCAGGCAGGGCTGAGGGACACCACCCTCCCGTGCACGAATTTCGTGCACCGGGCCTCTAGTACTTTATAAAAAGCCACACAGAAAATATGTTAGGTTTTATGGACTGTACAGTTTCTGTTGCAACTACACAACTCTGTTGATTTAGCACAAAAGAAGCCTTAGACAATATGTAAATGAACAAGTATGGCTGTGTTCCAACAAAACTTTATTCATAGATACTGAAATATGAATTATATACAAGTTTCATGTGTCACACAACAGTATTCTTCTTTCAATGATTTTCCAACCATTTAAAAATGTAAAACCTACTCTTTACTTGAGAGACATGCAAAAAAATAGCCTCAATTTGCTTAAGAGCTTTAGTTTGCCAACCTCGGGTTCAGAACAATCAATCTCCTTTCCCTTATATGTGTTGGTTCTTCTTGGTCTTCATTGCTATATCTGACTGTTACATGTTGCAGTACCTCCAAGCTCAGGTCTTGGCCCTTTTCCCTACCCATGCTTCCTCCTTTGGTGATCTCATCCAGTCCAATAGCTTTAAAAATCATCTGTATGCTTATGATTCCCAAATTTATACCGTCAGCCTGGATCTCACATTTAATTCTCAAATCATATTTCCAGCTGTCTACTTAACATCTCCACTTGGAAATCTAATATTCACATGGCACTTAACCTATCCAAATCAGAATTTCTTATTCTCTCCCTTAACTGCTATTCCCCTAATTTTTCTTATCTTGGCAAATAGTCTTGACATTCACTCAGGTGCTCAAGGCAAAAACACAGGGTTCACCTTTTATTTCTTCTCTTTCCCTCATACCCACATCCAGATCATGAACAATTTCTGCCAGTATTACCATTTTCCATTACTCACCAATTCCAACTTGGCTCAAGCCTTTCATATCACTTGTCTGAATTACTTTACTAGCTTCATAACTCATTTCCTTATATTTATGTTTATCCCCCTGCCTTCTGTTTCCCACTGTGCTACCAGATTGACAATTTCAAAATGTAAGCAGAATTATATCATTCTCCTGCTCAAAATTCTCTAATGGCTTTCCATCATAATCAGAATAAATTCCAAAATCTGTAGCATGGCCTACATGCCCTCTGTGATCTGATTACTGCTTATCTCTATGAATTTACCTCTCAATCACTCTCTCATTATTTGTTCCATTCCAGCCTCTGTCTTGAACTCTTTTCTTCCAGTATTTCCCTGGCTTGCCCTCTTTCTTTATTCAGGTCATTGCTCAAATATTACTTCCTCAGATAGATTTTCCATGATGTGCTACCTAAAAAAGTAAACTCCTTCCTTGTGTTCTTCCTATTTACCCTGCTTTGTTTTTCTTCATCAAAATATACTGACTGAAACAGTATTAATGCTTGTAAATTTGTTTACTGATTTGATTATGTCTCCCACTAGAATATCAGCTTCATGAAGTCACTTCTTTTGTCTGTATCTTTACATCTACATCTCAGTGTGTAGAATAGATCCTATTTGTGTACAAATGAAAGAAAATGAACAAATTCATTGACTAATTAGTGAATATGAGGAAAATAAGTAGATTCTTACCCAAAGTAAGTTTTATTAAATTTCTATGCAATATGTGTTAAGGACGTTCTTCCATATATATTTTTTAATCAATTAATTAATTTTATTTTATTGGGGTGACATTAGTCAACATGAACATATAGGTTTCATGTGTGGATTACTAATTTAAAAAAATCTGTATATAGAACCATGTGCCCAACACTCAAAGTCAAATCTTCTCCTGTCACCTCATATTAGGACCCCTTCCCCAAAGCCCCTTCCCTCTGGCAACCACCACACTGCTGTTTGTGTTCATAAGTTTCAGTTTTATATTCCACATATGAGTTAAATCATATAGTTCTTAGCCTTTACTGTTTGATTTATTTCACTTTGCATAATGTTCTCAAGGTCCATCCATGTTGTTATAAATGACACTATTCATCCTTTCTTATGGTTGTGTAGTACTCCATTGTGCATATATATATATATATATATATATATACACACATATCATATCTTCTTTATCCAGTCCTCTATCATAGGTCACTTTGGCTGTTTCCAACTCTTGGCCACTGTGAATAATGCTGCAATGAACATAGGGGTGCATATATCTTTGCATATAAGTGATTTCAACTTTTGGGGGTATATACCCAGGAGTGGGGTTGTTGGGTCATATGGTAGCTCTATTTTTAATTTTTTGAGGAATCACCAGACTGCTTTTCACAGTGGTTGTACCAATCTACATCCCACCAGCAGTGAATGAGGGTTCCCTTTTTTCCACAACCTCTCCAACACTTATTGTTGCTTGTCTTATTGATAATGGCCACTCTAACTGGTGGTATCTCATTGTAGTTTTAATTTGCATTTCCCTGATTGACAGTGAGGTTGAACATCTTTTAATATATCTATTGGCTGTTTGTATGTCTTCTTGGGAGAGGTATATTTTCATGTCCTCTGCCCACTTTTTTTATTGGATTGTTTGTTTGGTGTTGTGTTTTACGAGTTCTTTATATACTTTGGAAATTAAAGCTTTGTCAGAGCTACTGTTTGCAATTATCATCTCCCATCTAGTTGGCTGCCTGTTTGTTTTGTTGTCCATTTCTTTTGCTTTGCAGAAGCTCTTTAGTTTGATATAGTCCCATTCATTTACTTTTGCCTTTACCTCCTTTGCCTTTGGGGTCAAGTCCATAAAATGTTCTCTATCACCAAGGTCTATAAGTTTGGTACCTAAATTTTTTCTATGTGACTTATAGTTTGGGGTCTTATGTTTAAGTCTTTGATCCATTTTGAATTAATTTTTGTACATGGGGACAAACTACAATACAGTTTCATTCATTTGAATGTGGCTTTCCAGTTTTTCCAGCACTATTTATTGAAGAGACTATCTTTATTCCAATGTGCATTTCTGGCTCCTTTGTTGAATATTATCTGTCCATATACGTGTGGTTTTATAGCTGGGCTCTCTATTCTGTTCCATTGATCTGTGTATCTGTTTCTCTGCCAATACCATGCTGTTTTGATTACCGTAGCTCTGTTGTATATGCTGAAGTCAGGTAGCGTGATACCTCCAGCATTGCTCTTTTTTTTTTCAGGATTGCTTTGGTTATGCTGGATCTTTTGTGGTTCCATACAAATATGATGATTTCACGTTCAATTTCTTCAATATACATTTGGAAAATCATAAACCATGAGTTGATATGTCTATCAACCAAGGGATTCATTGTCTATATTACTAATGTGCTTTGCATTTTATAACTATTTATTCCACCTAGAAAACCACACACACACACACACACACACACACACACTGGGTTTTCCCAGCCTGCTGAAATGCTTTACTATTTAAGAATGTTCACTGAAGTTTCTGATGATAAAACTGTAAATTTAGTTTTAATTGTATGTTTATATCTTGTTGAATATCTATTATTACAGAATATATCTACATATTAGATATGTGTTATTGCATAATAATTTGATATATATTGAATATTTGCTGATATATATTGTAGAATAATGCAACTTAGTCAATTTCATTATCTTAAATATAGTTAAATGCATTTATCTTAAACAGTCAACTACTTTATTTTTTTCAATTGCATTGTTTTTTTGTAAGTAGTTTCATCCTACTTAAATACATTGTCCTTTCAAGTTTTATTTTGTATACTTTTTTTGCAAGAAAAAGGAAAGACTATTTTCAAAATGTATAAAGGACTAAAACAACGTTAGAACAATGACTAAATCACATCAGGCTAAAGAGTAGATACTACCAATAATATTAGTACTATATATAAATTTACTCAAGTAATTTAGGTTTGTTTTTTTCTTTTAATGTATTATCCTAACACAACATAAAATAGTATACTGGGTGTAAGTTGGAATCTTCTGAGCAAATCTACATGAAAGGTTTCCCTTCTTCACTTAAAAAAAGTGCTATAAACAAATTTTTATCTTCTCTTGCCTCTTCCCTCAACAAGGCTGAACTGGTAGTACATTGCTCCCAGAAATAGGAAAGAGGGTAAGAGAGGCCTGTGCCTTAACTGGTACAAAAAAAATGCAGTTTGTATGATGTGTGGAGGTTCTTTCACATGGACCAACGTAGGGAGGAAGGAAGGTATATCAATCTATGGCATTTCTGTACACCAATAGTGAACTTACAGAAAGAGAGACTAAAAAAGCAATCCCATTTACCATTGCACCAAAAGATACTAAAGTAAGATACCTAGGAACAAACTTAACTAAGGAGGTAAAAGACCTGTACTCAGAAAACTATAGGACACTGAAAAAAAAGAGATAGAGGAAGACATAAACAGATGGAAGAACATACCGTGTTCATGGATTGGTAGAATCAACATCATTAAAATGTCCATACTACCCAAAGCAATCTATAGATTCAATGCACTCCCCATTAAAAAACCAACAGCATATTTCACAGACCTAGAACAAACTCTCCAAAAATTCATCTAGAATAAAAAAAAAAGACACTGAATAGCTGCAGCAATCCTGAGAAAGAAAAACAAAATAGGAGGGATCTCAATACCAGATATCAAGCTGTATTACAAAGCCACTGTTTGCAGAATAACCTGGTACTGGCACAAGAACAGACATATAGATCAATGGAATAGAATAGAGAATCCAGAAATAGACCCAAACCACTATGCTCAATTAATATTTGACAAAGGAGCCAAGAACATACAATGGAGTTAAGACAGTATCTTCAATAAATGGTGTTGGGAAAATTGGACAGATACATGCAAAAAAATGAAACTAGACCACCAACTTACACCATATACAAAAATAAACTTAAAATAGCTAAAGGACTTAAACATAAAACAGGAAACCATAAAAATATTAAGAGGAATCCACAATCAGCAAAATCTCAGACATACGCCGAAGTAATTTCTTCACTGATACATCTCCTAGGGCAATGGAAACTAAAGAGAAAATAAACGAATGGGACTACATCAAAATAAAGATCTTTTGCACAGCAAAGGAAACCATCAACAAAACAACAAGAAAGCCCACTGCATGGGAGAACATATTTGCCAATGTTATCACCGATAAGGGTTTAATCTCCAACATTTACAGGGAACTCATACAACTTAACAAAAGGAAGATAAACAACCCAATCAAAAAATGGGCAACATACCTAAATAGATACTTTTCAAAAGAAGACATAAGGAAGGCCAAGAGACATATGAAAACATGCTCAAAGTCACTAATCATCCGAGAGATGCAAATCAAAACGACAATAAGGTACCATCTCACACCTGTCAGAATAGCTATCATCAACAAATCAACAGACGACAAGTGCTGGCGAGGATGCAGAGAAAAAGGAATGCTGGTGCACTGCTGGTGGGAATGTAGACTGGTGTAGCCACTATGGAAAACAGTATGGAGTTTCCTCAAAAAACTAAAAATGGAACTCCCATTTGACCCAGTGATCCCACTTCTAGGAATATATCCCAAGAAACTAGAAACACAAATCAGAAAGGACATATGCACCCCTATGTTCATTACAGCAGAATTTATAATAGCTAAGATTTGGAAACAGCCTAGGTGCCCATCATCAGATGAGTGGATTAAAAAACTGTGGTACATCTACACAATGGAATACTATGCTGTGGTAAAAAAGAAGGGATTCTTACCATTTGCAACAGCATAGATGGAACTGGAGAGCATTATGCTAAGTGAAATAAGCCAGTCAGAGAAAGACAAATATCACATGATCTCACTCATTTATGGAATATAATGGACAATATAAACTGATGAACAAAAACAGATCCAGAGACAGAGAAGCATCAATCAGACTGTTAAACCTCAGAGGGAAGGTAGGGGAGGGTGGGGGTAAGGGGGAGAGATCAAGCAAAGGACTTTTATGCATGCATATAAGCATAACCAATGGACACAGACAACAGGGGGATAAGGGCATGAGTTGGAGGGTGGGGGGTTATGGGGGAGTAAGGACACATATGTAATACCTTAATTAATAAAGAAAAAATTAAAATAAATAAAATAAAATATAAAATAGTGTAGAACAAATGGAGGGTTCTGAGGCAGGGGTACTCCTCTACTTGTCAGGTTTGGGCTCCACTGGGAGAGGGGAGTGTGATAAGACAATAAAGGCTCATTCTGCTTAATTTTTAATCTTAAATTTTGTTAAGTTTTCACTGAGTTTTTACATTCTTATATTTTTCCCCTCCATGTTCAACAGCCATAGTTCTCCCATTCATTCCACCATCACTACGCTAGATTTTACCTCCGACATCCGAAGTCGTCCAATAACTTTACAGCCTATAATGCATGCTTCTTTTCTCCTGGATGTGAATTTCTTAAGAATAGGCTCTGTATCTTAAAAGAGCTATTTATATTAACAACACAGTCTTAGATAAACTAACTTCCTAATAAATTAATAGTTAGATAATGTAATTTAAATTTATTAGTATTGGAACAAAACATTTTCAGTATATTTCAAAATTATGGTGATTTAAATTATTCTTATTTAACATATTCTGACCCATCTTCCATTTACTGTCTTTTATCCAATATTTTTTGTAGTAGATCATGATGTGGCCAAGTAAATAATAATAACAACAATAGCAGTGGCAGCAGCAAAACAGAGAGAGGAGGTTAATACTTGCAGCCAAATTTTTACTGAGTGCCTCATTGAATCTAAGGGACAATATCAGCCATGCAGGAATAGCATGATGTTGGGAAAATGGAAGTAGTATTTTAAATGCTACTCACTATTTATCATTTAGATCTAGGTAAAGTTATTCACCCTGTTCTTTCTGCTCCCAACATACTGTTATTTACCGGTAGAATCCAACCTATTATAACATTATCTGTAATGCTTTGTTTAAATATCTGCTAGTAGATTGACATTTCTTTAGATAGACCTATCTCTCATTTATTATTATTATTTTATGTTTTTATTGATATTAGAGAGAGAGGAAAGGAAAGGGGGAGAGAGAAAGAGAAAAACATCAACCCGGGCATGTGCCTTGAATAGGAATTGAACTAGTGACCTTTCAGTGCACAGGATGGTGCTCAATCAACTGAGTCACACCAGCCAGGTCACTTAATATTGCACTAGATGCCTGATGCATGAAATTCATGCAAGTGTATGCCTTCCTTCCCCCAGCTACCAGCACCGGCTTCCCTCTGTCACCCAGGACCTGGGCTTCCCTCACAGCCCTGGCTTCATCTGGAAGTTTGTCTGGAAGGACACCTGGTCTAATTAGCATATTATACTTATATTACTATAGATTGCCAGCACCTACTGTTTCCTAACACTCAAGAAAAGTTAAGTAAAGGCTCGTTAATTAAATGGGTTTATAAATGGATAAATGAATTAGGCATTGCAGAGAATCAAGGAAATCTGCATACTTCTTCTTGTGAGATGGTTTCTACAGTCCCCATTTTGGTTTTGGGTTTCATATCTTTTCCCTTTTCTTTTTATCTATCTCTGCACTAATCTCTAGAACATTAATCTTTTCTTATTCTTCATAACTTAATTCTAAGTTTAACACTCAGCTCCTCTTGAGAAACTATGCAGTCAGATTTTCATTTTAAATTCCAATTTCTCCTCCTTTCCAATATTGAGGTGTCTATCATGCTGCTTCCACAGTTCTATTTAATTTAGTTCACACCACTTTGGGAATTTACAGTTCTCACTACAGTCAAGGCCCACATAGCTCACCTAACAAGTTAGTGTCTAGGCCAGGACTTTCTTTCAACCCATCACAATACTATCTAAAAAGGTGTGTTTTTTTTATTATACTAAATTCTACCCCATAAGCTGAAAGAAGTAATGTCTCTTCCCAAATTACATAAGTTCATTCAAAATTGGAGCTATTTGCTTCATTAAATAAATCACAGCAAAGGCCTAATATTGCCTCTGAGATTTTAATAAGCAGAACAGAAAGTCATGAAAGTTTAGGAGGTGTAAGAACACATTAATATCCATGGAAAACCTTACTCCCTATTAATGTCTTTTGAGAATGATGCCCGTAAGTTTTAATTCAAATCACTTTGTCAATGTTAAATAATAAAGTACTGTGTTCTTGCTGTAGTTGCTTTCTTTGTAATACTCAAAGAACAAAATTGCTACAACGTCACCTCTCCATAAAGAGGAAAATGTTTTCATCTTTGCTTGCCTTTATTTTAATAATTGAAACACTGTCTCTCTCTTGCTAATTGAGCCCATTCACCTGTGACAAATGCAAGCTGTACTGCAGTTAGGACAAGTTTGTCACCCGGGTCACTCACAGAAGCTCTTTGCCAGGGAAAAATTGCTGATGTTCCAGCATATTCTTAGTTGCTAAATCTTACCAGGTGAGCATAAACAAATAGCTCCAATTATTCAAGAAAGGGAAAGAGTTGAGAGGGGTGTTGAGATGCTACAACTGCTATTTCCATCCTCTTGCAAAGTCAACAAGATTCTGTACAGCATAACCAATCCATTATACATGATATATCTCTTCCTGACTTAAGGCTTCTTGCGTATTTTTTTTTTATTTATTGAGTTTAGAGAGAGAAAGGGAGAGAAAGAGAAACATCGATTTGTTGTTCCACTTATTTATGCATTTATCAGTTGCTCCTTGTGTGTGTCCTGACGGGGATCAAACCCACAACCTTGACATATCGGGACAGCACTTTAACCAACTGAGCTATCTGGCCTGGGTGTTCCTTATGTATTTTTTAACTTAGTTCTCTATGCTGTTCCATTATCTAGGTTCATCTAAAGCAAGGAAGTGAGGAGAAAAAAAATGTTTAAAGAGCAATGCCAACAGGTTATTCACTATAATGATGCCACCTTTCATAAATTCACTCTGGCATTCTCAGTGTACCCTTTCATAGATAGCTCAACTGGAACTGAACTCTTCAAGCTCTTATAATTTGTGCCACTTATTTGTTCATTATTTAAATAGTATCTTCAACATATATTATGATTATAAGAACACTTCAGCTCTGGGAACATTCTTGCTCTTCCAGGTTCAGCTTCACCCAAAACAAAATCCACAGTTTTAAGGATAGAACATAAGAATAGAACAGCAACTATAAATTCCCATGAATGGGATAATCTAGGAAAGTAAAATTTTCTAGGAAAAAAAAAAGACACTATTCTCTATATTTCAATTAAGATAAGTAAATTGGCTGTTGGGAGGTTCATATTTACTCTTTATCATAATACCTGAAAATTTTAGAGCAGTAAATAAAATTGAGAAGCTCCTAACCAATGTTGGGGACATAGATGACTTTAATATATTAGCATATGGTTCAATACAGAGGAATCCATTTGTCTTAGGTGTCCAGAAAACAGAATTTTCCAATGTCAAAAAAATAATCTGAGTTTTTATATTTTTACTAGAGGCCCAGTGCATGAAATCCATGCATGGGTGGGGTCCCTAGGCCTGGCCGGCGATCAGGGTCTATCGGGGCCATCTTGCCCAGTCCTGATCAGGGCCAGTCTAGGGCCTGGGGGCCTGCCACCTGCCAGCTACCAGACAGGGCCTACCGGCTGCCGGCCACAGGACCTGACAGCTGCTGGACGGGGCCTGCTGGATGGGACCTGCCAGCTGCGGGGAGGGACCACGGGAGGTTTGCCAGCTGGGGGTAGGGACCAGGGAAGGTTGGCTGGGCATGGGAGGTTGGCTGTGGGAGAGCCTGACCACCAAGAGGCAGCTCCTGTGTTGAGTGTCTGCCCCCTGATGGTCAGTGTGTGTCATAACGACTGGTCAACCTGTAGTTCCGGTCGTTCCAGTTGTTCAGTCGTAACGGTCGTAATGGTCGCTTAGGCTTTTATATATGTAGATATTAGCTAATGAGAAGACCCAACATTGTATACAACAGAGATAAGTATTTTAATTGTATTTTTATTTTTGCTTTTAACCTATTTCTTATTTTGAAGTTATAAGGAAATAAAATAGTTCTGTACTTTTATAAGTAAACACTAGAGGCCTGTTGCATGACATTTGTGCATGGGGGTTGGGGGGTCCCTCAGCCCAGTCTGCACCCTCTCACAATCTGGGACTGCTAGCTTCTAACCGCTCACCTGCCTGCCTGCCTGATCGCCCCTAACTGCCTCTGCCTTGGCCCCCGCCATGGCGGCTTCGTGGAGAAGGATGTCCAGAATGATGTCCAGAAGGTCGTTTAGCTGTCTGGTCTAATTAGCATATTATGCTTTTATTATTATAGATTATATATATCTGACTCAGGGCATCATCCAACGCACATACATTAACCTTCAAGTTCTAGGGCAACAGACAATTTTCCCCTTATACATTTCAAACAATTATCTGTATAAATATATTAATAGTCTACTTGTTATAACTATGTTGGTGATAGAACTTGCCATTTGTTTGTAACATTAGCACTAAGCGGGTCTTATCCTTATCAAGTAGGAAAAAAGTTTTTAGTCATATATTCACTTGCATATTACTTCCTCTTTTGTCATTCACTTAGGCAGTTAAATAAACATTGTTAAATATTTCTTTGCTTCTGGTTGCATCCTTTTAATGTCTAGCCCAGGGGTGGGCAAACTTTTTGACTCGAGGGCCACAATGGGTTCTTAAACTGGACCGGAGGGCCAGAACAAAAGCATGGATGGAGTGTTTGTGTGAACTAATATAAATTCAAAGTAAACATCATTACATAAAAGGGTACGGTCTTTTTTTTTAATTTCAATAGTTTTATTCATTTCAAACATTTTAACAAGAAGAATGTAAACACTAATTATTATAATTTGAAACTTCAAAAAATGGAGGAATCATAGCACAATAACATACCTTCTATTGAAGATGGCAAAGGCAAAATAAAATTGCCTAACAAAGGAAAGGTACAAAAGCTTTTCAAATTAAACTTAAATATAATAAAATAATTTAAAACTAAAACAAATAGAAAAGAACAAAATGTGTAAACAATAAATTAAACATTTTCTTTAGTGCAACTTCCAAATTATGCTCGGGACGTAGATGTAGATGGCAATGTAGACTGGAAGGTTTGAAAGGTTTGAAAGGTTTTTGGTCTTTAAAACATCAACTTCAGTGGGAACAGTGTTGTTGGTCTCCTTTTTAGCTAATGCTCTGATACTGTGCTCTCCAGGGGCATGTCTCCCTACATCACCACGATAACGTGTCTACGCATTCCCAGGGTGATGTCGGGGGACGCGTCCGCGGGCATTACAAGGAGCCTCTGGAAGATTGAGAGGTTGTTCCTTCTACTGAATGGGCGGATATAAATCAGCCCACTCAGAAGAAGGAGCTGCGGCCCTGTTTCCCGAAGTTGCCATGTTAACACTGCTGCTGGTGAAGGAGCGGAGGGGAGAGCAAGAGAACCCTCCGCTCTTTCGGCTCCGTGGGCCAGATAGAACAGCCGAACAGGCCGGATCCGGCCCGCAGGCCGTAGTTTGCCCACGGCTGGTCTAGCCATTTTACTTTGAATCATTGCCTTTTGCTTATTTTCTCCCTGTACCTGTTTACTACAACAAGGTTGGAGATGAATGTAAAATTCTGGCATATGCGCATTTTTCTTAGGGAGAAGAGTCATCATTTGTCAATTACTTAGACTTTTTCTTAAATAACTAGTTTAGTATTTAGACTAGCCAATCAACACTCCTTTCCTCTTGTTACCCAGGTAATAAGAAGAATCATTTTCCCCAAAACAGTCTCAAAAAGTATTCATATGTTTCTGGAGAATGAAAATTTCCTATGATATGTGCATGTGTGTTTTTCCTAAATAGAATTTTAAATTGTTTTAATGTTATCAGGTTAAAAAAATGAGTGGATATCAACAATAAAACTTATTGCAAGCTATGTTTAAATAAATAAAAGCTGGGTGATGTTAAGACTCTCATTAGTGTCTTTAAATAATTTATTTTATGAAAATATATTTTAAAATAAAATACAGTGTCTTGACATGATGCAAGACTATAAAATAATATTTTTTTCATTCAATTATTGATGATTTCAACTACATCATTAATGTTTGTTTGGAAAAATATAATAATTGGACATGGTATATGTTGAACATTTCAGAAGTTAAAATACATGTTATTAAAGGCTAGCTTGAGTTTGCAGGTAGACATACTATAGATAGAGATAGAGATAGAGATAGAGATAGAGATAGAGATAGAGATAGAGATAGAGATAGATAGAGATAGAGATAGAGATAGAGATATAATGATGAAGTGTGGCTTCTTCTCATAATCTTACAGCCAGATGAAAATTATCCAACTTGATCACCATGGAGCTTTACATGAGACTATTGCCAGGGTAGGATATGATGCTACATAGAATAGAATTCTATTTTCAACCTTGTTGAAAGCAGCTGATCTTCCCAAGAGATGTTTAAATCCCCTACTGCCACACTACACTAAATCCAATCCCTGCAGAGAAAATGCATATACAGCCTGTTCATATTAGATAAACACAGACACTATATTAATTCACAGCAATATCAGTATTGTGCAGAGCATATTTCATGAAAATGAAGATCCAGTAAGCTCTATCTGGCAAATTCTAAAGAAATCACTATTAGGATTTCATAGTGAGATCAGTAAATGATTCATGCAAAAAGAAATAGTGTTTCTTTATATCAGCAATAACCACCAAACTGTAATAGGAAAAAATAGCACATTGACAATAGCAACAAAGCACATAAAATATGGTTAACAAAACAAAAAATATACAAGTCCTCTACTTAAGAAAAGAGAATTTATAAAACTTTCTTCAAGAATTAAAAAATAATTTGAATTATCTCTGTGGAATAGAAGAAATATTGAAAGGTATTTTCCCGCCAAATTAATGTATAAATACAATTAAATCCACTAAAATATGAAGTTTACTTTTAATATTACAAGCCAGTTCTAAAATATATCTAGACTACATAAAGTTAAATATGACACCTCTTACATTCTTCATCATGTATTCAGTACTTGGTATTGTTGAGTGCACATACTCAGCCCTTTACTGATAACTATACATTATTTGTATAAATGAATAAACCTAAGTAATAAATCTGAATATATATATATTCATACTGAATAGCCAGATTATTATGACCACCTGACGTTTGTAGGCAAATTAGACGTACACTGCATCATATGGAATATGGAAGCCGAAGGCCTGTTCGAACACCTTTGCTGTCTGCAGTTACCAAGATAAAATGTCTCCAATTCGCACAGGAACACAAGGATTGGACAGTCGAGCATTGGAAAAAAGTCATGTGGTCCGATGAATCACGTTTCCAGTTGCATCATGCAGATGGCAGAGTGAGAATTTCACGGAGACAGCATGAAAGCATGCACCCCACATGCATGAGTACAACCCTTCAAGCTGGTGGGGGCAGTGTTATGGTTTGGGGCATGTTTTCCTGGCATGATTTGGGCCCTTTAATTCGTGTGGAACAACGCCTGAGTAGCATAACATACCTAAGTATCATTGCTGATCAAGTTCATCTTATCATGTTGATGGCGTATCCCAATGGAGATGGCTTCTTCCAACCAGACAATGCACCATGCCACGGTGCTCGTATTGTGCAGGAGTGATTTCAAGAACATGAGGGAGACTTTACCTTGCTTAGGTGGCCCCCACAATCACCAGATCTCAATCCAATTGAGCATTTGTGGGACAAGGTTAAAAGAGCCATCAGGCAGCTAGTTCCACAACCATCAAATCTCACAGAACTGGACAGTGCTATTCATCAGGCATGGTGTCAGATTCCTCGCATCACCTTTCAACATCTCGTGGAGTCAATGCCAAGAAGAATCACCGCAGTATTGAAGGCAAAAGGTGGCCCAACGAAGTACTGATGGGGTGGCCATAATAATCTGGCCACTCAGTATATATATATATATATATATATATATATATATATATATATATATATATATATATGGCATAAGAGCATACATATTTTTGAAAATGAATAACAGCCTATCATCTATCAGAATATTCCATATTCCATGCAGTTATCCACTGCCTGCCATGACTCAGTAATATATTCCAGACTAGCCCTCCCACCATAAACAACTATAAAATGGAACAAATAAATGAGACAAATGTTTTCAGACATTGGACAAAAGACAGTGAAATACTGCAATTTTTGAAAAAAAGGTAAAATCACAACCTGAGTCCCACCTGTGTCCTAGATCTCTGCCCCAAAACAACTTTCAGAGCATGGCATAGAAAAAGGGAGCCAAGTAGAGGATTTCAGATCTTTTAAGGACCCTTGACAAGGACTTGACAGGACAAAACAAATATATACCAGTATCTTTCATTAACATAAATGCAAAAATCCTCAACAAAATAGCAGCAACCAAATCCAGAAATATATAAAAACATATTTTATGACTAAATGGAATTTATCCCCAGAATGCAAGGTTGGCTCAACATTCAAAAATCAATGTAATCTACTACATTTAAAGAATATTCAGTGAAACCATAGTAATTAAAACAACCTGAGTAGTAAGAAATGGACATTCCATCATCAAGCAGAACAATGATGAATACTATAGAGAAGGTTCAAACAGAACTAACTCACATGAGGTAATAATAGTTACTTAGAGAACAGAAACTGGAAACTGAGACCAACACCAATTATATGTAAACTAGTGGCCTGGTGCACAAATTTGTGCACATTGAAAGGAAATTAATTAGAAGAAATATTTTAATATCGCTATTCGCCCTTTCTCTAAAATAAAAGTGTCAACCAAATTCACAATCAACAATGACAACTCAAAACACACGCGTGCAATTGGCGCCACTGAGAGCTTTATATGTATTGCACATGCGTGAGTCAACTTAGCCTTTTATATACATATATAGAATAAACTTGCTTAATTAGAACTTCTTTCTGATGTAGCTAAACTTTTTCCAGCCCAGTGAAGCACCCCAACTTCTCTTTCCAGTAATTGTCAGCAAAACAGCAGTAAATATCAACACAAAGAAGATTATTATTGTAGATCATGCAGGGAGAACAAAGGGTAAAATATTTAACTGCAGCAGTGTTTGACTATATTCTGTGGAGTGAGAAAACTTGAAGTCATTTTCAAGGTTCACCATTTCTTACTTCTTTTCAGTTGGGTCAAGTTTCTAAGCTTTCTAAATCTCTGTTTTCTGGCTAATGAAAAGAAAATAGGATTCCACCGAGTCTCGTATCTACCTACTCCAGGACGTCTGTGAGGATCAAATGAAAAGAGGCATGGGAAAATGCTTCACAGACATTTGGTTAAAGTGTAAAATGTTTCCACCTGGCTATAAAGCAAATCATGTTCTTGGGCTAAAAATAAAATAAATAAATTGCAAGGAGGCTTGTCTCTAGGAAGAGGAAGCCGGACGTTGCTACGTGACATCATTACCCAGATGGACACTTAACATATTAGCCATATATAGATATAGATATAGATATAGATATAGATATAGATATAGATATAGATATAGATATAGATATAGATATAGACATAGATATAGATATAGATATAGATATAGATAGATAGATATCCAGAGAAAATATACACAACTTTAATCTATCTCAGCAAATTCCTTTGATTTCTCATTAATGTCTCAAAGCTAAAGAATCTCTCTGGCTATTGCTGTAAATAGAGGTCCAGCAGATCCTAAATAGCCTACAGTATCCAGTGTTGAAATAGGCAAAGGATGGCCAACTGTTCCTTTTACAGAATTCAGCTTTAATGAGCTTTATCTATATCTGGTCTCTATGTGTTGGAACACAGAGAGGTTGTTTGCATGCAATTTCTAAGAAACATTTAAGTTTAAGCTATAGCATTCATTTCAAGATAAATAGCTATTGTTTGTCAATAAACCACAATATTGGAAAAGTTATAACACCTCAGTTGTAAATTTTGCTTGTACTATACTGTACTTCCAAGCTGTTTTAGTGAGTGCTTTCCCCAACCCCTATGATATAAAGAAGTCAAGATCACTAATGCATAGCTGTTTCCCAGGTTATAAATCTTCTTGAAAGAGCCTACTTGTGTCACAGATAAGGGACTTGAAGAAATAACTATAAGGACCAATTTACTGGTCTTGGGGACTTTGAAGGATGAGAATTACTTAAGAAAAGAGACAATATCTATTTCAGTCTCTGAACGACCTTTCATTTACTTCACCTCTGGTTTAAGGCATTAGTCTAAGACCGATAGCATTTTCATCCTGGCTACAAGTACTTTTCCTGGATCTTACCCTCTGATGTATTCCTTGTCATTTCTGGCCTCTGCTGTGTATGGGTAGGAAATTGATTACAATAGGCTGCATTGTATTTTTATTACCTGATTGATTACAACAGTGGCTTATGGCTCCGCTATATTATTCAGAGCCACTGGAGAAGCTGAGAAACTAGCAAAAGGAAAAGCCAGAATATTTCTCCATCTCCTTGGCCAGTGTCTCTGGTAGTAACTGTGTCTCGTATGTGGCTTCAGCTCCCATCAGATGGGTCTGCAGGGGTTCAACATGGGTGACCCCACTGCCTTTGCTCCTTTAACCATTCTGCCTCCCCTTATCGTCAGTAGTGGCAGTTGTGGCTTCCTGCTACTGATCACCATCCCATTTGTCTTCCACCCATGATTGATGGACACTCTGCCTATATTACGTCTAATTTAAATACTTGCAAAGTTTTCTATTTTCCTAAATAGACTATGACAGTTATTCTACATAAGAGAAATACATCAAAATAAAATCATGTGAGTTTCTTGCTAAGCAAAAGACTTATTGCTGTGCCCTTGTTTTATTTTTCATCAGCACACAGTAAGATGAGGTTTATGTGGTTTGTGTAAAGTTTTCACTATTGCTGTTACTGCCTCTACACTTGCTAAAGGAAATTGTGCCTCTCTTACTTTTGTTCTTATATGCAGATTTGAACTATGAGACCTGAAAATGCTTATCTCAGGACTTCTTAGAACCTTTGACTTTAATACTAGCTCACGTTTGTAGATGTTTTACAGCTCGATCTAAAATTCTTTCTGAATCCTTCAAGTAGTGAACATAATTGTATTTGGCTGCTCAGTGTTCCCCTTTAGTCTGCTAACTAAAAATATGCTTGTTTGTTTTTTTAATCTTTTAAATAGGTTTTTATTGATTTTCTTTTAGAGAGAGGGAGAAAGAGAGAAACATCCATGAGAGAGAAACATCAATTGGCTGCTTCCTGCACACCCAATACTGGGGAATCAAGCCCGCAACCTGGGCATGTGCCCTGACTGGGAATTGGAAGGATGACACAGGCTAGGCTAAAGATATTTTTTCAACAGTAAATGTATTCCATTCCACATGCTGGGCAAACTACTCCCTGACCACTGTGGTGGTCATTTAATCTGGGCCTGACCAATGGTGAAAGCCTGTACCCCTGACCACAGTGATGAAGAGATTGGCAAGTTTAACAAGCAGTCCAATCAGAGCCATCCTTCCGGCTCCATGCTGGACTGTCTGACTGCCATAATTTTTGGAAAAGATTGATTCTTTCAACTGGACTTATTATGGCAAACCTGAAGATGCACTGCTCAGATCCTATTATAAGGAAAATTTTTGCACTAGAACTGAGTATAGACAGAAAACAGCCTTTAGTTATCTGTTTTTTCAAGGTCTACCTAAGTTTTTTTTTAATACATTTTATTGGTTTTTTTACAGAGAGGAAGGGCGAGGGATAGAGAGTTAGAAACATCGATCAGCTGCCTCCTGCACACCCCCTACTGGGGATATGCTTGCAACCAAGGTACATGACCTTGACCGGAATCAAACCTGGGACATTTCAGTCCAAAGGCCAACGCTCTATCCACTGAGCCAAACTGGTTAGGGCCTACCTAAGTTTTTAAACTCACCTCCACCTGAGTTTATCACTTACCAGGCAGCCTGCATCAAGTGATTTAGCGAGGTGGCTTATAAAGGCTCATTCATTCCTGCTGGAAGCAGGAAACTCTGACAAGCTCTGCTTACTAGTTCCCAATAGGGTTAGCTAAGGCTTTGTCAGGCAGGAATCACAGTGTAAATAAGAACAGCATGGTAACAAAGGACCCAGATCCCTTGAATTTAGGTCTAGGTCATGTTTATAGGTAGACCATTAAGGTGAGCATAGATAGTAGCTAAGATTAAGAAGAATGTAGGATGGATACTAGGAGAGGGAGAAATAAGTATCAATTATGACCCTAAGAACAACTTCAGTGGCAGGAACTATAGTTCTTCCCACTAAACACTCTCCCAAATACAGGTTTAAGAAGATGTGAGCAGCGCAACAGGAAAACTGTGGTAAACATGAAGAACCCCTGTGAGGGCAAAACACTACAACTGCATAAAATACAGTCAGTAGACAGCCTCTAGCTGCCGGCTCCCTCATTGTCTGATGCAGCTCCCTAGCCACATAAGTCCACCTTGCCAGAGGCCACACAGCTCCTAGGGCAGTGAATATCCAGTGACTGGGTATAAATAAAAATGAAATCAATAAAAACCCTGTCATTTGAGCCTGCTGTGAAACAACTCTGAAAGGTACTATTCCAAATTTCTGTACCAGGTTAGTTGACGCTTTGTCAGAACCGAATTTCCGTTTGACTTCTCCCTCTTCCCAGTCCTGTTTCCCCTCTTCCTTTCAAGGTGTTGATCCCTAGAAAACAGCTTATACCACAAACTCCATTTAGAATCTGCCTATAGAGAATGCAACCTATGACAGCTGCTAAGCAGATGGGTGAAATTATCGGACTTCTGTCCATTTGTCCAGCACTTCCAAGTGCAACTGATACCAATGGCCTCATCTGAGTTCCAGGGCATGCCTTAAGTCATGCCTAAAGCCAAATATATTCCAGTACTTTGCAGTTTTGTAATCATTGAATTTAAGCTCATATTTACAGAGAACAGATTGGTGGTTGCCAGAGGCAAGGGGGGTGGGTGTAGTAAAAATGGGTGAAATGTTGTTTGTTTTTAGTTTAAATAAATTGAATTTAAAAATATAGTAGAAATTACAGGTTGGGAGATGGGGTGGGGTGACGGGGGGCTGAAGCTTTCTAGGATAACTGAAATAAACAAAGACAGAGGGCATAATGAGATCAGACCTACTGGATTCAAGACAAATATTAGTGTGAAGCTACAAGTATTGAAAGGTAGGGAGAAATGGGTAGCTCAGCACTCTCTCAAGCCCCAAGATGATAAGAGTGAAGGCCTATGGAACTAAGGTCTTAAAAATGTTAATTATTATTGATACTAATATGATTATTATACATAAGCTATTTAAATATATTTCTATCACTTACAATTAGATGATCTTGATTGACAAAATACAAAGTCAACTGAATTTATTAAAAAAATAAAAGTGAACAATGAATGTCTATGAAAAAAATAGAATTTCATGCCACCATGGCTTGTCTCAAAAAAGATATCCTTGCCTGGCTGGAGGGGCTCAATGGATGAGCGTCAACCCATGAACCAGGAGGTCATGATTAAGATTCCCCATTAGGGCACATGCCTGGGTTGCAGGCTCAATCCCCAGGGTTGGGGGGTTGGGGGGGAAAAGGGCATTCAGGAGACAGCCAATTGAGGATTCTCTCTCATCATTGGTGTTCCTATCTCTCTCTCCCTCTCCCTTCCTCTCTGAAATCAATTAAAAAAAAAATTTTAAGACATCCTGATGTTGGGCCTAGTCTCTTCTGTTTCTGATTCAGTTATGAGACAACCTGAGTCATTATCACCATTCACCATGCTGAGTCAGAATTACCTTGTACCTCTATAAGGCACTTGGTTTTTAATATCTGCCTGGGAACATCTCCCTAGTCTTAAAATATTATTTTAAAAAACATTATGGGCATAATGAATAGGTGACCTCATACCTATATGTAAAGCCCAGTAGATAAAAGCAGTAAGAGCAATAAATTATATAGAAGAGTTAACATGTCTGTGCAATTGACAAACAGGTGAATCTATTTCCAAAATGCTTTTTAGTTTATAAGAAGCTTTGAGAGATGGTTTTATGACACTTGATTTATCTAAATACAAAGAGTAACCATATGAATAAAGAAAATGCCTGTGGGAGGTATCTTGAAAATAGTCGTGAATGTTACTTTGGGTTTTCTATTTAAAATGCTAATTTTCATAAATAGGAGGATGAACAAATAGTACAATGCTCAACCAATGCCACCCCAATAAATTTAATTAAAAAATAAAATTGAAAATAAAAAATAGTAAAATGCGAAAATTTAACAACTGTGTAGTGTAATATATAAGACACATTTTAAATCCTAATAGATTATTATCCTAAATTTATAACAATTGTGCAAGGTATAAGTTAAGCAAGTTGCTCAAAGTAACAATGAATAAATTATGGGCCTGAGAGTTGTCAGTTCCATGTGTTCAAGAGTAATGGTATAAAGCTAGTCTCATTGTTATTGCATACAATTCAATGTGCCCCCAGGAGCCCAAATGTGAACTCTTCTCTCTGGGGTTGTAAAATTGATATCCTTGGTAATATAGGCACAGTTGCCCCTTAGTTAGAAGCACCCTTGTCTGAAGGAAGCTGCATGGCTCATGACTGACTAGGTACCCTGTGTTTACTTATGAAAGAGGAATAATTATAAACATCTTGCCTAAGTAAGCATTACCAAGAGGTAAAATTTGCTCTGATCACACCAAATTATATGTATATAAATGTCCACAGCATCTTTTTTCATAATCCCCCCCCCCTGGAAACAACTGAAATATCCATCAATAGGAGAATGGATACATAAATTGTGAAGGTTCATACAGTGGAACACTACATAGCAGTAAAAAAAGAAGAACAAATGAATGATATATGCAATATGAATGCAACTTACAGACACATTGTGTTGAATAAAAGAAGCCAGTTACAAAAGAGCACATACTATATGATTCTATTTGCATGAAACTCAAGAACAGGCAAAATTAACCAATGATAACAGAAATCAGAATACTGGTCACCATGAGAGGTTTAGTACTGACTGAGGAGGGGTATGATGAAAGTTTTGGGCTGCTAGAAATACATTGTATCTTGAACTCAGGGATAAGTATTTGGATAGGTGTGTAAAAGTTCTTTGAGCTTACACTTAAGATTATTGTACTTTATGCACTTTATGAGCTGTATGCTAAAAATCAGTAATAAAGTTTGGTTTTCAATTTGCTCTGAACTATTGCACAAGAACACATTGACTAACCTGACACACCACAGAGCAGCACAGTGAAACTCTAGGGCCATGGATCTAAATATGCCACCAACCTGAAAAAAAAATGGCAGTGGAATAGACAGACATGTCCCAAGCCTTGTCTTGGAGCAGATAGAAAGAACAGCTGAGGGTCGCACAGGGAATGTTTGTTGGTGAGTTAAGGGACAACTATACTCCAGGAGATGGTGGGGGACTGCTGGATGGGGCTCCCCTGACCGGGCAGCGCCACTGCTGCTGGGTTCCCTCCCAGAGGCACCGGCTCGGATGCAGAGACCGCGCCATCTTGAAGGGGGAAGTGGATGTTATCGGAAACCTGAAAATCTACAACTGCGGCACCCACCGAACAGATGCGAACCCCAGAGCACGGGTCCCCAATTGGCGCAAACACGCGGATTCAGAGGAGCTCTACCCTCCACCACAGAAGGTCAAATTTTGCCCAGGATAAGGAGAGAGAGAACTACATAACCAGACACCTGGAAAAGAGAGACCATGGGGAGACAAAGAAACAGCCCACATATGAAAGAAAAGCAGGCATCACCAGAAAAGGAAGTAAATGAAATGGAGGCAAGCAACCTTCCAGAGAAATGGTCATAAGGTGGCTGAAAAGAATGGAAGGCAAATTCAACAATATGAGTAAGAACCAAGAGGAAATGAAGAAGAACCAAGAAGAAATGAAAAATGACATCACTGCTGTAAAGAACTAAATAGAAAGCATCAAGAGTAGACTAGAAGAAGCAGAGGACCGCATCAGTGAGCTAGAAGACAAGGTAGGAAAAAATACCCAAGTAGAGCAGCTTCTAGAAAAAAAAAATAAAAAGCAGGAGAAGAGCCTACCGGGAACTTTGGGACAACATTAAACAAAACAACATCTGCATAACAGGGATTCCAGAAGGAGAGGAAACTGAGCAAGCAATAGAAAACCTGTTTGAAGAAATAATGACAGAAAACTTCCCTGATATAGGGAAGAAAAAAACCCACACAAATCCAAGAAGCTCACAGAGTCCCAAGCAAAATAAACTCCAAAAGACTGATGCCAAGGCACATTATAATTAAATTGGCAAACACCAATGACAAAGTAAGAATCTTAAAGGTGGCCAGAGAGAGACAGAAAGTTGCCTACAAAGGAACCCCCATCAGACTAGCAACTGATTTCTCAACAGAAACTCATCAGGACAGAAGGGAATAGAATGAAATATACAAAGTCATGCAAAAGAAGAGTCTGAATTCAAGAATACTGTACCCAACAAGGCTATCAATCAAAATTGAAGGTGAAATCAGGAGCCTCACAGACAAAAAAGGACTAAGGGAATTTATTACCACCAAACCAGCAATGCAAGAAATGTTAAAGGGTCTGCTGTAAAAAAAAAAAAAAAAAAAAAGAAAGAAAAAAGAAAGAAATAGGAAGTGAAGAAGGAACACAGGGGTAAAGAATAAAAATGGCAACCTATCAATAATAACTTTAAATGTAAAAGGATTAAATGCCCCAATCAAAAGACATAGGGTAACGGATTGGATAAGAAAACAAGACCCATATATCTGCTGTCTACAAGAAACCCACCTCAAAAAAAAAGATGCACACAGACTGAGGGTGAAGGGATGGAAAAAGGTTTTTCTGATGAATGGAAATGAAAAAAAAGCTAGGGTAGCAATACTTATATCTGACAAATTATATCTCAAAGTGAAGGACATAACAAGAGATAAGGAAGGCCACTACATAATACTAAAGGCAGCAATCCAACAAGAAGAAATAACTCTGGTAAACAAAAACGCACCCAATACAGGAGCACCCAAATACATAAAAAAACTCCTGGAGGATATCAAGGGAGAGATTGACAGCAATACAATCATAGTAGGAGACTTTAATACCCCACTATCACCATTGGACAAATCCTCTAAACAAAAAATCAGCAAAGAAACATCAATCCTAAATGACTCACTAGACCAGATGGAATTAATAGACATCTTCAGAACATTTCACCACAAAGCCACAAAATATACATTTTTCTCAAGGGCACATGGGTCATTTTCAAAGATAGACCATATGTTGGGTTATAGGCAAAGTCTCTTCAAATTCAAGAAGATAGAAATAATGTCAAGCATTTTCTCAGATCACAGTGGCATAAAACTGGAAATCAACTACAATAAAAACAATCCAAAAAAAAGCAAACACATGGAGACTAAATAGCATGCTATTAAACGATGACTGGGTTACCAGAGAGATCAAGGAAGGAATAAAAACATCATGGCAACAAATGACAATGAAAACACAACAATCCAAAATCTATGGGACACAGCGAAAGCAGTCTTGAGAGGGAAGTTCATAGTTCTACAAGCCTACTGCAACAAACAAGAAACAATGGTAATAAATTACTTAATCCTACAGCTCGAGGAGTTAGAAAGAGAGCAACAAGAAAAGCTCAGTGTAAGCAGAAGGAAGGAAATAATAAAAATCAGAGTGGAGATAAATGACATTGAGACCAAAAAAACAATACAAAAGATTAACAAAACCAAGAGCAGGTTCTTTGAAAGGATAAACAAGATTGATGAACCTCTAGCCAGGCTCACCAAGAAGCAAAGAGAGAGGACCCAAATAAACAAAATCAGAAATGAAAGAGGGGAAATAACAACAGACCCCACCGAAATACAAAGGATTGTTAAAAAATACTATGAACAACTCTATTCCAACATACTAGACAACCTGGAGGAAATGGACATATTCCTAGAAAAATATAACCTTCCAAAACTCAATCAGGAAGAATCTAAACATCTCAATAGGCCAATAACTATGGAAGAAATTGAAGCAGTCATCAAAAAGCATCCAGCAAACAAAAGCCCAGGGCCAGACAGCATCACAGGGGAGTTTTACCAAACATTCAAGGAAGAACTAAAACCTGTCCTCCTCAATCTATTCCAAAAAATTCAAGAGGAAGGAACACTTCCAAGCTCATTCTATGAAGCCAGCATCACCCTAATACTAAAACCAGATAAAGACAATACAATGAAGGAGAATTACAGGCCAATATCCCTCATGAACATAGATGCCAAAATCCTCAACAAAATTCTAGCAAATCGGATCCAGCAGTACATCAGAAAGATCATACATCATGACCAAGTAGGATTTATCCTGGGGAATGCAAGGATGGTACAATATTTGCAAATCAATAAACATGATACATCACATAAACAAATTGAGAGATAAAAATGACATAGTCATATCAATTGATGCAGAAAAAGCATTTGACAAAATCCAACACCCTTTCTTGTTAAAAACTCTCAACAAGGTGGGAATAGAAGGATCATACCTCAACATAATAAAAGCTATATATGATAAACCCACAGCTAACATCATACTCAATGGGCAAAAACTAAAACCATTTCCCCTAAGAACAGGAACAAGACAGGGATGCCCACTCTCACCACTCCTGTTCGACATAGTACTGGAAGTATTAGCCATTGCAATTAGACAAGAAGAAGAAATAAAAGGCATCCAAATTGGAAAAGAAGAAGTAAAGCTGTCCTTATTTGCAGATGACATGATATTGTACATAAAAAAACCAAAATACTCCATCAAAAAACTAATAGACTTAATAAATGAATTCGGCAATATAGCAGGATACAAAATTAACGCCAAGAAATCTATGGCATTTCTATACACCAATAGTGAACTTACAGAAAGAGAGACTAAAAAAGCAATCCCATTTATCATCGCACCAAAAAAATTAAGATACCTAGCAAGAAACTTAACTAAGGAGGTAAAAGACCTATATGCGGAAAACTACAGGACACTGAAAAAAGAGATAGAGGAAGACATAAACAGATGGAAGAACATACTGTGTTCATGGATTGGGAGAATCAACATCATTAAAATATCCATATTACCCAAAACAATCTATAGATTCAATGCACTCCCCATTAAAATACCAACGGCATATTTCACAGACCTATAAAGGACTCTCCAAAAATTCATCTGGAATAAAAAAAGACCCCAAATAGCCACAGCAATCCTGAGAAGGAAGAACAAAGTAGGTGGGATCTCAATACCAGATTTCAAGCTGTATTACACAGCCACTGTTCTCAAAACTGCCTGGTACTGGCACAAGAACAGACATATAGATCAATGGAATAGAATAGAGAACCCAGAATTCGACCCAAATCATTATGCTCAATTAATATTTGACAAAGGAGGCATGAACATACAACGGAGTCAAGACAGTCTCTTCAACAAATAGTGTTGGGAAAACTGGACAGATACATGCAAAAAAAATGAAACTAGACCACCAACTTACACCATACACAAAAATAAAATCAAAATGGATCAAGGACTTAAACATATGACGAGAAACCATAAAAATACTAGAGGAATCCAGAGCCAGAAAAATCTATGACATATGCCACAGCAATTTCTTCACTGATACTGCTCCTAGGGCAATTGAGACTAAAGAGAAAATAAACAAATGGGACTACATGAAAATAAAAACTTTCGCACAGCAAAGTAGACCATCAATAAAACAACAAGAAAGCCCACTGCCTGGGAGAACATATTTGCCAATGATATCAATGAGAAGAGTTTAATTTCCAACATTTACAGGGAACTCGTGCAGCTTAACAAAAAGAAGATAAACAACCCAATCAAAAAATGGGCAACTGATCTAAATAGACACTTTTTGAAAGAAGACAGAAGGAAGACAGAAGAGACATATGAAAACCTGCTCAAAGTCACTAATCATCAGAGAGATGCAACTCAAAATGACAGTGAGATACCATTTCACACCTGTCAGAATGGCTATTATCAACAAATCAACAAATGACAAGTGCTGGCGAGGATGCGGAAAAAAAGGAACCGTGGTGCACTGCTGGTGGGAATGCAGATTGGTGCAGCCACTGTGGAGAACAGTATGGAGTTTCCTCAAAAAACTAAAAATGGAACTCCCATTTGACCCAGTGATCCCACTTCTAGGAATATATCCCAAGAAACTAGAAACACGAATCAGAAAGGATATATGCACCCCTGTATTCATAGCAGCACAATTCACCATAGCTAAGATTTGGAAACAGCCTAAGTGCCCATCAGCAGATGAGTGGGTTAAAAACCTGTGGTACATCTACACAATGGAATACTACGCTGCGGTAAAAAAGAAGTTCTTACCATTTGCAACAACATGGATGGAGATGGAGAGCATTATACTAAGTGAAATAAGCCAGGCAGAGAAAGATAAATATCATATGATCTCACTCATTTGTGGAATATAATGAACAACATAAACTGATGAACAAAAATAGATCCAGAGACAGAGAAACATCAATCAGAACGTCAAACCTCAGGGAAGGTAGGGGAGGGTGGGGGTAAGGGGGAGAGATCAACCAAACTACTTATATGCATGCATATAAGCCTAATCAATGAACACAGACAACAGGGGGTTAGGGGTCATGAATGGGAGGTGGGGGGTTATGGGGGAGTAAGGACACATATGTAATACCTTAATCAATAAAGAAATTTAAACAAATTATAAATAAAAAATAAATAAATAAATATGCCACCAACCTGACACTATACTTAAACTCATCCTTTCTTAACACATATTGACCTTTATATTTTTGAGATGTGTTTTTAATTGAATATGAATTTTGAATTGTTCATTCAGTTGCAGTAACATTTTCCCAGAATAATCATATATCTATCTATCTATCTATCTATATATATATATATATATATATATATATATATATCAGAAATAACATATATAATATATACCCACCAATAAAAATATCAGCTATTAATAGCATTGATCCATATCACTTTATTTAAAAAAAAACACAAATATTTTTAAATGGGTAAAAATTTAATTTTTATAAATGGAAATCTACTTAAAATGTATTTTGCTCATTTCTTCATCTAAATCAACCAAAAATTAATTATCTGAAACCACTTAAATATCATTGTCTCTTTTATAAGTCTCTCCCTTTTCTTCAAACTGCTTAAAACTATACCAAAAGAAAGGTTAACAAAAGAAAGATACAAGTTTTGTTTTCTTTTTCTCTTTAGTGTGTTTGATAGTGAGTAACTAGAAGATCAAAAAGATCAAGTAAGTACATCATCACTCAGAGTTAGACACCATTTATGAGGTTTTATAATCCTGGGCTTTACTAGAAAATGTTGATTACTAGAGGGTTAGGAGTCTGAAGGTCTAGTTAACAATCTCCCCATGCTGATTGAGGACTTGAGAAAATTGCAATTTCTGTATAGATTGCATTTCAAACAAATTTCTCCTTGACTGCTTTTCAGAGCAAAATGGTTTAACTGCTTAGAAAAAAATTAAACAAACAACTGTATTCTGGCCTTGCAAGAGTCTCTTCTACTTTCAGGTTGGGGGCATTTCACCTACCATATGTCATTCAATTTTTGAGACTAGAATCCACCAGACCATTCTTGAAAACAAGGTCAGATATATTTTTGTGAGATAAATAATGTACTATATTGAGCCTATTCTGCCTCATGCTAGATTAAAGGCACCTATTCAAGAATTTATGATGACCTTATATGCATTATCATTTCATTCGAAGCAATATAATTTTGATTCTCTTTTGGGGAAAGAATTAAATATTTCATATACTCTATTCTGTGTGAGAGCCAAAAATAATATTACTTATTGACAATAAAAATAACATGCAATTATTACAATGTTAGACACATTGGAAGTGCCCAATACAATCTAATTTGAGTGACTGACTTGTAAATGAACTGTGTGATTCTTTATGATATTTTACAGATTGGGAGCTCAGGAAACACACTCTGTAGGCAAGAAATAACTAAAAGATCAGTGGCTAAGTGCCCAATTTTATTGTTCTGTCCATCTTTCTTTGGCTTTGGTGAGAGGATAAGCAAATTAGATTTAACTGGTCTTCAGTTGTGTGTACTTGATTTTCCATAATGCAAGTGGAGTAGAAGCAAGTTACGCATTGAACAGAAAAGACTAGTCAACATCTAACCCACAAAATAACACTAAGAAGAAATTTAGCACTAAACTGTGTGTTGTTAAAGTTTCTATACAAAGAAAACAAAAGGCCTTGTCTGTAGGATTTCACAATACACTGAATTCTGGTCTCTGAAATCAGAACTATTGAAGAATAAGATGACTATAATATTCATGTTCAAAGGTGAATGTCCTTCGAGTTATAGCTGAATGAATGCATAATTGAAGTAGAGAGAAAGATATCAAGGGGACTTGCTATTCATATAACCTAATGTAGAGAAAAAGAAGTTGTTGGAGTGTTCTTTTAACATTTTGTTTTGGTTTTATGATGGTTTTCTTTTTAATCCCAGTTTAGTCTTCATACTCTACCACATTTTAAAAAGGGATTTTTTCCAATAAGAAAGCTCCCCAATTCAGTATTATTAATGTATCTGTAAGATATACCATATGTAGGATATTATACTAGATAATTATGTTTTTCAATGTCTAATTTCCATATGCTCGTCAAGGTCTTGGAGACTTATGTAATAATGATGCCATTTGGGTAGAGACTTGCCTGTACAAACAACAGCTTATTTTATAGTCACACTTCTCAGCTTTAAATTGGAAAAGGCTATAGAAAATCCTCTAAACATTGGCTTTTTTAAAATGAGTAAATTTCAAGAACTCCTAAGTGATTATTCTAATATTTGACTGGGCAGCTACATAGACATTTCTGATTGACTCACTGACACTATTAGTACATACTGAATCAACTCATCAGGAAAAAAGAAGCCAGCCTATGAATCATGGATCTAAAGGTTTACATATATAATTAAGGGCACCCGGCCAGCGTGGCTCAGTGGTTGAGCATCGATCTATGAAACAGGAGGTCACGGTTCAATTCCCAATCAGAGTATATGCCCAGATTGTGGGCTCAGTCCCCAGTGTGAGGCGTGCAGGAGGCAGTCTATCAATGATTCTCTCTCATCATTGATGCTTCTCTCCCTCTCCATTCCTTTCTGCAATCAATAAAAACATATTTTTTTAAAAAAAGAATTAAGGGCTGACACCTTTCTTAGAAGAAAAGACAGAGATCAGGAAAGCTTCTACCAAACGTTAGGGGACCTGCCTCTGAAGGGCACAGAGTCTTCTCAGCCCAAAGCACTAATGCTGCTGATTACAGATCTCGCTAGTATCTCTGAGAAGGTCTTAATGTACTGACTCAGACTGAATCCACTTAGCTGGCTGTTCTCGAGAGCTTACCTGGTTATGCTATGTCCAGAGAACAATGATTTCCTCATCTCTTACTTTCTATTTTTTCAAATTTTATTAAGGCCCTATTTTGTAAAAAAAAATTATAATTGGTATTTTTTATTTTAAAGTATAATGATTAATTTTACTTTTATAATTCAAATAATTTTAGCAAACATTTTTTCCATTGTTCACCTCCTTAAGGTGTGTGTGTGTGTGTGTGTATGTGTGTGTATATGTGTGTGTGTGTGTGTGTGTGTGTGTATATATATATATATATATATATATATATATATATATATATATATATAATTAGAAGCCTGGCACATGAAATTCATGCGTGGGTATGGTCCCTAGGCCTGGCCTGTGATCAGAGCCATCTTCCCCAGCTGCCTGCAGCCAGCCCCGCCCCCGGCCGCCACCCACCCCTGGTTCCCCATTCGCCATTGGGTGATTGGTGCCTGATGGCCAGGGGAAGGGACTGAGAGGTCGGCTGTTCCCACCCGCTCATCAGCCCCACACCCACTGTAGGTGGCCATCAGATGAGCAGAGCCTGCCGGCCGGGGAAAGAGACCAAGAGGTGGTCAGTGCATCTCATAGTGACTGACCCAGTGGTTGTCCTGGTCGTTCTGCCATTAGGGTCAATTTGCATATTATCCTTTTATTATATAGAATAGAGGCCTGGTGCACAAGTGGGGCCAGCTGGCCTGCCCTGAATGGGGCCCCGGATCGGGGTGGAGGGTACCCCCAGCAGGGCAGGGTACCCCCAGCAGGGCAGGGCCAGCCAGGGTGAGGAGCCTCAGGGTTTGTAGGCCAGCCCCGACCCTGATTGGGATGGGGGTCCCTGATGGGGGTGGGGCTAGCCTGGACAAGGGGCCACCAGGGGTTTGCAGGCTGGCCATGCCCCCAGCTTTGTCAGGAAGGACGTCCAAAATGACAACCGGAAGACGTCTGGTCTATCCAAGCTAATTAGCATATTACCCTTTTATTAGTATAGACAGTAGACTTTGCAGCTTAGAGAAGTAATTAGACACTTGGTATAGCCCCATATACAAGTTCTTGGCTTTAGAATCTCTTTCCACTCTAAAACTATCTTTGCAAGACAGGTGAAAATTTATCTTACTATAATTTTTTGAAGTGGAAACTTGATTTTTCCAAAGTATTTTGACTTCTGGTGAAATGTTTTTCTGGCCTGGACTTCTATAAGACCATGATCTACTTTCAACCATCAACACCATGCTAGGAATCTGCAAGCTTCACAAGGGCAAATATAATGCCCCATGTATATTTATTTCCTTTTAAAGTAAAGATCATCTCCACAATGAACGTGATTAAATTCAGAAAAATAGAGAAAATGCCATGTATCTTAATATCCAAGGATAGCCTCTGTTAAGAGTTTGATGTATTTCTTTCCAGTCTGTGTCTGTAGCATATATTTTTTACATAAATATTACAATACAAAATATAATGATCAAATATTACCTACAAAATATAATATGCAGACTTTGAATATTATGTCTACACTTTCTGATTATAATGCTAATATAGACTAATTTTAGACAAAGCACAAATGAATATAAAATCCATTTATCCCAAAATATTATATACATTTCATATTGTCAATAATTTTAGGTTTACCTGTCAGATTGCACATTTATTTATTTTTAATTTAAATTCTTATTGATTAAAGTATAACATATGTCTCCTTTTTTCCCCATTGACCTCTCCCAGGTGACTCCCACCCCCAAGCACATGCCATCACCTCCTACTGTCTGTGTCCATTAGTTATGCTTATACTAGAGACCCAGTGCATGAAATTCACTGAAATTGAAGAGACTAAAATTCATGCACTGGAGGGGTCCCTCAGCCTGGCCTGTGCTCTCTCACAGTCCAGGTCCCCTCTGGGGATGTCTGCCTGCTGGCTTAGGCCCAATCCCAAGCAGTCAGATATCCCTCTCGCAGTCCAGGGCTCTCACAGTCGAAGACCTCTTGTTCCCTACCACCAGCCTGCAGTGGAGGTGGGAGAAGCTCCCGCCACCACCACTGTGCTTGCCAGCCATGATCCCAGCTTCTGGCTGAGCAACGGGAGTCCACTGACCACCAGGGGGCAGCTCCTTCATTGAGCATCTGCCCCCTGATGGTCGGTGCGTGTCATAGCAACCGATTGTTCTGCCATTTGGTCAATTTGCATATTAGGGTTTTATTATAAAGGATTCATGCATACAAGTCCTTTGATTGATCTCTTACCCCATCTCCCCCACCCTCCACTGCCTTCCCTCTGAGGTTGGATGGTCCATTTGATGCTTCCATGTCTCTGGAACTATTTTTGTTCACCAGTTTACTAGTAGTCCCATTTGTTTATTTTCTCCTTAGTTTCCATTGTCCTAGAAACTGTATCAATAAAGATATTGTTACAACAGATTTCTGATATTTTGCTGCCTACAGATTCTTTTAATATTTTTATGTTTTCCTGTCTTATGTTTAAGTCCTTTATCCATTTTGAGTTTATTTTTGTGTATGGTGTAAGTTGGTGGTCTAGTTTCATTTTTTTGCATGTATCTGTCCAATTTTCGCAACACCATTTATTGAAGAGACTGTCTTGACTCCATTGTATGTTCATGCCTCCTTTGTCAAATATTAATTGAGCATAGTGATTTGGGTCGATTTCTGGGTTCTCTATTCTATTCCATTGATCTATATGTCTGTTCTTGTGCCAGTACCAGGCAGTTTTGAGAACAGTGGCTTTGTAATACAGCTTGAAATCTGGTATTGAGATCCCACCTACTTTGTTCTTCTTTCTCAGGATTGCTGTGGCTATCCAGGCTCTTTTCTTATTCCAGATGAATCTTTAGAGATTTTGTTCTAGGTCTGTGAAATATGCCGTTAGTATTTTAATGGGGAGTGCATTGAATCTATAGATTGCTTTGGGTAGTATGGACATTTTAATGATGTTGATTCTACCAATCCATGAACATGGTATATTCTTCCATTTGTTTATGTCTTCCTATATCTCTTTTTTCAATGTTCTGTAGTTTTCCAAGTACAGGTCTTTTACCTCCTTAGTTAAGTTTATTCCTAGGTATCTTAATATTTTTTTGTTGCAATGGTAAATAGGATTTTTTTTTTAGTGTCTCTTTCTGTGAGTTCATTATTTGGGGCATAAAAAAAGCCATAGATTTCTGGCTGTTAATTTTATATCCTGATACATTGCCAAATTCATTTATTAAATACTAGTGGCCCGGTGCACAAAATTCATGCATGGGGGTGGGGGGGTTCCTCAGCCCAGCCTGCACCATCTCCAATCTGGGACACCTTGAAGGGTGTCCTACTGCCGGTTTACAGGGATCAGGCCTAAACCGGCTGTCAGACATCCCTCTCACAATCCAGGACTGCTGGCTCCTAACCGCTCACCTGCCTGCCTGCCTGATTGCGCCTAACCACTCTGCCTGCTGGCCTGCTCACCCCCAAATGCCCCCCCCGCCAGCCTGATCACTCCCAACTTCCCCCCGTGCCAGTGTGATCGCCCCCAACTGCCTCCCCTGCTGGCCTGCTCACTCCAAACTGCCCCCTTGCTGTCCTGATCACCTTTAACTGACCCCCCCTGATGGCCTGCTCACCCCCAACTGGCCCCCCGCTGGTCTGCTTACCCCCACCAGCCTGATCACCCACAACTGCCGGAAGAACATCAGGAAGGTCTCCTGGAAGGTCTCCCAGTCTAATTAGCATATTACCCTTTCATTAGTATAGATAGAGGTCTGGTACACAGGTTGGGGCTGGCTGGTTTGCCCTGAAGGGTGTTCCAGATCAGGGTGGGGGTCCCATTGGGGTGCCTGGCCAGCCTGGGTGAGGGGCTGAGGGCCGTTTTCAGGCTGGCCACACCCCCTTCAGGGTGGGGGTTCCCGCTGGGGTACCTGGCCAGCCTGGGTGAGGGGCTGATGGTTTTTTGCAGGCTGGCCACAGCCCCTTTAGGGTGGGTGGTCCCGCTGGGGTGCCTGGCAAGCCTGGGTGAGGGGCTGATGGCTGTTTGCAGGCTGGCCATGGCCCCTGGCGACCCAAGCTCCCAGCCCCTCATTTTTTGCTTTTTTTTTTTCAGTGCCTCCTTGAGCGGAGGCCAGGGCTGGCTGGAAACATGTATCTGGGATTTATTTATCTTCTATAATTGAAACTTTGTAGCCTTGAGCGGAGGCCAGGGCTGGCTAGGGCAGGCAGGAAGCTTGGCTTCCTCCATCGCCGGGGGCAACCCAAGCCTCCTGCTCGCTCCAGCTCCATGGCCACTGCTATCTTGGTTGGGTTAATTTGCATACTTGCTCCTGATTGGCTGGTGGGCGTGGCTTGTGGGCATAGCGGAGGTGCAGTCGATTTGCATGTTTCTCTTTTATTAGATAGTAGTTTTTTGATGGAGTCCTTAGGGTTTTCTATGTACAATATCATGTAATCTGTGAATAATGACAATTTTACTTCTTCTTTTCCAATATGCATGCCTTTTATTTCTTCTTCTTGTCTGATTGCTATGGCTAGCACTTCCGTACTATGTCGAACAAGAGTAGTGAAAGTGGGCATCCCTGTCCTTAAGGGAAATGGTTTTAGTATTTGCCCATTGAGTATGATGTTGGCTGTAGGTCTGTCATATAAGGCTTTTATTATGTTGAGATATGATCCCTCTATTCCTACTTTGCTGAGAGTTTTTACCAGGCATGGGTATTGGATTTTATCAAATGCTTTTTCTGCATCAATTGATATAATTATGTGATTTTTGTCTCTCAAACAATTTTGTTTATGTGATGTCTCACATTTATTGATTTGCAGATATTGTACCAGCCTTACATCCCTGGAATAAATCCCACTTTGTCATGGTTTATGATCATTTTAATGTAATGCTGGATCTGATTTGCTAGAATTTTGTTGAGGATTTTAGCATCTATGTTCATCAGGGATATTGCCCTGTAGTTCTCTTTCTTTTTGGTGTCTTTATCTGGTGTTGGGATTAGGGTAATGCTGGCTTCATAGAATGAGCTTGAAAGTGTTCCTTCCTCTTGAATTTTTTGGAATAGTCCGAGGAGGATAGGTTTTAGTTCTTCTTTGTATGTTTGGTAAAACTCCCCTGTGAAACCTTCCAGACCAGGGCTTTTGTTTGCTGAAAGATTTTTTATTACTGCTTCAATTTCTTTGGTAATTATCGGCCTATTAAGATTTTTTTATTCTTCCTGATTGAGTTTTAGAAGCTTGTATTTTTCTAAGAATATGTCCATTTCATCTAGGTTTTCCTCATCTCCCTCAATTTTCTTTCATGGGCAAACTGAAATCCAGGACTACTCAGATAAGGAAATTATGGGAGAAATAGTTCCCCACTTCTTTGCTGAAATTCATATTTTAAACAGAAGTGTTGAACAGGAGACTCTAAACAGGAGTGTTAGATGCCCAATGACCTGCAGATAATGCAGCACAATTTCCCCAAATATGCATCACTTTCTAAATAATGCACATGATAACATGTTATTACCTTTAAAGGACATTTGTATTCAATTTAAAAGAGAGAAGGATTCTGATTGGCAATAAAAAGTATGAGAAACACATATTTTAACTTGGCTTGGAAATTAACAATGAGCAATAATCATAGAAAAGGTACTATAAAGCTAGGAAAATAGCACTTTTGACTTTATTTAATGCAACATTTCCACACTTATTGTTCTTTTCATGTAGAACTTATTAACAAGCTACCACAGTGTGCTTTTATATAAACCTTATTCTAGTGGATGTTTTCAGCAACCTTCAAGATTATTAATCAAGCTTATGATTAAGTTAAGCACATTGGCTACTGCATTTATCTTTTCTTTTCTTTTTTTAATATATTTTATTGGTTTTTTACAGAAAGGAAGGGAAAGGGATAAAAAGCCAGAAACATTGATGAGAGAGAAACATCGATCAGCTGCCTCCTGCACACCCCCCCATGGGGGATGTGCCCGCAACCAAGGTACATGCCCTTGACCGGAATCAAACCCGGGACCCCTGAGTCCGCAGGCCGATGCTCTATCCACTGAGCCAAACCAGCAAGGGCTGCATTTATCTTTTCTCCTTCCTAAGAGTCTACTGAAATCGCAGTATTGTGATTTTTAAAGGCATAACCCCTCAAAACAAATGAAACTACAGAGAAAGACATCAGATGTGACAGATTTCAAGTTTGAAAATATGGATAATAGGTGTAAAATCAGTAACTAAGGCATATGATTTATGATGTTTAACAATCAGCATGACGTGGGCATCAGTCAATCAGAGCTGGGTCCTAGAGTTAGATATTAACCCTTTCATTGATGCATAGTGGAGAGTCCAGGGTCTCAGTTGGATAATTTGGTGCTATGGGAGGAGGAGGATATTTAGGGGACAAAACTATTTATGAATCGGCACAGCATTATTTCAGGGGTTTGACGGTTGATATACCATTCCAGGAAGAAAGTGTCCTAATTAGAGAGAGATGATGAAAGCCTTAAAAGTGTATGAGTAAAATACAGTCCAAGCCTGTATCAGAGGGTTACTGTGACCTGCCAAGAGGTCTTACTGGCCCTTGGGAGGAAATTATGTAGCATAGATGGCAGTACTTTGTAAGCTACAAAATGCTATACACATACTATTATTTCTCCTATCACTGCCAACATGGTGCTTGCTTGCTAAAATTGAGAAATCATTAGAAAAATGTAGGCCCTTTTATTCCATTCCCCCTGCCAAAGAATACATATATTAGAATTGTCTACTGCTCACAAACAAGAATAAAAAGTATATTTATAGCAAGAATATATGCCCTAAGTTATCCCCCAAATGTATTCTCAGTGAACAAAGCTAATCTTTCTTGGTATAGCACAGAAACCCCAAAACCTTCAGGGTTATTATCAGAATAAATTCTCATCCTCTGGAATTACCTTGCCTCAAGTGTGAGTAGCTGCTCCTTCACTGCTACCACCCCACCCACATGCACACACATAAACCCCACACACACCTGTCATCTTTGTCTTTCCTGACCCCTTCAATAAATGTGCTCACGCATTTTCAACAAACTCAGGCCCCAGTGAATTTGAAGGGCCGCCCACAAGCTAAAGACTATTTTGCAGGGGCAGGAAGGGCAATCTTTGTTTTAGTTGCTTCATTCCTGAGATTTTATTTTTTTCTTTTACAAAAGACCACACTGTACCCAGGATTTTTTTCTTACTCTGAAAAATTACTGTAAAAATTAACATTGCAAGTTAACAAAAGATTGTTAGGGTTAAATACCTGACCTTTTCTTGGTAATAATTCATAACAACTTAAAGACATTATTAGACTTTCCAGCTGCTTGTAAAGTGACAACTAAGGTGAAAGTTTAAGTGGGATATTGGTCTAATGTGAAGTCAGTTTGCTATGCTCTGGACTCAACATGCTATTTTAATCTCAATAACTGGTAATGCTGTTCACTAAACAAAAAGGCTTTCTCACTTTTCTCTGATCTTTTAAGTTTTATGCATCCTTCATAAACAAATTCAAATTTCATTTTATTAGTGAACTAGAGGCCTGGTGCATGAAAATTCATGCACTGGAGGGGGGTTGCCTCAGCCCGGCCTGCCCCCCTCACAGTCCAGAAGCCCTCAGGAATGGTAGGCGACCCGGTGATCAGGGGAAGGCGACGCCCCCATCACACCTCTGCTGCTGCCACTGCCAACAGGCAGCACAAGCCTCGGCCGGCCCTGTAACCTGAGCCTCAGGTGGCCCTGGGCAGCTGGGCAGCTGCCACCAAGGCTTGCCTGGGCCTCGGGCCGGCCCTGGGTGGCTGGACAGCCACCATCTGAGGCTTGCCTGTGCCTCAGGCTGGCTCTGAGCAGCTGGGGGGCCGAGGGGGCTGGAGGACTCTGGAGGCAGGCGTGCGGAGTGGCCAGGCCCGCCCCCAGGCTTTGCTGTGCGCCTGCCACCCCGGTGGGGCTGAGGGGACTGGGCACCACCATCTTGTGGCTGTGGGCGCCACCATCTTTGAGGGCAGGACAGTCAATTAGCATATTCCCTCCTTATTGGCTGTGGGCAATGCCATCTTTGAGGGCAGGACAGTCAATTAGCATATTCCCTCCTTATTGGCTGTGGGCAATGCCATCTTTGAGGGCGGGGTAGTCAATTAGCATATTCCCTCTTTATTAGATAGGATGTTTTCTCACTAATTTTTGGCCATACTGATCTCTTACTACCCTGACATCCTACAGTGCTTCTTTTCTATATCACACATTTTAGCTTATAACTAAAGGTAACCCTGAACTCGTCTATGTTTTCATTTTCAAGTACCAGTTCTCTTATGAGATTGTAAGCCCTTTGAGAAAGAGACTATGTCTTGTCAAGAAATATTTTGTGAGTGTATTACTCAGGCTTCAACCAGAGAATGGGACCAGTAGGAGATACATTCATTACAAGGGAGTGGCTAGTACAATTGTGGGGGCTGAGTAAGCAAGTGCAAAGTTCATAATACAGGCAGTCAGGACATGGAAGTGGCAAGCAGGCTGTAATCCCACAGGCACAAGCTGAAGATTTCTGTTCTCAGGTGGTGGTCAGGAAGGAAGATCCAGAAGAAAGGGAGAGCAATTACAAAGCCAGAGACTGTATGGAGCCTTGACTTTAGGAAGATCCCAAATCCTCTTTTAAAGGCTTTCCCACTGATTGGTAGGCCCATACAATGTATTCTTCCTTTTTATTAATTTAAAGTCTACTGATTAGGGACCTTAATCACATCTTCAAAATCCCTTCACAGCAGCACCTGGATTCTAGTACCTATGAGTGGAAGAAGTTATATGTATGCTACAAAATCACAGCTATCTTCCTATTATCATCAGAGGACAGCCATTGTAACCTGCTCTAACCAGACACATACAAGATAGAGAATTCTGGGGACTGTAGTTCACTCAAACCAAGTGAACATCAAAAAGCTGCAACACTGAGCACATGATATATAGGACATAGATGACACTTGTTGCTCTTAAAGAAAAAATAAAGCCATATGTAAAAGAAGAAAGTATTTCCTATCTCCCCACAAGCCTGGCTCTGTGCTAGAGATATAACAGGTACACAACAAATACTTGAAGAAATAGCTAGTGGCTTTGGCCCAATTTGATTATATTGATTTGAGCACTACACAGGTTTGATGAATGCATTGTTTTGTCTGATTTAAATGAACTGATAAGAAGCAAGAGTTGAGTTAATGGCATCATTTTGTCTTACTATTATGTTAGAAAATACATGCTAAATGGTCATTTCTTAAAAAAAGCACAAAAATGCTCTGATTATGTTTAATTTATTATGTTTAATGGAAACAGGCTATTTCAAATTCTCAGTATAAGTCATCACTAAGAATTATCAAAATAACTGAAGAAATTGCAATAACCTATCCTTTGAGGTCATTCTTTCATTCAATAAATATTTATCAAGTGCCTTCTGTGTGCTATCATGGTTCTATGTGCTGAAGATAGAGTTGAGGACAAAACAGAGTTTCTATACACATAGAGCATATGTTATGCAGGAGATGGCAAAAAATAAACACAGGAACAGTTTAACATTCAAAAATATCAATTTGGGCAGATTTAATAACTGGTCTGAAATTTTTCATGGCCTTCATTAAAAGGAAAGAATAAAACACACAAAACCAATGAATACAAAATTAGATATACACATTAATACTTAGGGCATGAAAACAAATTATGAATCTTACAAAGCTATCAAAAGCATCACAAAGTTCATAAAAAATCCATAATTTTTTTATTAATTAACTTCCTGACACATTTTATAATTCATTTTTATTGTTTTTACTGTATACTCTAACAACTATGAACATTATTTTGTATTATTTGGTAATATTTTCTATTAAAAAAGTGCTAATTCAGATTTCCCTCTGGCATGGTTGATTAAAACCTGTGGGTTTTTTATTATTAACTAGAGGCCCAATGTACGAAATTCGTGCAAGGGGCTCAGCCCTCGCAGCCATGGCAGCTTGCCTCGGCCCTCGCAGCCCTGGCTTCATCCGAAAGTTCGTCCAGAAGGTCATTTGGCTGTCCTGTCTAATTAGCATATTATGCTTTTATTATTATAGATGGTGATTTAGAATTTTTTTTTCAACTTCATTTTTGGTAATGTCATGTAAACTTTTCTAGTACATTATAAGTTTTTGTACTAAAATATAGGAAATAGCCCTGGTTGGTTTGCTAAGTGGTTAGAGCATCAGCCCATGGACCAGAGGGTCATGGGTTTGATTCCTGACCAAGGGCACATACCTCAGTTCCAGGTTTGTCCCAGCCTCTGTCAGGGCACATGCAGGAGGCAACCAATTGATATGTCTCTCTCACATCAATGTTTCTCTCTTCCCTCTTCTCCCTCCTTTCCACTCTCTCTAAAAAATCAATGGAAAAAATATCCTCTGGTGAGCATTAAATACACACACACACACACACACATGCACACACAGGAAATATAATCATCCTATCCTATATAATAAAGAGCTAATATGCAAATAGTCATCACGCCCTCATGCCATCACGCCTTAACGGCTCAGACACTCAACACTGGGGAGAGAGGAATGGGGACCAGCCAGGCACAAATGAGCTCATGAGAGGAATGGGGATCAGCCAGGCTGTGGCTTGGGAGGGGAAGAAGCCACCCACCTCACAGTCCCGGGCACCAGTGGCTGCACCTGCACCTGCGGCCCAGGAGAGGGACAAGCTGCATGCCCTGCGGTCCCAGGCACCAGCAGCTGCACCTGCACCTGCGGCCCAGGAGAGGGACAAGCCACCCACCCCATGGTCCCAGGCGCCTGTGGCTGCAGCCTGGGCAAAGCTGCCCGCCCCTGGTACCGTGTGGCTGGCCTGGGTGAAGCTCACCCAGGTCCTGGGTGCCTGCGGCTGGCCAGAGGGAGGGAAGCCTGGGTCCCGGGTGCGGGGCAAGGCAGAGGTGGTTGGGGCAATCAGGCCAGCAGGGGAGCAGTTAGGGGTGATCAGGCAGGCAGAGGTGTTTAGGGGCAATCAGGCAGGCAGGTAGAGTGGTTAGGGGCAATCAGGCAGGCAGGCAGGCGAGCGGTTAGGAGCCAGTGGTCCCAGATTGTGAGAGGCAGTTGGACATCCCCTAAGGGGTCCTTGATTGGAGAGGGTGAAGGCTGGGCTGAGCCCCCCCTTTCCCCTGTGCACGAATTTTGTGCACCAGGCCTCTAATTTTACATAATTCCCATAAAAATGAAGATAAACTTTTAATTATATAATCATTACTAGTGACCCGGTGCACGAAATTTGTGCACATTAAAAGGGGATTAATTAGAGGAAATAATTTAATATTGCTATTTGCCCTTTATAATAGAAGTGTCAGAGATGAAAGAAAATTAGTAAAATGTATATGAAAACCTTCCTCCTGTCAGAGTCAAGTCCCTGCCCACCCACATGCACCTCAAAATTGCGTGAGACTCAGACCTGGCCGGCCCCCCGCATTGGGCTAGATCCAGACCCGGCCAGTCTCACCCTTGTCAAGCCCTGCTGGGCAGGGGGCATAGCCTCAGGTCCCCTGGCCCGGCGCCACGACGAGGGGCATGGCCTGAGGTCCCCCAGCCCAGACCGGGGCGGGGGGCATGCCTTGAGGTCCTCCGTCAAGCCCTGCCAGGTGGGGGACATGGCCTGAGGTCCCCCATCAAGCCCCGCCAGATGGGGGGGGGCGCAGCCTCAGGTCCCCTGGCCCAGAACCAGGAGGGGGGCGCAGCCTCAGGTTCCCTGTCAAGCCCCGCTGGGTGGGGGCATGGCCTGAGTTCCCCTGTCAAGCCCAGCCAGGCAGGGCGGCGCAGCCACAGGTCCCCTGGCCTGGTGCTGGGGCGAGGGGCGTGGCCTGAGGTCCCCTGTCAAGGCCCGCTGGGCATAGGGTGTAACCTGAGGTCCCCCAGCCTGGCGCTGGGGCTGGGGGAGCAGCCTGAGGTCCCCTAGCCCAGCACCAGGACAGGAAGCGTACCTTGAGGTCCCCTGTCAAGCCCTGTCAGGTGGGAGGCGCAGCCTGAGATCCCCTGTAAAGCCCCATGTGGGTGGGGAGGGCATAGCCTCAGGTCTCTGCTGAGTGCTCGTTAAGGCTCCTTATGGGAACTTGGCCTCAGCTGTGGGTGCAGCCATCTTTGTGATGGAGTAATGGTCAATTAGCATATTCCCTCTTTATTAGATAGGATGCGATATATTATTAAGTATACTAGTAGCCCTGCAAATGAATTCATGTGCCAATAGCTCTCTGCAGGGCCTGGCTGCTCCGTGCCCACTACCCAGAGGCTCACCGCAGCCCAAAGGCCCATCCACGCCCTGGCCTAGCCAGAGGCAACGAAAGAAGCATTCTGCCAGACTGTTCATGCTGCCTGCTCTCAGCAGCCATCCTCCCCCCCGCTTCCACCCAGGACTGAGGGACTCCGGTGGGGCTGAGAGGACTGGGTGCCGCCATCCTGTGGCTATGGGTGCCGCCATCTTTGTGATGGAGTGATGGTTAATTTGCATATTACCCTTTTATTAGATAGGATTCTGATAGGACAGTAAATGTTGATGAGATAGCATTTCTGTTTTGATTAGGCATTAATGGGAACAGAATCCTCCAATTATAACTATACTAGAGGCCCGGTGCACGAAATTCGTGCACTGGGAGGGGGGTGTCCCTCAGCCCAGCCTGCACCCTCTCCAACATGGGACCCCTCGAGGGATGTCCAACTGCCCGTTTAAGCCCGATCTCGGTGGGCAGTTGGACATCCCTCTTACAATCCAGGACTGCTGGCTCCCAACTGCTTGCCTGCCTGCCTTCCTGACTGCTCCTAACCGCTTCTGCCTGCCAGCCTGATCACCCTCTAACCACTCCCCAGCCAGCCTGATTGATGCCTAACTGCTCCCCTGCCAGCCTGTTTTCCCCTAACTGCCCTCCCCTGCAGGCCTGATCACCCCTAACTGCCCTTCCCTGCAGACCTGGTCACCCCTAACTGCCCTCCCCTGCAGACCTGGTCACCCCCAACTGCTCTCCCCTGCAGGCCTGGTCACCCCCAACTTCCCTCCTCTGCCGGCTTGGTCACCTTTAACTTCCCTCTCCTGCAGGCTTGATCACCCCCAACTGCCCTCCCATGCAGGCCTGGTCCCTCCCAACTGCCCTCCCCTGCTGGCCTGATCGCCCACAACTGCCCTCCCTTGCAGGCCTGGTCCCTTCCAACTGCCCTCCCCTGCTGGCCATCTTGTGGTGGCCATCTTGTGTCCACATGGGGGCAGGATCTTTGACCACATGGGGGCAGCCATCTTGTGTGTTGGAGTGATGGTCAATCTGCATATTACTCTTTTATTAGATAGGATATCTGATTATTGAAATAGTTTTACAACCCAGCCAGTTGGCTCAGTCGTTGAATATCAACCTACAAACCAGGAGGTCATGGTTGGATTTTGGGTTAGGGCATATGCCCTGGTTTTGGGCTCCATCCCCAGTAGGGAGCAGGCAGGAGGCAGCCCATTTATGTTTCTCTTTCACTTTATGGTTCTCTCTGTGTGTCTCCTCCTCTCTCTCTAAAATCAATAAGAACATGTTTTTTCAAAAAATAAAATACTTTTTTTAAATTTTTACAGAAACTTGGGCAAGTAAGAGGTCCAGAATAATGAGGACCAAGGTTAGTAGGACAATTTGGCAGGGAATGTTTAAAGTTATTTCCCTGAAATTTTTGTTTATCTATACTGTCATATCCCCAGTTTGTTGGCTAATTACTGCTGGTCTTATTGATCTTTGTGATATAATCATTAATGGTATAAAGCAGTCATTTTAAATTTTTTTATCTGATGGCACACATAAACCAATTACTAAAATTCTGAGGCACATCAAAATATATATTTTTTATCATATGACAAAAATGGGTATAATTTTGATTCATTCACACCAGATGGCTACTATGTTGTCATTTGTTTTTATTTGACAATCTAAGGGAAAAGAGGTCAGTCCCCCAAACTAAATAGGTATTACATGTTTCAAAATTCTCGCAGCACACCAGTGTGTCTGCCGTGGCACCCTCGTTGAAAATCACTGCTGGAGAATTGACTCCAATAGTACTACAGACTGTATACTGCAGGACATTACCTGAGTCAAGTCAGTCTCAAATCCAGAACCTTCCTCTCATTAGTATCTTTGAGGAGGGTAATATATTTGAAATTTTAAGTCATGTTTTTCTTCTATTTTATTCCCTACCCACCCTGTCCACCTTCCATATCATCAGCCACAGTCCCGTCTTCCATCACAATGACTAAGTAGAACTGCTATGTTGTGTGGGGGATATGCAGTTCTAAGAGAAAAAAAAAAGCCTCTTCCCAGCTTTGCTTTCCAAAAGTGTGATGTTCCGAGGAAAACAGATGACTTGAAAGGATTGATCCTAACCTTAAAAATCAAAGAAATAATAATAGACACATAATTCTGCCTCTAGCCCATAGATCAGTGATTTTCAACCGATGTGCCACAAGAATTTTTAAAACATGCAATAACTATTTAGTGGATAATGACCTCTTTTCCCTTAAAATTTCAAATAAAAAAAATTACAACAGCCAATACAACAATAGCTGTCTGGTGTAAATTCCCTGTCTTGAACCATATATGTACAGGTCATATAATAGAGTTGCAGCTTATTGGTTATGTCACATAATAAGGTTGCTTCTGATTGGTTAATTCCTAGTAGCAGAAATCCTTATATATTAATATAGGTAACTGATTTTTTAAAAGTCACTTTGGAGCAAAAAGGGTAGGTAATTACTATTTTATTTTTTGTAAATAAATGAAAATTATACCTATTTTTTGGCAGATTGGCAAAAATATATTTTTTGGTGTACCACAGAATTTTAGTAATTAGTTTATGGGTGTAATGAGATGAAAAAGACTGAAAATTGCTGCCCTAGACAGAAAAGATTTCTCTATTAAAAAAGAAAACAGAGAGTGCATGATCAAAGCGTAGCCATCAGAGAGGAACACTGAAGAGGTGAGGAAGGGTGTCATGGATCCTGGATTTCTGAGCCCTGTGTTCTATTTATAGACAAATCTCTGGAGCATTATCAAGATCCTAGAAGAAAAAGATGCACAAAGAATATAGGCAAAAAAAAAAAAAAAAAACTATATCACCACCTTATACCATACACAAAAATAAACTCAACATGGATAAAGGACTTAAATGTAAATGGGAAACCATAAAAATCCTATAAGACTCCATAGGCAACAAAATAGCAGACATATGTTGTAGGAATATCTTTACAGACACAGCTCCTAGGGCAATGGAGACTAAGGAGAAAATAAACAAATGGGACTACATAAAAATAAAAAGCTTCTGCACAGCAAAAAAAAACCATCAACAAAACAACAAGAAAGCCCACTGCATGGGAGAACATTATTTGCCAATGCTATTTCAAATAAGGATTTAATCTCCAACATTTACAGAGAACTCATACAACTTAACAAAAGGAAGATAAACAACCCAATAAAAAAATTGGCAATGGACCTGAATGGACACTTTTCGAAAGAGGACATGCAGAAGGACAAGAGACATATGAAAACATGCTCAAAGTCACTAATCATATGAGAGATGCAAATCAAAACAATGAGATACCATCTCACACCTGTCAGAATGGCTATCATCAACAAATCAACAAACAACAAGTCTGGCGAGGATGAGAAGAAAAAGGAACCTTCATGCACTGCTGGTAGGAATGCAAACTGGTGCAGCCACTGTGGAATACAGTATGGAGTTTCCTCAAAAAGTTAAAAATGGAACTCCCATTTGACCCAGTAATCCCACTGCTAGGACTATATCCCAAGAAACCAGAAACACCAATCAGAAATGATATATGCACCCCTATGTTCCTAGCAGCACAATTCACCATAGCTAAGATTTGGAAACAGCCTAAATGTCCATCAGCAGATGAGTGGATTAGAAAACTGATACATCTACACAATGGAATACTATGCCGCTATAAAAAAGAAGGAACTTTTACCATTTGCAACAGCATAAATGGAACTAGAGAGCATTATGCTAAGCAAAATAAGCAAGTCAGAGAAAGATAAATATCACATGATCTCACTCATATGTGAGATATAATGAACAACATAATTTGATGAACAAGAATAGATCCAGAGACAAATGGCATGGGAGTGGGGAGGTGGGGGAATTAGAGAGCAACCAAAGGACTTGTTTGCATGCATATTAGCATAACCAATGGACACAGACACTGGGATGGTGGGGGCTTGCTCAGGGTGGGAATGGCTTGGGGGAGAGGGGGTCAATGGGGAAAAAGGAGACATATGTAAAACTTTAGACAATAAATAAAAAATAAAAAAACAGTAAAAAAAAAAAAAAAGAAAGAAAGAAAAAGAATATAGGTAGGCAGATGAATCTTAGCACTATAGTGACTTCAGTGCCCCAATACAGAGTAGGATCCCATAGTACCTTACAGACCACTGAGGGGGCCACTCAGACAGGAAAGAGATATATCAGGGATGACCTGTGTGGACTAAGGACGAAATAGAAAGATGGCCATCAAGGCAGATTATTTGTAAAGACAAATGACATGAAGCATCTACTAAGAGGAGTAGAGGTTTTTTTTTTTAATTGACTAGGATTATATTTCTTCCACCCTGCCAGATGTCAGGCTATAAATATACTAGAGGCCTGGTGCATGAAATTCGTGCATGGAGGGAGGGGGTTTGTCCTTCAGCCCAGCCTGCACCCTCTCCAATCTGGGACCCCTCGAGGGATGTCCGACTGCCCACCTGGATCGGGCCTAAACGGGCAGTTGGACATCCCTATCACAATGACTGCTGGCTCCCAACTGCTCGCCTGCCTGCCTTCCTGATTGCCCCTAACCGCTTCTGCCTGCCAGCCTGATCACCCCTAACCACTCCCCTGCCAGCCTGATTGATGCCTAACTTCTCCCCTGCCAGCCTGTTTGCCCCTAACTGCCCTCCCCTGCAGGCCTGGTCACCCCTAACTGCCCTCCCCTACAGGCCTGGTCAACCCTAACTGCCCTCCCCTGCAGGCCTGGTCCCCCCCAACTGCCCTTCCCTGCAGGCCTGGTCGCCCCCAACTTTCCTCCTCTGCCCGCTTGGTCACCCCTAACTGCCCTCCCCTGCAGGCTTGATCAGCCCCAACTGCCCTCCCTTGCAGGCATGGACCCTCCCAACTACCCTCCCCTGCTGGTCTGATCGCCCACAACTGCCCTCCCTTGCAGGCCTGGTACCTCCCAACTGCCCTCCCCTGCTGGCCATCTTGTGTCCACATGGGGGCAGCCATCTTGTGTGTTGGAGTTATGGTCAATCTGCATATTACTCTTTTATTAAATAGGATTGAGGCCTGGTGCACGGGTGGGGGCCAGCTGGTTTGCCCTGAAGGGTGTCCCGGATCAGGGTGGGGGTTCCCGTGGGGCATGGGGTGGCCTGGGTGAGGGGCCTGTGGTGGTTTGCAGGCTGGCCACGCCGACCGGCAACACAAGCAGAGGCCCTGGTATCTGGGGTTTATTTATCTTCTACAATTGAAACTTTGTAGCCTGGGAGAAACCAAGATGGCGGCATAGGTAAGTACCTAAACTGCTGCCCCGCACAACAATTTCAAAACTACAACTAAAAGACAGAACGGACACCATCCAGAAACACAGGAAAGCTGGCTGAGTGAAAATTCTACAACTAGAAGGAAAGAGAAAAACTCAAAGAGAATTGGAAGTACGGCAAAGGGTCTTTGTGCGTGCAGAGAGGAAGGGCGGCTGAGAGCCTGGCTGACTTTCTCTGGCGGAAGGGGGAAGGAAGCCCCCGACCGCACGGAACCCCAGTTCTGACTGCACTGAACCCCAGTTCCAGGCAAGCCCTTGGGGACCCACGCTCTTGTGGGGGGAATCTGGACTCTCGGGCGGAGACTCAGGAGCCGGGGAAGGCAGAGGTCTGAAGGCGCGCACGTGCTAGTGCGCACAAAGGCTACGGAGGTTGCCACAGGCTTTCCCTAGTGGAAGGGAGTCAGAAGCTCCTGACTACACTGAGCCACAGTTCTGACTGCACTGAACCCCAGTCCCAGGCGAGCCCCTGGGGACCCACGCGCTTGTGGGGGGAATCTGGACTCTCGGGCAGAGACTCGGGAGCCGGGGAAGGCAGAGGTCTGAAGGCGCGCGCATGCGCACAAGGGCAAGGCTGATGGGAAGCCAAGACTGTCTGCTCCGCCCTGAGACTCCACCCCATCCAAGCTGAGCACAGAGGCTATTGCAATTTGGCAAGTCTAATCCTATAAGGCTGTCTCCAGCACCGAACTTCTCCCAGCGTAGACACAGCTGATCCTCACAGCCAACTGGCCTGGAGGTCAATTCCTCCCAGTGATACCAACAACAATCAAGACTTAATTACAACAAGGCTGTACACACAGTCCACAAAGGGGTGCACCAAGAGTGTCCACCTCAGGTTAACTGGGGAGGCCGACCCACTGGGCCATATAGAAAACCTAGCACACAAATCTACCCTACCAACTCAGGGAAGCAGTGAAAATGCGACGACAAAGAAACAGATCACAAACGAAAGAAATGGAGGAAAACAAACGACTGGATATAGAATTCAAAACCATGGTTATAAGACTTTTCAAGAATATCCTAGAAAAGGCCGATAAATATAACGAGACCCTCGAAGATATGAAAAAGGACCAACTAGAAATTAAACATACACTGACTGAAATAAAAAATATTATACAGAGACCCCAAAACAGACTAGAGGAACACAAAAATCAAGTCAAAGAATTGAAATACAAAGAAGCAAAAAACACTCAACCGAAAAAGCAAAAAGCAAAAGAAAATTCCAAAAAGTTGAAGATAGTGTAAGAAGACTCTGGGACAACTTCAAGCGTACCAACATCAGAATTATGGGGGTGCCAGAAGAAGAGAGAGAGCAAGATACTGAAAACCTATTGGAAGAAATAATGACAGAAAATTTCCCCCACCTGGTGAAAGAAATAGACTCACAAGTCCAGGAAGCACACAGAACCCCAAACAAAAGGAATCCAAAGAGGACCACACCAAGACACATCATAATTAAAATGCCAAGAGCAAAAGACAAAAAGAGAATATTAAAAGCAGCAAGAGAAAAACAGTTAGTTACCTACAAGGGAGCACCCATACGACTGTCAGCTGATTTCTCAACAGAAACTATGCAGGCCAGACGGGAGTGGCAAGAAATTTTCAATGTGATGAATAGTAAGAACCTACAACCAAGATTACTCTACCCAGCAAAGCTATCATTCAGAATTGAAGGGCAGATAAAGAGCTTCACAGATAAGAAAAAGCTAAAGGAGTTAATCACCACCAAACCAATATTATATGAAATGCTGAAAAGTATTCTTAAAGAAGAGGAAGAAGAAAAAAGTAAAGAGAAAAATTATGAACAACAAATACATATCTATCAACAAGTGAACCTAAAAATCAAGTGAATTAAAAACCTGAGGAACAAAATAATCTGGTGAATATAATAGAACCAGGGGCATAGAAAGGGAGTGGACTGATAATTCTCAGGGGGAAAAGGGTATGGGGGGTTCATGAAGAGAATGGACAAAAATCATACACCTATGGATGAGGACAGTGGGGGGGAGGTAAGGGCAGAAGGTGGGGTGGGAACTGGGTTGAGGGGAGCTATGGGGGGAAAAAGGAGAGACAATTGTAATAATCTGAATAAAGATTTATTAAAAATAAAAAAAAGAAACTTTGTAGCCTGGAGAAGAGCCAAGCCTTCTGCTTGCTCTGTGGCAGCAGCCTTTTCTGTTGGGATTTATGTATCTTCTATAATTGAAACTTTGTAGCCTTAAGCAAGACCTGGGCCAGCCAGGGCTGCAGAAGCTTGGCTTCCTCCATCACCGCGGGCAACCCTAGCCTCCTGCTCTTTCTAGCTCCGTGGTTGCCGCCATTTCTGTTTGGATTTATGTATCTTCTATCATTGAAACTTTGTAGCCTTGAGTGGAGGCCTAGGCAGGCCAGGGTGTGCAGAAAGCTTGGCTTCCTCCATCGCCGGGGAAACCCAAGCCTCCCTCCTGTTCTGTGTCCATAGCCATCTTGGTTGGGTTTATTTGCATATTTGCTCCTGATTGGCTGGTGGGCGTGGCTTGTGGGTGTAGCGGAGGTATGGTCAATTTGCATATTACTCTTTTATTAGATAGGATATCAAAGCAAGATATAAAATAAATTACAATTATAAATAGGTTTATTAATTTTTAAAAAATTTAAATAAGAAAAACAAAAAAGAATTTCATACACAAACACACATATCTTGCATACCTGAATTGTGCCATGAAGAATATATCTGTACACCTGGTTATCAGAGGCCAAGCCAGTCTGCTTGCCATAGGCATTGAAAAAATTACTTTCCCTAGGAAAAATCAAATAATTTGTTAATGAAAAAAAAAAATCTCACAATTCTTAAAGGAATTTTATGTAACTGTCAGTAACTCAGAGAAGTTCTCTTTCATTAATATTAATACATTCTGGGTCTATGTGTGATGGTGTTTACATTTCATACTGAGTGGGAAAAGGTGTGTTTAAGTATTAATGTATAACAGCTATGTCTCATTACAACCACCTCACCTTAAAACTGTCAATAATAAACTAGTTTTTTTTAGTATAAACACAGTAAGAATCTTGATATTAATTTTAAACATATTAGCTATATTCTTGATTAAGGCTGACTTTTTTATGAGGCTCTCATTTTTAGTCCTTCAACTTGCATACATTTCATAGAATATTATAACATCATTTTCAAATTGGTAAATATGCTAAGTTGCTCACTGAATGTGACTAATTTAGCTGATAATTAAATGTATCTGTTGTTCATTTTTTTCAGAATTATATTCCATTTGCTTAAATTACAAATTCAAGCCAGTTGTTTGCACTAGCTGACACTCTCACTCCTCTCTAGAAAACAGTCTCCACTGTGTCTTATTTACTAGTAGAAGAGGTATGCTTAGGGGAAATCTATAATAATAAAAGCATAATATGCTAATTAGACTGGATGTCCTTCTGGAAAAATTTCCTGACGAAGCCAAGGCTGTGAGAGAAGCCTGGGTCCTGGGTGCCTGCCAGTGGCCAGAGGGAAGCCCAGGTCCTGGGTGTAAGAGGGAAGCTGGTGCTGGCAGCCAGGGTAAGGAAGGCCTACTCTTGCACAAATTTCATGCATTGGGCCTCTAGTTTATATATAAAAACTCAAACAAGAGATGTACATCACCTCACAAAGAGTCCGCCATCAAAAAGTCACCTGGGGACTCAAAAGAATCTGGACAGATCCTGGATCGCTTGTACCAGAGATACCTGGGCACCCGCCTCCCCGAGGCCACACTCCAGCCCAGGGCACTGAGACCAGCAGCACCACTTTTAGCACATGGAAAGGAATCTGAACAAGCTGCTCCACACTTAGAAGAAACTCCTGTGGAGCTTCAAATATGAAAAGACCCAGCTTAACGTGGACTACTGCGTGGTGTGCCTGCACCTCTGCCAGGGGTGCCAAAACCTGTGCTATGAGCAGGCCCTGTGCCCGTCAATGGCTGGGGCCTGTGTACGCCCATGTGCGTGGGTCTTGTCCATGCTGCTGTCAAGGTGCAGACCTGCACAGCCCCAGCCAGCCAGTCAAGCGCGGGCTGGGCCCTCTGATCAGAGACTCAAAGCCCAATGGCCTCCCTCTTCCTTGACCCAACCGCCCTTCAAGCATCCTCTAGCCACATCCTATATAAAAAAAGCCTAATATGCAAATTGACCATCACTCCAACACACACGATGGCTGCCCCCATGTGGTCAAAGATGGCCACCCCATGTGAACACAAGATGGCTGCCACAAGATGGCCAACAGGGGAGGGCAGTTGTGGGCGATCAGGCCAGCAGGGGAGGGCAGTTGTGGGCAATCAGGCCAGCAGGGGAGGGCAGTTATGAGGGACCAGGCCTGCAAGGGAGGGCAGTTAGGGGTGACCAGGCCAGCAGAGGAGGGCAGTTGGGGGGGACCAGGACAGCAAAGGGAGGGCAGTTAGGGGTGACTGGGCCAGCAGGGGAGGGCAGTTGGGGGGGACCAGGCCTGCAAGGGAGGGCATTTAGGGGTGACCAGGCATGCAGAAGAGGGCAGTTAGGGGTGACCAGGCCTGCAAGGGGAAGGCAGTTAGGGGGGGACCAGGCCTGTAGGGGAGGGCAGTTGAAGGCAACCAGGCCAGCAGGGGAGGGCAGTTAGGGGTGACCAGGCCTGCAGAAGAGGGCAGTTGGGGGTGACCAGGCCTGCAGGGGAGGGCAGCTGGGGGTGATCAGGCCTGCAGGGGAGGGCAGTTAGGGGCAACCAGGATGGCAAGGGAGGGCAGTTAGGGGTGACTGGACAAGCAGGGGAGGGCAGTTGGGGGGGACCAGGCCTGCAAGGGAGGGCATTTAGGGGTGACCAGGCCAGCAAAGGGAGGGCAGTTAGGGGTGACTGGGCCAGCAGGGGAGGGCAGTTCGGGGTGACCAGGCATGCAGGGGAGGGCAGTTGGGGGTGACCAGGCCTGCAGGGGAGGGCAGCTGGGGGTGATCAGGCTTGCAGGGGAGGGCAGTTAGGGGCAACCAGGATGGCAAGGGAGGGCAGTTAGGGGTGACCGGACCAGCAGGGGAGGGCAGTTGGGGGGGACCAGGCCTGCAAGGGAGGGTAATTAGGGGCAACGAGGCTGGCAGGGGAGGGCAGTTATGGGTGACCAGGCCGGCAGAGGAGGGCAGTTAGGGGCAATCGGGCTGGCAGGGGAGCAGTCAGGCATCAATCAGGCTGGCAGGGGAGTGGTTAGGGGGTGATCAGGCTGGCAGGCAGAAGCGGTTAGTGGCAATCAGGCAGTCAGACAGGCATGCGAGCTGTTGGGAGCAAGCAGTGCTGGATTGTGAGAAGGGTGTCCTACTGCCTGTTTAGGCCCGATCCCCATGGGCAGTCAGACATCCCTTGAGGGGACCCAGATTGGAGAGAATACAGGCTGGCTGAGGTACACCTGGCCTCTAGTTTTAAATAAAAGTAATATCATCACCATTTATAACACACACACACACACACACACACACACACACACACACACACACACACACACTTTTGCACTAACTAGTCCCAATTGCCAATATCAGATTTCTGTATATCTATCATTAAAAAACGCCAGCATTTAAGATGTCAATGTATGTGGTATACTCAAGTGAAAATTGTTAAATTTGAATGATAGTCAAGAATACAGTTTGTTGTGTGTGGTGTTTTTTAAAGTCCATTTGGAAAAGTGCCCAGTTTCAGTTTGTAGTCCCCTAAAACCTTATAATGATTTCAAATGCAGTTCGTTGCAGGATGAGAATTGGGAATATGAAAGGAAGTTTATTAAGTAAAAATTTCATGGGCCTTTCTCTTCTTTATTATGATCTATTGTCTCTTTTCAAGTGTCTCTGTAGCCACCTGGAGTGCTCCAGGGCTTCTCTTTCTTTGAAGTATGACAGAAACATTCACCCTGCAGCCACTGACCCTGGAAATAGATGCATTGAAGAAGGATCTGAGAAGCAGAGAACTGGGTCACTTACTCTAAGCAAATAAGATTTTGTAAAAATCTCAATTTGAGTCAGGACTGGGAGAGGAAATGAGGGTGGGTGGAGGGTTTTGGAGTTGGGGTTTGGGGATTGTACACTAGCTGTAACTATAAAGTTAAATGACATTATCATTTTCAAGGTCAAATGAAGAATAGGATGAAAATGTGAATTAAATCACTAACCCGCTCCCCAAGCTGCATATGACTATTTTGTAAAGTTTCTACTCTCAAAAATTTCATGTCAATGTATAAAAACAAGAATAGATACAAAGCAACCAAATTACTTCCTTTTAGCACAGTAATGATTAAAAGAAAATATGTACCTAGTAAGATGTAATCCAGTGTACAACACATACCTGCAAAGCAACTGATCACACACAACACTCATTCATTTGCCATTCAACATTTATTTTGAGCACTGACTGCCTAAATAGAGTGATAAACAGAAAATATACTGTCTCCAATTTTCATGGAATGCATAGTCCAATATATGTATGTGTGTTTGTGAAGAGAGGTGGGAAATTAATTAAATAATTAATTCACTCTTTGAACTAATATTTATCAAGTAGCTGCAATATGCTCACCTCTTATTCATTCTGGGAATGAACACATCTCCTTTCCTTGGGATAGCTCACATTAGAATGAGAGAAACAATGAATAAACAAATACTATTAAGATAGTGATAAATCCCATTAAAAAAACACACACACAAGGGAGTGATGAGAGTATGTGTGAGTGCATGATATTTAAAGTTTTAAGATTTGGTGGTTTAGGATAAGCTCCTTTATAGAGAGGACATTTCTTCAGAAATATGAATGAGGATATGAGTCATGGAAATATATAAGGTAGAAAATTTTTATTTTATTTTTCAATTATAGTTGACATTTGGTATTATTTTATACTAGAGGCCTGATGCACGAATTCGTGCACCGGTGGGGTCCCTCGGCCTGGCCTGCAGTAGTTGGGCTGAAACTGTCTCTCTGACATACCCCAAAGGGTCCTGGATTGCGAGAGGGCACAGGCCAGGCTGAGGGACCCCACCCGTGAACTATCTGGGCTGGGGAGGGGTCACGGGAGGGCTCCAGGGAGTGGCCAGCCCATCTCACCCAGTCCCGATCCACTGGACCCCAGCAGGAAGCTAAACTATCATTTGGAGCGTCTGCCCCCTGGTGGTCAGTGCACATCATTGCGATTGGTCGAATAGTAAAACAGTCAAACACTTAGCATATTAGGCTTTTATTACATAGGATTAGTTTCAGATGTAAAGCATGGTGGCTAGACAGTTATGTAATTTATGAAGTGATCCCCTGGATGATTCCAGTACCCACCTGGCATCATACATAGACATTACATTATTGAATACTAGAGGCCCAGCACACAAAATCGTGCGTGGTTAGGGTCCCTAGGCCTAGCCTATGATCAAGGCCATTTTCCGCCCACTCACCAATTCCTGGCTGCCACTGCCACTGCCAGCCACCTGGTTCCCCTCGCAGGCCCTCGTCCCGCCCCGCCATCACTGCCAGCCACCTGGTTCTCCTCCCAGGCCCTCATCCTGCCCCACTGCCACCACCAGCCAGCCAGTTCCCCTCGCAGGCACCCCGCCTCATAGCGACTGGTTGAGCAGTCGTTCTGGTCATTACGCTTATGGTCTGGCCTTTATTATATAGGATATTACCTTTGGTATATTTTACATCCCCATGATGACTGTGTAACTGCCAGTATGTACTTCTTAATCCTCTTAATCCCTTAACCTTTTTTACCCAGGCCTCCAATACCCCTCCCACTTGGCAATCCTCTGTTCAGTTTTAGTTGTTCATTTGTTTTGTTCTTTAGATTCCACATATAAGTGGAAATCATATGGTATTTGTCTTTCTCTGTCCGAATATTTTAAGCAGAGAGAATTTCAAGAACAAAGGCCCAGAGGGTGAAATGTGCTTGCATGTAATGCATTGCATGAATGCCAAATTTATTGAGCAAAACATTTTTTGAGGTCTATGTGACAGGAACCAAAGACCCAATATAAGTGAAATCAAGTCCTTCCTCTCAAGAGGTATAATTATCCTCAATAATTAAAACAGATACTGATGCAAACACAAAAACACAGAGCTCCCCCACACCAATCAACTCCAGGTAGTTGGGAAAATTGTCTTCTAAAATCTCTGATATGGTATAAATTGGTGGTCTAGTTTCATTTTTTTGTATGTATCTGTCTAATTTTCCCAACACCATTTATTGAAGAGACTGTCTTGACTCCACTGTATGCTCTTGCCTCCTTTGTCAAATATTAATTGGGCATAATGGCTTGAGTCAATTTCTGGTTTCCTCTGTTCTGTTCCATTGGTCTGTATGTTTGTTCTTGTGCCAGTACCAGGCAGTTTTGAGAACCATGGATTTGTAATACAGCTTGATATCTGGTGTTGTGATACCTCCAACTTTGTTCTTTCTCAGGATTGCTGTGGCTATTCAGGGTCTTTTTTTATTTCATATGAATTTTTTGAGAGTTTGTTCTAGGTCTGTGAAATATGCCATTGGTATTTTAATGGGGATTGAATTGAATCAATAGATTGCTTTGAATAGTATGGACATTTTAATGATGTTGATTCTACCAATCTATGAACATGGTATGTTCTTCCATTTGTTATGTCTTCCTCTTTCTCTTTTTTCAACAATCTGTAGTTTTCCGAGTACAGGTCTTTTACCTCCTTAGTTTAGTCCTAGATATTGTCATTTTTTTGTTGCAATGGTAAATAGGATTTTTTTTTTTTTTTAGTTTCTCTTTCTGTGAGTTCATTATTGGTGTATAAAAAAAGCCACAGATTTCTGGGTGTTACATTAAACTCAAAATGGATAAAGGACTTAAATGTAAGATAGAAAACCATAAAATCTTAGAAGAATCCATAGGCAGCAAAATATCAGACATATGTCATAGCAATATCTTTACCGATACTGCTCCTAGGGCAATGGAAACTAAGGAGAAAATAAACAAATGGGACTACATCAAAATAAAAAGCTTCTGCACAGCAAAAGAAACCATCAACAAAACAACAAGAGAGCCCACTGCATGGGAGAACATATTTGCCAATGTTATCTCCAATAAGGGTTTAATCTCCAAAATTTATAGGGAACTCATACAATTTAACAAAAGGAAGCTAAACAATCCAATCAAAAAATGGTCAAAGGACCAAAATAGACACTTTTTGAAAGAGGACATACAGAAGGCCAATAGACATGAAAACATGCTCAAAGTCACTAATCATCTGAGAGATGCAAATCAAAATGCCAATGAGGTACCATCTCACACCTGTCAGAATGGCTATCATCGATAAATCAACTAGTGACAACTGCTGGTGAGGATGCGAAGAAAAAGGAACCCTCGTGCACTGCTGGTGAGGATGCAGACTGGTGCAGGCACTGTGAAAAACAATATGGAGTTTCCTCAAAAATTAAAAATGGAACTCCCATTTGACCCAGTGATCCCACTTCTAGGAATATATCCCCAGAAATCAGAAACACCAAGGATATATGCACTCCTATGTTCATAGCAGCACAGTTTACAATAGCTAAGATTTGGAAACAGCCTAAGTGCCCATCAGCAGATGAGCGGATTAAAAAAACAGTGATACATCTACACAATGGAATACTACACTTCTGTAAAAAAGAAAGAACTCTTACCATTTGCAACAGAATGGATGGACCTGGAGAGCATTGTGCTAAGCGAAATAAGTCAGAGAAAGATAAATATCACATGATCTCACTCATTTGTGGAATATAACAACATAAACTGATGAACAAAAATAGATCCTGAGACACAGAAGCATCGAACAGACCATCCAACCTCAGAGGGAAGATGGAGGGATGGGGGTGGTGAGGGGGAGTCCTAAGAGAGCAACCAAAGGACTCATATGCATGCATATAAGCATAACCCATGGGCTCAGACAGTAGGGGGGTGAGGGCATGTGTTGGGGGGGGTGGGATCGGCTGGGGAGAGGTCAATGGAAAAGGGAGACATATGTAATACTTTAAACAATAAAGAATTTTTTTAAAAAAGAAAGAAAATAAATACAAAGTAAAAAAATAAAAATAAAATCTCTGATAAATTTAATACGTGCAATGAATATCATTAAGGGGTATAAGACAGTAGAATCTACAAAATTAAGTCAGTTCTAAGGGAACACAAAGACCATTACACAAGAGAATTCCTAGACATAAATGTCATCAGTGAGAAGAGTGAAGAAGGTGAGGATGAGAACACATACATTTTTAGAAAAGATATAATGAATTATAAATAAATAAATAGAGGCAAATTGGTTAAAATGATATCATGTAAATGCTAGTGTTCCATTGACTAATAATCACACCAACTGTTTATGTATATTTATATATGTAATAGAGGCCTGGTGCATGAAATTCATGCATGGACAGGGGGTCCCTCAGCCTGGCCTGCACCCTCTTGCAATCTGGGACCCCTCGGGGGATGTCCTGGATAGTCCCGATCCCCGGCCAGCAGTTTTAGGCCGGGGATCAGGACTATCCGCGACAGCTGGCTCCTAACCACTCATCTGCCTGCCTGCCTGATCACCCCTAACCATTCCGCCTGCCTGCCTCATCGCCCCTAACTGCTCACCTGCCTGCCTGATTGCCCCTAACTGCCTCTGCCTCAGCCCCCGCCGCCATGACTTTGTCCAGAAGGACGTCCTAAATGACATCCGGAAAGTCATTTGGCTGTCAAGTCTAATTAGCATATTACACTTTTATTATTATAGATATTGTCAATGATTTATGTGTTCAATGTGCAATTAGTAGTACTGTTAAGACAAATAAGAATATTTAAAATAATATATTTCCAAGTTTTCTGTTGCTAACAATCCAAATTAGACACATTTATACTGAAAATATACCACTTTGACCATTCTACATATTTTTATTAGAAATTCTTTTACTTCTGGGTTAACTAAGTAATTTATCACCTTCTAAGAAAATGAAAGATTTTTGAAGGTTATCATAAATAATCCTTCCCTTTATCAAAGAGAATACCTTTGCCACATGCATGTACAAATATAGGTCTTGATGTGTCAAAAAGGTGTTATATAAATGAGGCTAATAATGCACAGGCTAGCTACCTCTTATTTTGAGGACATAGCAAATTACTCAGGCAAGGTTTTGTGCAGAGGCAATAGAAATGAGAAGCATGGATAAAACTTGATTCCAAATTTTCAATGACAATTATTTAATCACTTTGAAAAATTAAACTGTAGCGTGTTTACCAGAGGGGAGAGAGGTTGGGGGCCAAGCCAAAAAGGTAAAGGGTTAAGAAGTACTAATTGGTAGTTTCAGAATAGTCATAATTATGTAAATTACAACATAGGGAATATAGTTAATAATATTGGAATAACTATGTGTGTTGCCAGGTGGGTACTAGAAATATAGGAGGGAATATTTTGTAAAATATATGATTATCTAACCACTATCCTCTACACCTGAAGCTAATATAACATATTTAATGTAAACTGTAATGGAAAGATAAAATTTTAAATAATACAAAAATTAAACTGTAGATAATTTATAATATTCTTAGATTTTTCCTTTGTTAGTTTAGTCAGATTTGAGCTCAATATGTCTAAAAATTCTTGAGATTAAAAGATATTGTATTCTATGAAGATTGGTGCAGCCACTATGGAAAACAGTGTAGAGATTCCTCAAAAAATTAAAAATGAAATTGTCTTATGACTCAGTGATTCTACTTCTGGGTATATATCCAAAGAAATCCAAAACACTAATTCAAAAAGTTGTATGCACCCCTATGTTCATTGCAGTGTTATTTACAATAACCAAGATATGGAAGTAATCCAAGTGCCCATTAACACTGGTTTATTGTCCAATGCATAAGAATTCACCCAATCCCTAGACCTTTAATTATATACTAAAGCCATAGCAGGAACATCAAAAGCAAATGTTCAATTGCCTACTATGTGCCAAATTCTGTGTGAGATACTCCATGAACTTTTCACATCTGAAAGGCTTATAACAAAATAGCCTTGAAAAATGATTTTTTATAAGCTTGTTCTTCACCTGCTGTTCTAGCTTGAACTGCTCTCAGAAATATTATCCAAGGCAAGAGAGTAAACCTGAAACACCATGACTATAATCATCTACTTTTACACCTTGCAATTATGAGTAAATAGCCTGTTTCTTCTTTGCAGCAAAAGCCCTACAGTCAAACATGTAACTTTCTAAGACATTTATATAGAGTTGAGTTCACAAAGTATGAACAATTATGAAAGATATCATTATTTAAATCTGATATTTATGTTTATAAATGCATATAACCTACTCTCATGAATACACATAGACTCATACCTTTAACATGATTCATTCATAATATGAAATCATAAAGTCTTTTCTCCATCTAAAATCTCTTGTTAAACAAAAATGACTGATGTGGTTGAATAATAGTAAGAAAAGCCATGTCACTCATACTATGAAATTATCCATGTGCATAGCATAAAATTAAGAGACACCTGGGAAACTTTTCAAGATTTCACTAAAGAGAAACAGCTTTTGGTAGATTCTGAACCTCTAATTTTCTCTTCTTTTTGAGCAATTACAGATCTATTAACTGAAAGTGTATCACATAATGTCATTTGATCGCAGTCAGTCATTGTGATGGAGTCAACAGGTGTTCCAGCCAGAAAACTAACAGTCGGGTTCTTTGAGAACAGTGAAGAATATAAATTTAACACACACCAAAAAAAAGCTCATTATAAAAATATACTTCCCAATGCACATAATGAATACTTATATCAAACATTATTTTACCCTAATAATAAAATCTAAGATATAGTTCCAAGAAAGTGTAGTAAAAATGAAGAATTTGGTAAATCTTTAAAATCTCTCATAAATTGTCCTTTAAATTTTTGAAACAATAATAGCATTTATAGAAATTTATTCTAAGTAAACAGTTAAGATTCTTCTTAAATAGAACTTTTTAAGCATTATTTATAAGAATAAAGTTGTATCAACAGCTTAAAAATCTCTCATTAAAAGATGACTGTGGCGGTGGGCACATAACACAATGTGCAGATCAGGTATCATAGAAATGTACACTTGACACCTATATAATCCTATTGGTCAGTGTCACTCCAATAAATTTAATAAAAATTTTAAAAATGAAAGAAGGATGTAAATTATGTAAAATCCATCTAATGCGATATTATTCATTTTTTAACTATCATGTCTTCAAATAACTTTTAATATCTTTAAAAATGTTCATGTTATAATGTTAAATAAAAAAGTAAAATGCAAGCTATTATATATATACATATAATATATATATATATGTATATATATATATATATGTCTTTTACCATTTCCTATGCATAAATGTACAAAAAGGATGGTTAAAGGAAATAAATTAAACAGCATCTGTGCATCTCCATAAATAGTAAGATTATATTATTTTCTTTTTATGCTATTATGTATTTTACACGTTTTCTATGATAAACTTGTAATAATTTTATCCAACATAAAGCTATTTATTTTTTTAAGTGAGCAGGCAGAAGGAAACTTTTGGAGGTGGTAAGACATGTTTATTCTTGAAACTAGAAAAATCCTAAAAGAAAACATAGGCAGTAAAATCTTGGTAATTTCTCATAGCAATATTTTTCTGATATACCTCTTGGTCAATGGCAACCAAAGAAAAAATAATCAAATGGGACTACACCAAACTAAAAAGAAAACTATCAACACAATGAAAAGACAACCCACTGAATGGGAGAACATATGTGTCAGTGATATAACTAATAAGGAGTTAACATCCAAATTTTATAAAGAACTTATACAACTCAACACCAAAAAAAAAATTCTGAATGGACATTTTTCCAAAGAGGACATGCAGATGGCCAATAGACAAATGAAAAGATGCTCAATGTCACTAATTATCAGGTAAATGCAGATTAAAACTACAATTATCTATAGTCTCACACCTGCCAGAATGGCGACTATCAATAAATCAACAGATGACAAGTGCTGGCAAGGATGTGGAGAAAAGGGAACCTTTGTGCACTGTTGGTGGGAATGCAGATTGGTGCAGTCACTATGAAAGCAGTATGGAGTTTCCTCGAAAAATTAAAAATGGGACAGTCTTATAACCCCACAATTTCACAGAACAAGCAAAATAGAGACAGTCATAAATAAAGAGGAGGCTGACAGCTGGGGGTGGGGTGGGAAAGCTGGGGGGAGGGTGAAGGGATTGAGCAAAAAAGAGAAAAAAACTCATGGACACAGATAACAGTATGATGATTGTCAGGCGGGGAGTTGGTGAAGGAAAGGAGGGTATAGCAGGGATAAAAGGTGATGGAAGGAGACTTGACTTTGTAAACACACAAGTGTGCAGATAATGTGCTATGGAATTGTGCACCTGAAACCTGTATAATTTTCTTAACCAGTGTCACCCCAATAAATTCAATAAAAAGAAAAGATAGGTTATGGCATAGACTGTGGTTATGGTTCTATAAGTGTATACTTATCTCCAAATTCACCACGTTGTATATATCAAATACTATATTCAGTTTTTTGTATGTCAATCGTACTGAAAAAGATTTTTAAGATTTTTAATTGTGTTTTGTCTAAATCTAATACTAAGCAATTCATAAAAATAAGAAATAAATTTATGCAAAAATACCATTTAACTGAATTCAGAAAATTTCATTCAAAAAAAATTTTATGCATATGCTAAATGTTGTGAGCCAATTACTGTAATCATTGTTTTATTTTGTTAGTTTCTAAATGTAATTGGTTAGTACTCTAAGGAATTATGTTTTATTATTTATTTTTTTGTTTTACAATTATGAGGATTAGTTTTTCTTCTCTGGAAAATCTGTTTTGTCCTTCCACTCAGCATATTATCAATAATCATTAAGCATGATTAGTTATCTGATTATTTATGTATGATCCATTTGCTGCTTAATTATGAGATGAATGCGTATACCACATAACAACATTGTCAAAATTATACCTATGGGGAAAAGTTTCCATCACCAAATAAATTTGGAAATGACTGCTTAACATCTCCCACTACTTCCCAACTTAGGAAAGTCAGAATTTAAACACATATTTCTTGAGAGGCACTGTGGTATAAAAACCTGTATAACTTTACTTAACCCATCTTCTACAAATTGATTTGTTACAATTTTCTTTCCCAGAATTTATTTTTTAATAATATGAAGTATTAGTGTTTGGGGGCAGTGCTTAGCAAGTTTTAATTTGTAAAAGCATCAGCTGGGATAATCATGAATTCATAACCTAGTAGGTCAAGGATGAGGCCTGAGATTCTGCATTTCTAGCAATCTGCTTGATGACTGCAGAATTTCAGGGCTGCTGACCACACTTTGAGTTTTAATACTAGAGACCAAACCCTGAAATGCACCCTATACCCACCCACTCACATACACCCATTTTTTTTCTCTGTTAACCAGCAGTCTTCCATCAGATATTTATTGAACACACAGATACTGTGTGAGGCATGGTAATGGGTGAGTGCCAAATGTAAGCTTTAAAAATTAGATATCTGGAAAGAAAACATCTTTGGTTTACAGAAATGCCTTATGTTGTCTTTCCATGGGGATTAATTCAGAGTCCGAACATTGTGGTTTAATGTTACTGAATGGGCACTTATAGCAACTGCCTGTGGCTTAGGTTGGGCTCTCAGCTATAATAAACTCAAATGGCAGTGCATTCGTATGGGCACTTTACTTGTATCAGCAATTCTATTCTTTGAGGAGTTCATAACTTCCTTGTTAACTTGTAGACCAAGAGTGAACTCTTGCTAATTTACTAAAGTCACATAAATTATCTTAAAAAACAAAAAAAAAGATTAATATATGCATCACATCTTTTTTTGAAGGAGTAATAGGAATTGCATTGCTTAAATTTCACTTTCTCTAAGGCAGTGGTCTCAGCCAGGGGCAATTTTATTCCCCAAGGGACGCAGCAAAGTCTGGTGACATTTTTGGTTGACACATAGGGCAGAGAGGGGTGCTATTGAAATCTAGTGGGTAGAGGTTAGGGATGCTGCTCAGCATCCTCCACAGCACAGGATACTCCCCCACAAGAGTAAGTTATCTGGCCCAAAATGTCAATAATGCTGAGGTTGAGATACCCAACTATAAGCCTAAGAATTTGTTCTATCCTATATAATAAAAGCTTAATATGCAAATCAACCATATGGAGGAATGACCAGTTGCTATGACGCACACTGACCACCAGGGGGGGCAGATGCTCAATGCAAGAGCTGTCCCCTGGTGGTCAGTGCATTCCCACAGGGGGAGCGTTGCTCAGCCACAAGCCAAGCTCACGGCTGGCGAGTGCAGTGGCAGTGGCGGGAGCCTCACCACCTCTGTGGCAGCACTAAGGAGCAGCAAGCCAAGTGGTAAAGAGCAGCAAGCAGGTGGGCAGTAAGGTGCGAGTGGTCCCGGACTGTGAGTGGGCACAGGCTGGGCTGGGGGAACCCCCCCCCCCCCCCCCGCCACCGGGCCAGCGTATGAATTTCATGTACCAGGCCTCTAGTTTCTTAATATTGTCTTTGATTTGATATAGCACATGGATTGGAAAATGTAAAAAGTAGATTTAATGCTGATTTGCAAATAAAAGTGAAGAGGAAATTGGTGCTGGTTGCCAGCTTTCCTGAGAAGATGAGGGCATTTAGGTAGACTACTGAAAATCCCAATGGTAGTAGTCCTAGTCATAGGGAGGGTGTTGAAGCACTAATGTGCCATTATCTAGTTATAATTGGTCATCGTGCTTCTCCTCATAATTATGTGTTCATATGTTCTGTAGTTGTTATAAACCAGTGAAGGGGCTAAGATTTCCCAGGGCCCCTTTAGAAAAATCGCATTTCCATGTGGGTGCCTAGACTGTTGTATAAAGTGGTAGACAGTCCTCAAACGTTGAAGCTGTGTGACTGATAACTGGGAATATGCTTAACTTCCTTGTTCATGTAGGATTGATTTGAAGAATAAAAAGTGGGATAATACATGATGTGATAATGAATTGCTTCCTGCAGAAATGTCCTTGTTACACAACATGCTAATGACTACCATCTTCCCCTCTCCTAGTCCCAGCATTAAGACTGCTTTAAGAATGCCAGATATTCACTCAGTGTAAGAATAAAGGAGGGAAAGAGAAAAAGTGATCAGAGAGATCCAGGCTGGCACAGATTGGGCACCACTACTCTAAAGGGGAACAGGAATGGCTTATCCAGATTTCACCAGGGATGGCTTATTCAGATTTCACCAGGAGTATAGTTGGTGGCAGCGTGGAACTTTTCATTATAATAAGTCCAGAAACTAATGCTTATATGGAATATACAGAGGGCATGCAATTTTTATAAATACACTGGGCAACAAAAACAACCATATTGTATCTCAATTTTATCAATATACAAGACCACTAGGGTGACAAGAGGAAGTGTATTTATTGGGATTTTTCAATTTAATTAATGGGTTTATAAAAACCTTTAAGTGTCTCATAAAGGTTAGCATACCATTTTAAAGGTTGCATTAATTTAGTTCTATGTTGTTTTGACATTGTTTAAGCTGGGGAAAATGTTGTAATCGTATGTTCTTTGAAATATAGACTACATAAATGTGAAAGTAGAGAATAATTGGACAGGGTGGCATCTGCAGAAATAAATAATAGGATTTAATATGTCTGTAATATGCTTATAAAAGTTAACATAGTTATGGATGGGGAGTATGGTTTCAGGAAGTTCCTTGGGATTCAGAATATGGGAAAAGCATTTGAATGTGGTAGTATTTGGAAAGCTAAATGACAGGACTCAGAAGGTTAATGGCAGAGGTGGAAATGTTGCACGCAAGGCAGCTGGGGATTGCTGGCAAGGCTATTGCCATCAGGGAAAATCAAGGGCACTGGGCACAATAGTGAGGGACTAAAGAAATTCCAAGGAGGAAAGTAAGGCAGGGAAACGAAGCTGTACTGAGAAAGGACAGAGATCAGTGTGTGTACTGCCAACAGAAAGGGTCCGGTACGGTAGGAGTCACAATTATACCAGAGATTGGAACATGAAATTTGACATTTGAAAAGAACAATCTCACAGTAAAAACAATCTTACTGAACAATCTCTCAGTAAAAAAGTAGTTTGCAGTCAGTAGTTGAAGTTGTTACTATAGGAGAGTATTATTTCCCAAAGTGTGGTTCATGGCTTACCTGCATCAGAAGAATTACCTGAGTCATATTTAAAATATTGATACATGAGCCCAAAAACTCCATGCCAAGTAGCCAGGCACAGGAAAGACTTTACAAGTCTCCAATGTGATTGAGGTTGAGGTGCACACTCAAGAATGAGATATATGGCATCTGAGGGGAGGAAGGCCACATCAGGATCAGTGGTCCCAGACTGACACTTGAGCTGATCAAGAACAGAGCTGGAAGGGAGTCTGTAGCCTCTGCCTACGGAGCACTGCCTGGATCATGTACTGTTACCATCAAGGTTGTCCTCAGGATCCTGGTGTGACCATATCTTAAATGACTGCCTGGATTTGTTTTTCCTGCTACAATTACAATAAAATGTAATGTGAAATAGAAAGCATCTCATAAAGGTTAGCATACCATTTTAAAGGTTGCATTAATTTAGTGAGGTGAGATATATCTCGGCTTTATAAAGTTTATTTTCCATAGCAAATGAAAGTCTAGAATTTAGGTAATCTTCTAAGTTAAAAAAAAAGGGGGGGCTATGTTGTTTTACTTCCCAGGTAGATTGTAAATTCTGGGAAGTAAATTTCTTTACACTCAAATTATGCTCAATAAATACTTGTTTGAAGGAATTAAAATAGTAATAGAGAAAAAAATATGTTAGAAAAAGAAGATGCCTGGTTAAAAAACAATATCAAATAATTGAACACTATTTTACATTCAAACAAAAACCAACTAAAAAATGGAGAAAAAAACCTTCAAATGTATAATAAGAAAGCAAACAAACAAAAGCCTAAGAGAGCCAAGAAAAGTTCAGAACTCAATGCAAAGAAAAATTCAGTGTTCTACTGAGAAGCATCCTAATAAAAGAGTAATATGCAAATTAACAATCACTCCGTGACAAAAATGGCGGCGCCCATAGACACAAGATGGCGGCGCCCAGTCCTCTCAGGCCTGCCGGAATCCCCCAGTCCCAGGGAGGGCTGCCGCTGAGATCAGGCAGCATGTGGCCTGGGCTGTCGGCCTGGGACGTGCCCACACACCCTCTCCACCCCCTCCCCACGCAATCCACTCCTAGCTGCGGCCTGGGCTATGGGCCTGGGAGGCACCCATGCTGCCTATCCCCTACCCCAAAGCAATCAGCTCCCATCCACAGCTGGGGGCTGTAGGCCTGGTAGGCAGCCACGCCCCCCAGAGCGATCCCCTTCCAGTGGCAGCCTGGGGTGTCAGCCTCCAAAGGGCGGGCGCCCCCATGGAGTGATCTCCCACACACACACCTATAGCCTTGGAACTTCTCTTGCCCCCAGCCGAGTGATTGGAGATGGGGGGTGATATCTGGGCGATGCTGCCCAACAAACCTCTCCCATTGGGTAGAAACTTCTGACCAGGTTAGGGAGGTAAATGGGTTTTGTTTAAAATCTTTAGAAACTGCAAAGGAAATGTCTGAGGTAGGGTTTCACATCGGAAGTAACTTACAGCTAATTTCTGAAGGCAAACGGGGACATTGCAGTTACATTACTGGAGAATACCCCGAGGTCCGGAGGTTGGCTCTGCAAGGGCGGTGGTGGGTGCTCCCCACCCTGGTTCCTCAGCACCTTGGGCAGGGCTTGAGCCCACCCAGGAAAGCCTTTTCCCCTACAGTTTTCACCAAGCCAGGGAAGTTTTATAGACATGAATAAGAAGTGCCCACGCACAAGTCCTGAAGATGCCGGGGCCGGCAGAAATGACAAACCGGGAAAAGAGCAAAACCAGAAACACCACCGATCCCAACATAGATCATCTTTTTTGTCAGATGACGGTGTGTTTCCCTCTTCTTCGTCTTCTGGAAGCAAGACAGATTCAAGTACTGACGATTCTACCAAAGGAAAAGTTAAGAGAAAGAGAGGACAGAAAAGGAATAAAAGGACAAAAGAAAGAAAGGACAAAAGATGAAACATCAAGAAAAAGAGAAGGAAAAAAGGAAGAAACAACCACATGATATCACCTTTCCAAGGTCTCATGAAATTCCTGTTTAAGGAGTTTATTTTATGACACTTTTAGTTTGGGTTTACATTTTTATGGGTTTGTCAAGACCATGGCAGGTACACTGTCCAATATATTAAATAAAAAACCCTATCTAATAAAGAGGGAATATGCAGGGGAGGGCAGTTGGGGATGATCGGGCCAGCAGGGGAACAGTTAGGTGTTGATCAGGCTGGCAGGGGAGTGGTTAGGGGGTGATCAGGCTGGCAGGCAGAAGCGGTTAGGGGCAATCAGGCAGGCAGGTGAGCAGTTGGGAGCCAGCAGTCCCAGATTGTGAAAGGGATGTCCGACGGCCTTGGAGAGGGTGCAGGTTGGGCTGAGGGACACCCCCCCCCCAGTGCACGAATTTTGTGCACCGGGCCTCTAGTAAAATAAATAACAGGATACTTCTTATTCTTAGTAAGACATAGTAGTTTTAAAATTCTCAATTTAATCAATCCCAGTAAAAATTACAAATAGATCTTCACTTCTTTTTTATCTTTCTAAAAAACATTTTTATGATAGCCAAATATATTTAACATAAAATTTACCATTTTAATCATTTTCACATGTACAGTTCAGTGACATTAGGTATATTCATATTGCTGTGCAACCGTGATCACCATACATTGTCAGAACTCTTCACTTTCTTAAACTTAAACTCATTAAACACTAATTATCTATTCCTTCCGTCCCCCACCCCAGCAGCCACAATTCTTTCTTTTTTTTTTTTTTTTTCATGAATTTGACTACTCTAGGTATCTAATTTTAGTGGAAACATACACTATCTTTTTCTCAGTGGTTTATTTTACTTAGCATATTTTACTTAGCAGGATTCATCCTTGTTGAAACATGTCTTGGAATTTGCTTCCTTTTTAAGGCTGAATAATATTCTGCTTATTATATATTATAGTTATGTATAATTATTATGTATTATATATTCCACATTTTTTTGATCCATTCATCTCTTGATAGATACTTGGGTTTTTACCTTTTGGCTATTGTAAGTAATGCTGCATAATCAGTCTTTACTGGTGTAAAATATCTGTATGAGCCCTTGTTTCCAATTCTTTTGTGTATATATCCAGAAGTGGAATTGCTAGATCATATGGTAATTCTATTAATTTTAGATTAATCCATTTCAGGTTAATCAATTTAAGTTTTTGAGGAATCACCATACTGTCTTCCAGTGGCTGAACAATTTTATATTCCCAAGAGCAAAACACAAGGGTTTTAATTTCTCCACATCTTTGCTAGCATTTTTCATTTTCTATTTTTTATTAATAACAATCTTAATAAGTAAATGATAACTCACAGTGGGTTTGATTTGCATTTCCCTAATTATTAGTGATGGTGAGTATCTTTTCATGTGTTTATTGATGATTTATAAATTTCCTTTGGATAAATGCCTCTTAAAGACCTTGACCCATTTATTGGGTTGTTTGTTTTTATTGTTGTTATTGAGTTGTAAGCGTTCTTTATAGATCCCAGATATCAATAAAATGTGATTTGTAAATAGTTTCTGCCACTCTATGGCAGTGATTTTCAACCTTTTTCATCTCATGGTACACATAAACTAATTACTAAAAATCTGCAGCACAACCAAAACATATTTTTTGCCTATCTGATAAAAAAAATAGGTATGATTTTTATTCATTCACACTAGACATTATTGTTATGTTGGTTGTTGTCATTTTTTTTTAATTTTATATTCTAAAGGAAAAGAGGTCAGTGCCCTGACTAAATAGTCAGTTATTCCATGTTTTAAAAATTTTGCTAGGGCACATTGGTTGAAAATTGCTGCTCTATGGGTTACCATTAGACAGTGTCCTTTAATGCACAAAAGTTTTTCATGTTTATAAAGTCCAGCTTACCTGTATTTATATTTTGTTGCCTGTGCTTTTGATGTTCCACTTTTTTCTTCTAATTTATCAACTAATTGAACATGAAGGGATAACTAGGAAATTTCTGAAAGAATGGACTAATGGGGAAATGGGCTTCCTGATAATAAAATGCATTCTGAAATAGCATAATCAGTCTTTAAATAGATACACAGAGAAGCATAGTAGAGAACCTCAGAATATATCCCTGTATGATTGGGAATTTAATATAAGTATAGCATTTCCAATCAATAATCAGTGTTTTTTAAAACTGGCTGTCCATTTGAGAAAAACAGAAATCTTCTTTCATATCTTTTACCAAAATGAATTTCAGATTAATCAATGACTTAAATGTAAAAATTGATTTAAATGTAAAACTTGAAAACAAAAGATTTATTATTTTTCTAAGCTTATTACAAAACCTAGGAGCTATATTGAAAATTTTTAGCACATATAAATTTACAATACCTATATAGACCTTTTTGCTCTCAGTAGTCCAATGAACTCTCTTGTTGAAAACAAGAATAGAAGCTTGACACAATATATAGGACAATTGTTTGAAGACACTGGAGATTTAAAAACTGAAGACAGTATTTGGGGAACTACAATCTTTGAAAGAAGAAAACATAAATAAATCTTTGTATTAAAACTAACTTAATAAACTTCATATTCAAATTGATACTTTCTCTTCAGGACATTTTCTAATTCTCTGAGTATGAGGAGTGAACAGTAGAGCCTAAGCAGAAAGCAGCAATCTGGTCTGAGGAGATCCACATCAGAGTATGGAGCTTCCCAAACATTTGAATCCTGAAGAATAAAATTTGAAAGAAGGAACCTCAGAGAAATGATCCCCAAATCTGACTACAAATCTCCCTCCAAACACTGGCTAACTCTTAAATACCATATGTGCAAGCTATCCCAAGAAATTCATCAGGAAACAGTAGGTAGGAAGCTAAAACCTGAGCAAAGATTACTGAAACCACAGAGACAGCTTGGAGTTCAAAGCCTGTGAGATGAGAGACCTTAATGAAAACCCAGGCTTTTAGTTATGAACCAAAAAGGGTCACATTTAGAACAAAGGTAAATAGTACAAGAGACAGCAAACTACTATTTTTGTATGTCACTAGAGCTAAAAATGGTTTTCACCCTTTTATGTGGTTGAAAATAAGCAAAGCAAAAGTACTATTATGTAACAGTTGAAAAATATATTAAATTCAAATATTAATGTCAATAAGGTATATTGTAAAATTACCAAGTTCATTCACTTATATATTGTCTATGACTGTTGTTCTGCTCCAGTAGTAAAGCTGAGTAGTTGTGGCAAACATAGGATGACCCATAAAATCTAAAATAGTTGCTATTTGGTCCTTTACAGGAAGGGATGATTAGATATACACATGCAGAGGAATGAAATTGGACCCTTATCTCACCCCACACACAAAAACTAACCATAGTGGATTAGACTTCAATGTAAGACTTAAAACCATAAAACTCCTGGGACAAAACACAAAGCAAACTGCGAGTGCCCCGTGTTGGGCTGCCAGTTGCCAGTGTCCCCACCACATCCCGCGTGGCTCAGGGTTCAGGCCCAGGGTTTGGGCTCTGGAGGAGGCTGCACACAAATGAAAGAGACTAGAAAATGTTAATTTGGAAATATTGGGGGCCAGGCGGGAGCCCAACTCAAGAGGAAGGACTCTGCCCCGCTCTGGCCTCGCTATCCCTTTTATTAAGACTGTGGGATACAGCCGTAACCCTTAGGCAGGCAATTCTAATAATAGCCAATCAGCAAGGAATTACATAAAACTAAAAGGTGGAAGTTGCTTTAGCTGCCATTGTCTCAACTAAACAGTGGGTAATTGGCTCTGACCTTTCAGAGCTTCAGTTTTGACCAGCCTTCCAGGTTCCTTGTCCACACCTCTCTGCTAGTGAGGAGAATGGGTGGCTTCCAACAGAAAACCTTCTTTACATTGGTCTTGAAAATGATTTCTTGGATCTGACACCAAAAGCAAAAATAGACAAGTGAGAGTGCATTAAACTAAAAATCTTTGCACAACAAAGAAAACAATAGAGTGAAGAGAAAATCTATGGAATGGCAGTAAATATCCACAAACCATGTATCTAAAATATATAAGGAACCCATAATACTTAATAGCAAAAACCCCACAAATAACCCAATTTTAAAAATGGGCAAAAGGCCTGAGTAGACATTTCTCCAAAGAAGACAATACAAATTGCCTATAGGTATATGAAAAGGTGTTCAACATCATGAATCATTGGGGATATGCAAATAAAACCCACACTGAGATATCATTGCACACATGTAAAAATGGCTTTATCAAAAAGGCAAAAGATAACAGATGTTGGCAAGGATATGAAGAAAAGAAAACCCTTCTTTGTATAATGTGGTGAAAATGTATATTGGTACATTCATTATGGAAAACAGTATGGAGATTCCTCAAAAATTAAAAATAAAACTACCTTATTATCCAGCAATTTCATTTCTGTGTATGTATCCAAAGGAAATCAATATCTCATAGAGATTATTTGTACTAATTATCTGTACATGTTTATTCCAGCAGCATTCACAATAGCCAAGATATGGGCAGAGTGGGAACCGGGTGGAGAAGGGCAATGGGGGTAGGCGAGGAAAGAGGGACATCTGTGATACTCTCAACAATAAAAAGCAAGTTGTTTATTATTATCATAGGATTTCATTTTTTAAAACATATATACACGTTTATACTTATTGATATATATTTGTATATGCACATAAAATCTGGAAGATAAACTTAACTGAAGGAGGGACTTTTACTTTATGTTCTTCTAAATAGTATAAATTATTTACAGTAACACTATAACAACATATAATTAAAATTTACTTTAAATATTGAAAGTACATACTTTGTGCTAGGCATAATAGAGTCCCATCCTTGAAATAGTAAATAAGATCATTACTGAAGAGTGTGGAATGAAAAAAAAAGGAAGTTACATTTCAGGTACACTGTCAGCTCTAGGTTTGAAAAATACAAAAGGTTCTAGATTTCTATTTGGGAGTCACTTTTCTTCAATTCATTCTCTTTAATTAGTAATATATGGGGGACTGGACTAGAGGGTTACTAAGGTCCCTTATAAATTGTGAGCCATAGTAACTAGAAAGATCAAAATGCATGGCAAGGAATAAAGAAGCTCTATTGGTGATATACCTTGGATATATCAGCATGATGTGTTTCTCGGTGAAATGTCAGCTCCTAGAGGTAGTGAGGCCTTGGATATTACACAATTATATGAAAATGGACTTCTCAAGACAGCTGCCCTCTAGTCTACTTAATAACAAATGTTCTGGGGTTTTGTTTTTTTGTTTGTTTGTTTTTTGTGTTTTTGGTTTTGTTTTTTTGCTTCACTGTAAAATGTAAAAAATTCAATCAATTTTTAAAATTTTCAAGTTTTCTAAATAAGCATTGTTGCTATTTTCCTCATTTCAAACATTTTTATTTTCCACTCTGAAACACAACCCATGCTTTGAAAAAATGAATTTGCCAAGCATAAAATAGTCCAAAAAAGCAAATCACAATAGTGCATATTCACCTCATATTTTAGCTTTCCCCCAATCTTCTGATGCTGCTGATATTATTGACTCAATAAATAAACATTTTACATGCAGTGTAGAATATAGTCACAACCTCAAAAATCTGGAAGTAAAAGTATTTTCACTATTCAAGCTTTTTTCCCCTCTAGTATCAAAGTAGGCAGTTCTCAAGTTTCAAATGCACTGTGTCCCTGGATTTAGTTTTTGTTTTTGTTTTTAAAAAAGTGTTTTAATCCTTACTTGAGGATATATCTTTCTTGATTTTAGAGAGACAGGAAAGGAGAGAGTGAAAGAGAGAAGCATCAATGTGAGCAAGAAACATCCATCCATTATCTCTGACCAGGGATCCAACCCACAACCCAGGCACATGCCCTGACCAAGAATCGAATTCTCAACCCTCCAGTATATGGGAGGATGTTTCAACCAACTGAGCCACCCAGCCAGGATCAGAATTTACTTTTGAAATCAGCTATATAGAAGTAAGAATATACTCCTCCCCCCTCCAACCAGAAACAGTATTATAAATGCTACACGTATTTGCAGTCTAAACCACAATGACCTACTTAATCCATAATGCACCCAAACTGGAATATTTTTGAGGGATAGTGGAACCTAACAAAGAAAGCAAACCCTGGCTCTGCAACTTCCCAATTGAACGGGTTGTCAATGAGCTTCAGTGTCCTCTGTAAAACAGTGATTATAATATTTCTTTCCCAGAGTTGTCCTGAGGATTATCTGGGATTATGTAGGTGTTCACTTGAAACAAGAAGAGATTGTTTGTTTGCTCTACACCACAATTATGGTATTAACTACGCTATGCCTAATTTTAATCACAGCCCCAAGCAGCAGCTGAAGGATAAGTAATGCTTCGACTCTGGAGGAGCAGAACAGGGCCTCGTAGCACAGTGGCATCCACACTCATTCATGATTAAGACCCCACCCCCTGGAGACAGAGGGATCAAGTTCAAAACTCTGGTTTTCGGATTGGTGGTATAGTAGTGAGCGTAGCTGCCTTCCAAAATCCTGAATCTACCACCTACCAGATGCGAAAGCTGAAAGAATGAATTTAACCTCTCTGTGCCTCAATTTCCTCATCTGAAAAGTGAGTATAATAATAGTACCTCCCACCTAAGGCTTCTTTGAAGATTAATTGAAGTAATGTGTGTAAAATACTTTAAAAGCTTCCTTTCTGGTAATATTTTTCTAGAGTTAAGCTTACTAATTATTGTTTTGATGCTTTCTAACTAAAAAATGTTTAAACAGAAAAGAAAGCATGTGATACTGCTAAATGCAGTTGGCAGAAATATTGCAAGCTAATTTTTTTTGTTTGTTTAAAGGACACTTCTTATTTATGGATTCAGGATTCAGAACTTCATGTGTTCTTAGTTTGCCCTGATAAATCAGTGTAAAAGAATAAATATTAGTTCAAAATTTAGGTGTAAAAATAATACTTTTGTTGCATTTTCTATAACAATTTCATGTTGTATAATCCTCCTTCAGACACAGTGACAGCAACTTGATCTCTGTATGTTGAGTTGCCTAGGAATAGCATCCAATTTATAGAGACTTCACACAATACCAGGACATAGGGCTGAGACATCTAGTGTGTGATGCCATCTGTCCACATAGAAACATCTTATTGGGTTCTCAGTCATCACAGGGATTGCCCGGGAAACACTCCGCATTCCTATGTCTAGCCTCTTCAAAGTGGGAGGCTCAGCTACTTCCAGGACTCACTTGAATCTCTGCTCCTTGCAGGCCATGCTGGGGCTCAGGAATTGAGGCAAGGCAGTATCCAACCTTAGAAAACTCCGGGCAGCTTCTTTCATGTTACTGAGAGTATGACCAATAAGCAGAGAGCAGGATCTTTCTCTCAGGGACCTGCTATCATCTATACAGAGGTGGGCAAAGTAGGTTTAAAGTTGTGAGTTACTTGAGACACAGTTTGTTCTTGTATTATTATTTATTAATTATTGCATTGTTTATTTGTATAACAACTGCAAACCTACTTTTGCCCCCCTCGTGTTCACTTCACGTGTCTTCCATGTCTATCCTCCTGTGATGTTGTGAAGGGTGCCAGTATGAACAGTCTCACAAACTGGAACAAGTTGGGATATAAATAAATAAAACCAGCAAAGCAGGTTCAAAAAGGCCTCTAAATGAGGCTAACCAAACGGCAGGGAAAATTCTTGAGGGCTCTTGAGAGCCAGGGCCACAGGTTTCTGCATGTGACAACGAAAACACAAGTGTTTCCTTGTGTGGCGTATGGTGAAGGGGTAAGGAAGAGAGTTGTGAGAGAGAATGGCGCCAGACATAAGCAGGTTCAGGTCATTTCTAAGCTGTGTCTGTAAATGAGCTGTAGGATGTTGGGTTTTTTAAATTATTTTTCTTCATTTTCCCTTACCTAATTCTATCTTTCAGTTGGTATTGTGCAAAACAATTTTTTTTAAATATATTTTATTGATTTCTTACAGAGAGGAAAGGGAGAGGATAGATAGTTAGAAACATCGATGAGAGAGAAACATCAATCAGCTGCCTCCTGCACACCCTCCACCTGGGGATGTGCCTGCAACCCAGGTACATGCCCTTAACCGGAATCGAACCCGGGACCCTTCAGTCCGCAGGCCGACGCTCTATCCACTGAGCCAAACCGGTCAGGGCGCGAAACAATTTTTCATCAACATCATTTGGAGCCCTTTCATTTTTTAAATATATTTTTAATTGATTTCATAGAGGAAGGAAGAAGTAGTGATAGAAATATCAGTGATAAGAGAGAATCATTAATCAGCTGTCTCCTGCATACCCCACACTGGGGATCAAACCCGCAACCTGGGCATGTGCCCTGACTGGGAATGGAACCGTGACCTCCTGGTTCATAGGTCTATGCTCAACTGCTGAGTCAGGCCAGCCAGGCTGGATCCGTTTCTTAGCCTGTGTTGCTTAGATTTTATTTATTTCTATCCCAATTTGTTCCAGAGCTTTCTTAGAGAGACCATTCATATCAACTCCCTTTTTTTCCTTTGCACTCTCTCTGACCTTCCTGTTGGGGAGACTCTAAGTCCCCTTATCTTATGCCTCTATTCCTACTGGCATTTTTTAAGCTAGGTTTTAGTTCATGCAGTTCTATTATTTTCAGGTCCATTTGGTTTATATTTGCAACATTGTGGAAAACTATATCAAATACTTTCTCCCATTTTGTCATTCAAAGGAGTCTTATCACATTTCTTTGAAAATCCAAGGGCAACTTGAAGATATTTATCAATTTTTGCATTCTTTTTCTGAAGCAGCATTATGCTGGGCGCTACTGAATTTCAGTGAGAATGGCTTGGAGCCTCATCTTCTGGAAATCTTTGGAAATATGAGCATTTGGTTATCTTGTTCCTGGCCACAGGAGACATTTTAGAAATTACAGCTTTAAATTATAAGTAACAAAGCTATTTTCATTACTAATGAAATGGTAACATTTTTCTTATGAAATCTTATTTAAATAACATATCATTACCTGTATATTTAGATAGCTGCAGAATGTAGCACTTGTATTTTGTTTTGTTTTTCATTCTAAATCAACTACACAAACTAGAATAGGCTTCCAGGGATGGAACCTGAAAGAATTAAGTCCATATTTTTAAAAAAGGCTCTGACCCAGATTAAAAGGCTCTGACCCCTATCTAATAAAAGAGTAATATGCAAATTAACCATCACTCCACTACACCCACAAGCCACGCCCACCAGCCAATCAAGAGCGAGTATGCAAATTAATCCAACCAAGATGGCTACGGCCACAGAGAGAGCAGGAGGGAGGCTTGGGTTTCCCCGGCGATGGAGGAAGCCAAGCTTCTGCAGCCCTGGCCTGCTTTGGCCTCCGCTTAAGGCTACAAAGTTTCAATTATAGAAGATAAATAAATCCCACCAGAAATGGCTGCCACCACGGAGCGAGCAGAAGGCTTGGCTCTGCTCCAGGCTACAAAGTTTTAATTGTAGAAGATAAATCAAACCCAGATACCAGGGCCTCTGCTAGGGTTGCTGGGGGGTGTGGCCGGCCTGCAAACCACCACAGGCCCCTCGCCCAGGCCGCCCCACACCCCAAGGGAACCCCCACCCTGATCCGGGACACCCTTCAGGGCAAACCAGCCGGCCCCCACCTGTGCACCAGGCCTCTATCCTATCTAATAAAAGAGTAATATGCAGATTGACCATCACTCCAACACACATGGTGGTTGCCCCCATGTGGTCAAAGATCCTGCCCCCATGTGGACACAAGATGGCCACCACAGATGGCCAGCAGGGGAGGGCAGTTGGAAGGGACCAGGCCTGCAAGGGAGGGCAGTTGGGGGTGAACAAGCCTGCAGGGGAGGGCAGTTAGGGGTTACCAGGCCGGCAGAGGAGGGAAGTTGGGGGCAAACAGGCTGGCAGGGGAGCAGTTAGACATCAATCAGGCTGGCAGGGGAGTGGTTAGGGAGTGATCAGGCTGGCAGGCAGAAGTGTTATGGGCAATCAGGAAGGCAGGCAGGCGAGCAGTTGGGAGCCAGCAGTCCTGGATTGTGAGAGGGATGTCCGACTGCCCGTTTAGACCCGATCCCACCGGGCAGTCAGACATCCCTCAAGGAGTCCCAGATTGGAGAGGGTGCAGGCTGGGCTGAGGGACACCCCCCTGTGCATGAATTTTATGCACCAGGCCTCTAGTTTACAATAAAAGACAAAAATATAATATTTCCTCAAGCCATCAAACCCAGTACCTTGAGACTGATGATGGTTCTCCATTTTTATACTCTATTTTGTTATATATTCTGTCCCTCAGAGAACAAATTGCATTATTTTTTCTAAAGTCAGTGTCAAAGGTAAACAAAGCTCCAGTTTGGCTTTAGGTTTAGAAATGATCAGAAACATTTGTAAAGCCACTTCATAGAAAAGACACAAAGAACAAGTTATTGTTTTAAATATCAGAATTTACACTGCCTGTCCAGAGTTTGAAACAAAATATCTGCCAGAAAAATTGAGAAAGATGAAAAGGAGAGAAAAAAAATTACTGAGTTTATTACATAGTGATTTATAACAAAATTGATTAACAACAGATAAAACTTATGCATTGATAGCCATTTGCTAAATTTTCTCTAGTCTTTAGTATTGCATTCTAAAACTATTCATGAGATTGGGATTTAGATTTTTATAAAAAGAATAAGACAGATTGTGAATATATTTGGAATAGCTCTCTCTATTCTCCTCAGACCTTTGGTTCGAACAAGCAGAATGATAGAGTGTGAAACTTCATGACAAAGACAGAGAATATTAATCTGCTCTTTGACCTGAGACCTTTGCAGTTAACCCAATTATCAACTACTAGAGGCCTGGTGCATAAAATTCGTGCACAGGGAGGGGGATCCCTCAGCCTGGCCTGCACCCTCTAGCAATCTGGGATCGATGGCTCCTAACCGCTCACCTGTCTGCCTGCCTGATTACCCCTAACTCCTCACCTGCCTGCCTGATCACCCTTAACTACCTCTGCCTCACCCCCGCCTCCACGGCTTAGTCTGAAAGGATGTCCAAAATGACATCCAGAAGGTCATTTGGCTGTGCAGTCTAATTAGCATATTATGCTTTTATTACTATAGATAGGTCTCTTAGGATATTAACTGATTTTTAAATGTTTTCTTTGTTCCCAGCATGTCTCTGATTTTTTTTCTCTCTTTAGTTTCTGCTTTAAAGGTGATTCATTTACACAAATGTGCAGCAATGTTTCTTTGTAAATTGATCTATGAGTGAAAAAGCAGTGTTTGTTAGCTCTGACTGCAGGATAGGGACTTTTCACTGGAAGGCATCATTTCTGAGTTTTTAGTCATGAAGTTAAACTCATTTTTGAGTTCTCCAGGTTTTTGAAAGACTTTCTCAGGGGTTTTTCAAGATCTCCTGAGAATTCTCCAGGCTTCTATGTGTAGTGTAGATGCCAAGCTATAGATGTTTTTGTGGTCGTGATAAGAGGAAAGGGAATTGCTGACAAACTACACACAATGCAATATACAGATGATGCATCATAGAATTGTACACTTGAAACCTATGTAATCTTATTAAGCAGTCACCCCAATAAATTTGATTTCCTAAAAAGAGGAGAGGGAGCTTATTTTTAGAGGGACTAAAATTTGTGCCCTTCCCCTGAAAAAAAAAATCAAATGCTGACGTCCTAGCACCCAATGTAATGGTATTTGGAAGAAGGACATTTGGGGGGTAATTAAATTTAGATGAAATCATAGGGTGGGCTGTCATCATGGTAGTAGTGTCCTTATAAGAAGAGGAAGAAAGTCAAGAGCCTCTCTCTCTCTCTCTCTCTCTCTCTCCCTCTCCCTCTCTCCACCATATGAGGACACAGAGAGAATGCAGCCCAGGAAGTGAATTCTCACCAGGAACCCAATCTGCCAGCACCTAAATCTTTGACTTCCCAGCCTCCAGAATTGGGAGGGGGGCGGGGAGCATCTGTTGTTTAAGCCATCTAGTCCATGGAATTTTGTTATAGCAGCATAAGCTGACTAAGATGGAGCTGATGATGTAATCATTGTGGTTACAGACTACATTAGTTCTGTTATGACCCAAAGTCCCATACCACTCCCACTGACTTTTCAAGATAGGAAAAATTATTTAAATGTCAGTGTCTTGTGTATTCACCACATAGCATTTAAACCTACTTCCCTGACTTCTTGATCCACTGCTCTTCCTCATTATCTACTGTAACTTGTGCTTTCAAATCTGGAGTTTTGAAGGGTGTACACACTTTAAATTATGGCCCCTTGAATCCTGTTAAATAATTTTATCAATAATCCATCTACTTTTCCTCTTACATTTTATCAAAGCTCTTTATTAATTGGTGTCCTCCTTACCACTAAATGGGGTCTTGGTAAAGAGAGGAGATAAATATATGGGTTATTTGTTTATTGTATGGATGGTGGATTTGAGGGAATAAGACTAATGGAAGGCATACAAATTAACTTGTTGCACTTACCTAAAGGTAAGGTTTGGAGATATAATATATGCCTATAATGTGTGACTGTGAATTGAAAGTGTAATTAAAAGAGATTTAGCATTGGGTCCCTGTCACAGTGGCTTAGTTGGTTAGAGCATCATCCCAGATATGCCAAGGTTTCAG